>NC_064927.1:373893050-374199593 GCF_023897955.1 Schistocerca gregaria
CAAGCTTCTTCATCTCCCAGTACCTACTGCAACCTACATCCTTCTGAATCTGCTTAGTGTATTCATCTCTTGGTCTCCCTCTACGAGTTTTACCCTCCACGCTGCCCTCCGATACTAAATTGATGACCCCTCGATGTCTCAGAATATGTCCTCCCAACCGATCCCTTCTTCTAGTCAAGTTGTGCCACAAGCTCCCCTTCTCCGCAATTCTATTCAATACCTCCTCATTTAGTCAATATGAATATAAAAGTAGCAATAATAATAAGGCCGTCCGGAGTGGCCGTGCGGTTCTAGGCGCTACAGTCAAGGGCCGCGCGACCACTACGGTCGCAGGTTCGAATCCTGCCTCGGGCATGGATTTGTGTGATGTCTTTAGGTTAGTTAGGTTTAAATGGTTTTATGTTCTAGGGGACTGATGACCTCAGAAGTTAAGTCCCAAAGCGCTCAGAGCCATTTGAACTATTTGAATAATAATAATAATAAGTAAGAACATACTTATAGCAATGAAAGAATTTAGCATCATAATATGCGGTCCAGTCACGTTAATGTGCTCACTGCCTACTTTATGCCCGGCCGGCGAACCGCACGGTCTCACGCGCTGCTTCCCGAGCGAGTAGGCGTGCTGGTCTCCGGCACGAATCCACCCGGTGGGTTAGTGCCGAAGTCCGGCCTATGGATGGCGTTTAAGGCTGTTTTGTATCTACCTCGGCGAATGCGGGCTGGCTCGCCTTATTCCACCTCAGTTACACTATGTCGGTGATTGCTGCGCCAACAGTCTCCATGTACACGTACACCATAATTACTCTACTAGACAAACATTTGTGGTTACACTCGTCTGGTATGAGACGTTCCCGGAGGGAGGGGGAGGGGGGGGGGGGTCCGCTGGGGGATTGAACCACACAGTAACCTTGGGTTCGGTGTGGGGCAGCGGTGGGGTGGGTGTACTGCTGTGGCCTGTTGTGGAGTTGTGAACCGCTGAGGGCTACGGCAGGCAGACGTTTCTAGGTCACCGGTTTAAATACACAACACACTGCCTATGTTCGACGTCAACGTGCAACAACCAGTGACAGGCGGCAGATGGCAGCACTAGTAGTGGAGTGTATGCAAAGCGTGTCGGAGGGACGCGGAAACCAGTACAATCGTTGTTGCGTTGCGGAAACAGAGCAACTTATTTGATGTCAAAATGACACGATCATTGGGTTTTGGAACAAGGGTGAAAGCATTTCCGAAACGGCAAAGTCTGTAAACTGTTCACGTATCGCTGGGGTTAAAGTATGCTGTGCATGGAGTAATGGCGCTATCCAAACCTGGCGTCGATGCATCTGTGGTGATCCAAGGGCCATGCATGACGGGGGCGAGTGACGGCTGTGGAGACGTGTACAGGCGGACAAATGCTCAGACGAACCAAGGGGCTACAGATAGTATCACGACAACGGCTGTTCAGTGACCGTTGCTGCGTATGGACCTCCGAAGCTGATGCCTGCTTCATGCTCCCATACAGATTGCTGTTCATCAGTGGATCAACACAAGAATCTGTCTATCCTCGGGGACCGTGTCCACAGCCTTGCAGCCGAAGACGACAACTTTCTAGACGCAGTTGTCACGGGTGACGAAACCTGGGCATACCATTTCACGCTTGAGACCAAGCAACAATCACGCCAGTGGCGGCATCCTTCTTCGCCAAAGCCGCAGAAATTCAAACAAACACAGTCTGCCGGTAAAGTCATGACAACCGAGTTTTGGGATTGGAAAGGCGTATTGTTGGTCGACTCAATGTCCACAGGGACCACCATTAACGCTGACAAGTACTGTGAGAGTCTGAAAAAACTCAAACGGGCAGTTCAGAACCGGAGAAGAGGAATGTTGAGCAACGGCGTGCGCATTCTCCATGACAACGCTCGCGCACACATTGCTCGGCAAACCGTTGCTCTCCTGCAACGGTTTCAGTGGAACATAATCACCGACCTACCCTATAGTCCTGACTTGGCGCCCAGTGATTATCACCTGTTCCCTAGGTTAAAAGAAAATTTGGCCGGAAAGCGATTCAGTTCCGACGACGAGGTGAAAGAAGAGGTTTATAACTTTCTGAACAGCATGGCGGCGAGCTGGTATGATATGGGCATACAAAAACTGCCATTACGTCTACAAAAATGCATCGACAGAAGTGGTGATTATGTCGAAAAATAGCTAAATGTTCACGCTGTAAACTGATGTAAACCATTGTAGAAATAAACAGGTCTATGCACTTATAAAAAAATAGGAGACCTTACTTTTGGGATTACCCTCGTATGATGGCAAGGCAGCAGAAAGAAAAAAAGCACATCTGGACAAGCAATTAATTGGTGTCAGGAAGAGCGAGAAACAATACGGGGAAAGAAATCATAAGGGACGATGAAACAAAAGACAATTGAGACACAGGTGAAAGAACGCGGAAAGAAATAGAGAGGAATTCAGGAAGAAGGGAGATTGCTTCGCTGTTTGACAGCGGGGAGACAGCTGGAATGTGTCGATAGGGAATTAATACTAATGTTTACGGGAAAAGATTAAATGTTACGTTGCTATGGATCATAAGCTTACCTGGTAGATTGTGTCACAGAAATGCTGCTGAAATGTGGACGCACCAGTACTTGTACTGCAGTTTCAAATACCTCTCATCATTACGTAATAATTTCATAAGCGAGGAAGTATGTGGACGAGATCATTGATTAAGAAACCGACGAAAAACACGGTACATGTGCAAAGTGCGTCACCTGCCTGATTACACAACTCCTGAGCCTAAGAATCACCATGATAAATACTGGAATCTTATGCTCATTTTCTCATACGCTCATGGTTAACTCGAATCTCCCGTCACAGAGCAGACTGTCGACCTGTCTGAAATAGATTTTCCGTAGGTGGAAATAATTTCCTGAATTTTTGAGCCGAAAATAGCCAAGAGAGAGATTTTAGGCGTGCCGTGACACAGTCTGTTCTATCCCCTTTAAACATCCCTTCAGGTTTATTTTACGCTCTTCCGCAGCTCGTGGTCTCACGGTAGCGTTCTCGCTTCCCAAGCACGGGGTCCCGAGTTCGATTCCCGGCGAGATCAGGAATTTACACCTGTCCCGAGATGACTGGGTGTTGTTGTGTCGTCTTCATCATCATTAATCTCCATTAGGATCGGAGGAAGGCAACGGCAAACCACCTCCATCAGGACCAGGGTTTCCCGCACCGTTCCCTTACACTCTGTGAAGAAGCATGTGACTTCATTCCCGTTCCAGGCTTCGTTGTTTTACTGTTTTTGATAGTGTGGTGGGATACTGTAAATAAGTATGTGAGTGGTTGGTGCACGAAAGTTTGCACCGATCAGCTTTCAGTGGCGTATGTCAATTATCTGCGTGAATGCGTATAATTCAGTTGACGAACTGGATTTCGCGCCTATTTTGAGACTGAACAAACATCATCATCTATCCACATTATGGTGATGTTCTTAGATCTGACTCTAAAATACGGCTGGATGTCGTGAGCATATAAGTAACAATTTAAATAACGTTAAAAGTGGTGAGAAAGCATTACTAGTCAATAATTAAACAACGGACCAAAGGCTGAACCCTGGGGTTCTTGTGACAGCACATTTTTCCTTACGACTTTCCCATGATAGCTTTTTTTCAAGTAACTAAGTAATGTTTGGCACATTCAGCTGTGTCAGTCTGAACAGTAAGGTATCGATAGAAATGGTATCGATTGCCTTACAGTAGTAAATGTTAAAATTGTCGCCCCGCATCCATCCAGTCGCTGTTCGCAATGGAGGTGCACTGGAATACGAGTTGCCTGACTAACGCAGCACAAAACTGATACCGGAGTGAATAAGAATGTAGTGGGAGTTGAACTGCAAATCCCGAGCGTGTGGTGGCACCCGCAACCACTAACCTTGCAGTAGCTGTACCTCCGAGTGGACGACCCGTCTGCTCCAACCTGTGACGCCGACTGCTTTGCAGAAATCTGGGCACCCGACCTGCACAGAAGGAGAATGTCATCTGTAAATAACCATTTTTTATGCCTCTGGTGGAGGAAGAGGCACAAATGTGGGATATGGTTAGTAATATGGATTTGTATGTTTTCTCGCCTTGTCAGTACTGCACTTTCGTCAGCTGCTTGAAAACTATGTTCAGCAACTGTAGATTGCTTTGGGAAGCATTCATATTACAGTTGGAAACCACTGCGAGTGAGTGAAGCTGTTTTAACGAATTAGGAGGAATAATTGTTGCAGGTTCGTGGTTTTCAGCGTCATTCATATCATAATACATAAATTATTAATATATTTTGTAAACAGACGTTTAGCTAATACACTAAGTCGTAAAATAGCGTGTTTGTTGCCTATTTAAAATTAATTTTCGATTTTATTCGCTTTTCTGAATTTCGAGATGCCTATGTCACTAATATGGAATATTAATATTCCATATTTCCACCCTAGGATTCCATATTTGTACCGTGTTTTTACAACCTGAATTACTTATAGAAATTGCTTCACAAATCACCTCGCTAACTTTAAAGCAGTGGGATGATTCTGTTATGCAAGCAGCAATTAAAAAGGTTAGAGAAAAGAAAATGGGCCATTCTAGAAATCTGTATGTTGTAAATCTCTTGAGCGAAACCATGTCAACATCTTGTATCTGCCTCCTCATGCCTCCAACAAGATGCAACCGCTCAACAGAACTTTCATGTGTCCTTTGGAAGTCTGTTATTCTGAGCAAGTGCGCATATGGATGAGGGAAAATGCAAGTCCAGTAACAAACATGGACATCGCCGAACTGAATGGGAAGGCCTACATTGAGTGTCAGACAGAGAAGATAGCGGTCAGTGGGTTTAGCATGAGAGTAATATACCCGTTAAACCCTCATACTTTCACGGATTCATATTTCATCACCAGAAACGAAGGAATAATTGTGGATTAATCCAATGATTCAGTCAATGAACCATCTGCAGGAGCTGTCTTCTAAATGTGGAAAGGCTAATGTTGAAGTCGAGGGAGGAACATCTGCCGCCACATCTGAAATTATGCCTTGAGAAATCACAGGTTGTACAAATAACGACGAGGCCAGACACGAGGGGAAGAAATGCAGGTCCTTCAGTAGTCCTAACCTCGTCCCCACAAAAGCGATCTTTTGAAATGTCGACGACAGCAAAAAATAAACCGGAGACAAAGAATCAGAGGCCACCAAAGGCGTAGGAACCAGGAACCATCTGATTCTGAACATGATGTTTGTAGTGTGAAAGATGATTCATCCACCCTCAGCAGCGTTCTTGACAATAGTGTACCCACTAATGAAAATGGCCTTTGTCTGTTCTGCTCAGGTAATTTTTCGCGGGACGAGGCAGGGGAAGAATGAGTAATGTGTTTAATGTGCTAATGTGGGCGCACACTGAATATACAGGTTACGGTAAAGGACGATATGTGTGTCAGTTCTGTAAGTGAAATTTAATAACTGAAAATGATATATTTCGTGTGTTTCTCTCTGTGTTATTGTGTTTTGTAGTTTTTTTATTTCTCACTGTACTATTAGATTTTCCATTATTTTTTCTTTCACACTGAACTATTAGATTTTCAGTTATTTGTTTTAACTTTAACAAACTTGAAACGAATGGAATATTCTATATTTGTACCAAAAGTGTCAAACATTGTGTTAAGCTTAATTTAGAAATGTTCCTAACGTAGAATGTATTCGAAAATATAGAAATCATTAGAATATATCCCAAATATGTGCTACAGATATTTTGTGTGCTTAGCGTGAAAAAAGTGAGAAATTCATGAACGAAAAACAAAAATGGTATTCCAAATTTGTACCACTTCCTCTATTACTCGTCTGTCTTAAAAAGCAAGACATAATCATTATTGGTACATAAATATGTACTAACAGCATAAACACTCTTGCTAAGTAAATGTAGCAATAGTAACAGCTCAAACTATTATCTACTGTGCGTCGTGCAGCGTTGCGGCCTCACAGTAGTGGCGTATCGATGTTTTCAGAAAAATAATAATTTGGTTTATTTGCTTTCTGAGGAAAGGAATGACGTTTGCTCTAGTAACAACATCTTGCGGGATGGCAGGTAAGTATTTTTGCTATAGCACCAGATAACTGGAATTATTTTGCTCACGCCCTGTTTACTCCATCAACTGCTTAACCACTGGTGTTCCCAGCTCCTCTCCTCACGAATCAGATATCTGTCATCATTTCACAACTGCAATTCCAGATCGGATACGTCCAGCGTCTTGGCTGTGCGTTTGTACAACACTGTGTCTTTCTTTATCTCCATTCCATTTCAACTTCAAGACTATGGAACAAATTACCTTGTAACCTGCGACTTACCCTAAGCCACCCAGCACTGAAGAGGAAAATAAAGCTCTGTCTTTTATCATCGGTGTAGCCTCCTTCTCTATGCTTTTCTCATTCATTTCTATTTTTGTTTCCTTCTTTCAATCTCAACTGCTAGTCTTACCTTATTATTTCGCGCTCTTCCTCTGATCAGTCAATTTCTTCTCTATGTTTATTCTTCTGTTTTGCTGCTATTCGTTTCTGTTAGACGTGACCACTGACAGTCGAGAAGAACTTAATGAGGGAATTGCTCGATGTTAACAAAACTGACATTTGTAAAATTCCACGTGTTCATTATTATAACATTATATTATTATTATTATTATTATTATTAAAGTGTCCAAAATCTGACTCCCCATCCTAAAGCGGACCTCTGGTTGTTGGCTCTGAATTTTCCTGCCCTCTAGTGGAGCCAACTATAAACAGTATTTTAGGCTTCTGCCATTCTGTAGCGAAGTGTTAAAGTCGCCCGCTTCACTCTTTATTTATGTTTTACACGTTTGGACAATGGAATGAATTTTTACATTATGTTACATTTTTCGTTACTTCTTCTAGGTATTGGCAGATGAGTCTTTCAGTACACATGTGTACTTGAATAGTAAGTTTTTGGGTTAATGTTTATGATTGAACAATCTCATTCAGATGTTTGGTTAAAAATTCATCAGGTTAACAAAATGTGGACTGTAGTTGCGTAAACTGAGGCCCCTTCAGTTGCTTAAAACGGGTCCCTAACTTTTAAAGTCTGCCTGTATTACTACACGCTCTTATTCCCTTGGGGTTCTACTGAAGATCTGTAAAGGATAATATAGAACATTGATCAAAGAAAACTGAGTCCTTCTTAAATGGTTGAAGCTATAAATACAATTCAGAAAAAGAAAATTTGCTGGAAGAAGGCCAGTAAACAATTCAATATTTAAAAACTACGCTTAACAGGTTGTTTCGAGTAAAGGTTTGGAATAAGAGTTCGTTTAGTATTTTCTATCTATGGCAATTTCTTTTTTTTGGGCTTACTCGTAATGATTTTTGAAAAATGGTCGTACGAATGGCACGCATCTGATACCAATATAATTTTTAAGACGAAATTGATGGTCAAAAATGAATTAGTCTCTTTCTTAAACGTCACAAATGCAAGCTGTCACAAAGGAAGCCCATAGGAACAACCTAGAGCACGACGCTTGGGTTCAACAAAGGAACCACAGATAAATTCTGTGAATATTTTATATTATATTGTAACTGCTTTGAAACTAATATAAGTTTTCTCTAATTTAATACCTTCTTCCAATTATGTTTGGTATTATTTTGCTTATTTTTAGAAGGAGTCCAATTTAACAATTATTAAACTTACCAAGTGTAAGGTCTTTGAAAATAATGTTTTTCGTCATAACTTTTAATAGTATTTACTAGGAGTACGTTGTAAATTGTGCATAACATTATAAAGTATATACGTATATAAAACTTCCTGGCAGATTAAAACCATGTGCCCGACCCAGACTCGAACTTGGGACCTTTGCCTTTCGCAGGTAAGTGCTCTACCATCTGAGCTACCGAAGCACGACTCACGTCCGGTCCTCACAGCTTTACTTCTGCCAGTATCTCGTCTCCTACATTCAAAACTTTACAGAAGCTCTTCTGCGAACCTTGGAGAACTAGCACTCCTGAAAGAAAGGATATAGCGGAGACATGGCTGAGCCACAGCTTGGGGGATGTTTCCAGAATGAGATTTTCACTCTGCAGCGGAGTGTGCGCTGATATGAAACCTCCTGGCAGATTAAAACTGTGTGCCCGACCGAGACTAGAACTCCGGACCTTTGCCTTATAGTATTTACTAGGAGTACGTTGTAAATTGTGCATAACATTATAAAGTATATACGTATATAAAACTTTCTGGCAGATTAAAGCATGTGCCCGACCCAGACTCGAACTTGGGACCTTTGCCTTCGCGGGCAAGTGCTCTACCACCTTTGTTTTTTTTCCCGTAGGCAAGTGCTCTACTATCTTTTTTTCCGCGGGCAGGTGCTCTACCGTCTTTGTTTTTCCTTTCGCGGGCAAGTGCTTTATCATCTTTTTTTTACACCATTTTTTTTTATACCTGACCTCGTCCACTTCAGGTGTTGGCTCCTATGACCCTTATCGCCCCCAAAATCCTATCTAACATTTAAAAAATCAATCTGTTGCCACCGCCACTTTCACCCTAACTTAACCTACTCTCTTTTTTTGTAATTTTTTTAAATAATATATAAAGAAACTGAATAAATCTTCTTTCCGTGGCAAACTGCCCAATACCCGTAAAACAGAAGAACACGAAATCAAGCAAGCACTTTTGATTTCTTTTATGTTACAGCTTCTGGCAAAATTAGTTTTCCTGAGACACTTTTACTGCCGTACTACAAAAATAAAAAAAATAAAAAATAAATGTCAACTTAATTATAATGAAGCAAAATTAGTATCGACTCGCTGTAGTGTTGTGCATCAATCAAAATTGCCGCTTCATTATGGCAAAGTGTGAAGTAAGAAATTTTGAAACAAAACTTTATATTTTCGACTCGTTTTAAGGTTGTGGTGCTCTTCCATTATATACTGTATGTAGTCGTCTATACTCGTATGCGTATTCGTAACTGCAAAATATGCAAACTGGCCGATGATCCAAGTGTAGCTATTGTGCTTTGTTGCAGGAAAGAAATGCCATTCTGGTTGAAGTACATCTTTAAGTGTTATAGCAGAGTCTGTAGTTCTAGTAATTATTGCGAGTTTTTTCCTAGTCCAGCTCCATATGTGGTATTGGTCTCGGAAAATGAGAATGTGTGCCAAGGTATCTACAGTATGGTAATGATCGCAGTATGGACTCTGCTTCAATTTGATACTGTGCAGCTTTTCACCTGTTGGGACCGTCTCGTTTACAATGTCATACCATGTGGACACAACTTTGGAGTGGAGCATGGGATTGTTAATGTTTTTCCAGACGTTACTCCAGTAGACCGCTGGATATTTCGCTTCCATTAGGTTTTGCCTATGGTGTCTCGTGAGGTGGTAATAGGTCCTTCTGGTGTTAAGCAGCTGTGAAGTATCCTGAATATAGCTCATTTCCAGGTAGTAAGCCCGGACGTGATCGAGTTGAGCGCTGATGCGATCAACATCGACTGGGGCCTTTGTGCTCGTTGGGGCTAACCTGTTGAATAACACCATCTGAGCTACCGAAGCACGACTCACTTCCGGTCCTCACAGTTTTACTTCTGCCAGTATCTCGTCTCCTACCTTCCAAACTTTACAGAAGCTCTTCTGCGAACCTTGGAGAACTAGCACTCCTGAAAGAAAGGATATAGCGGAGACATGGCTGAGCCACAGCCTGGGGGATGTTTCCAGAATGAGATTTTCACTCTGCAGCGGAGTGTGCGCTGATATGAAACCTCCTGGCAGATTAAAACCGTGTGCCCGACCGAGACTCGAACTCGGGACATTTGCCTTATAGTATTTCCTAGGAGTACGTTGTAAATTGTGCATAACATTATAAAGTATATACGCATATAAAACTTCCTGGCATACAGATACGAGGAGACGAGATACTGGCAGAAGTACAGCTGTGAGGACCAGACATGAGTCGTGCTTCGGTAGCTCAGATGGACAGCCGGCACGGTAGCTCAGCGTGTTCGGTCAGAGGGTTACGCGCCCTCTGTAATAAAAAAACTGAGTCAATCGATCAACAATGAACATAAATGGATGTCTTACGACGTCCGCCCCGAGCAGATGCAACGAACACATGCGAACAAAATGAGATAAAAAAAAAAGATGGTAGAGCACTTGCCCGCGAAGGCAAAGGTCCCGAGTTCGAGTCTCGATCGGGCACACGGTTTTAATCTGCCAGGAAGTTTCATATCAGAGCACACTCCGCTGCAGAGTGAAAATCTCATTCTCTATGTACGTATATGCTCTTAAAACATAATTCTTTACTGCTTTCTGTTTCAAAAAAATAAGAAACAGAAATGAGGGATCCGGGTTTCTTGAGGTAATCTACAACTCTTATCCTGAGACCAATGCCGTATCAACGGCGTGGCGAGACAGGCCCCACTGTTGTTGTTGTGGTCCTCAGTCCAGAGACTGGTTTGATGCAGCCTTCCATGCTACTCTATCCTGTGCAAGCTTCTTCATCTCCCAGTACCTACTAGAACCTTAATCCTTCTGAAACTGTTTAGTGAATTCATCTCTTGGTCTCCCTCCAATACTAAATTGGTGATCCCTTGATGCCTCAGAATATGTGCTACCAACCGATCCCTTCTTCTAGTCAAGGTTTGTCACAAATTTCTCTTCTCCCCAATTCTATTCAATACCTCTTCATTAGTTATGTGATCTACCCATCTAATCTTCAGCATTCTTCTGTAGCACCACATTTCGAAAGCTTCTATTCTCTTCTTGTCTAAACTATTTATCATGTACGTTTCACTTCCACACACGAACCCACGAAGGGCGCACAAACGTAACTGAAAGAAGACAAGAAAGGACTATTTCAAAATTAATTGGGAGAGGTAAGTTCATATTTTCTCCTATCCCTCGCGTTCCTAAATTAAACCTGCGAGAAGAAGTTCTCGATTGTAAACGCACGCTGTTATCATTGTATAATTTGTGCAGAGTCATTTCGTCCAAGCAGCAGCATTAAGAAAGGACCCGTACCTAACAGCCGTCAACCGATAAAGTGGTTAATGTGGCAACAGTGCTCTTGGGTCACTCAGTTATCGTCTACATAACGGGAGACCCTAGCGTCATACTCGGCTTCCTGTGAAGTGACGACAAAATGAAGTAGCAGTCAATGCAAGTACGAAACTCAAAAGCAGTTGAACCAGTAAGCTGCGAGTGACACCAGCTTTAATCGTTTCACTGGCAGCAATTTAAGCTGTGCTCTTAACTTTCTGCCTAACAACGTGTTCGGAAATCGCGATATATTCGGAAATAAACAGGCAAATATTTGTGACAAGCAAGAAGATACAAGACATTACTGCTTTTTTCCCTCACAGCAATTTAATCTTTTGTTTTTTAATCAGATTGAAGTCATCACTGAAGAAATTCATCCCTGAGAGAGAGCGCTCTTACGTGAGAGTAACGTCGAAATTACGTAACACACTACTATTAAATGAATAAAAAATGTCCTAGAAACGCGAGGACGTATTAAAAATACAAAAATACAGCAGGATGTGAACCTACTTATTTTGACTCTGTTACTTCACGTCTACGGTGAACACATACAACTTCCAACAACAGTGCCATTCATCTGGGTGTCTCCTGAATGCTTTTACAGCCAATGTTTCATTAAATGACATTTAACTACAGCAATTCATACCAAGAGTAATGTCTGTTGTAAATCTACACTGGACCATTGTCTTGATATTGCAGTGTCATAACTCACATGTTATAATACGAAAACGACGAAATACGACGAAATCGAGTATGGCTACTCCAAAGTTCTTCATTTGTCTACTGCTATCGACTTTCGTGGTTGTATCGATTAAGACGCCATTTGTCGTCACTACACAGTAAGCCAGGCGTGGCCCTACTTTGTCCCCCTACAGAACTCAGTCATGATCATCAATGGAGCTCTTAGTGCAACAAATCATTACAACTTTTTAGGATTTCAAAGATCGACAAGCGGATACCGAAACAAACGTGCTATTTAATGGAAGGCTTTCGCTTTCTGATGATTTCAGCCAACTGATGACTGGAGCGAGCCTGTTTGAGCTAGACAGCTTCAAAGTATTTGTTAGAAAAATGAATGAAATGGAAAACTGATATCTCATATTCACACCATTTCATTTGACTTTAACTGCCTGTTGGGTAACGCTGTAAGTAAAACCTCTGCATTACACCTTGAAAAATATACAGGTGATTTTGTTACCAAATATCGCAGATATATTGATACAGCGGAGTTCAGGAACGAAACAGTGGATTTCAAGTTCCAGGTGTAAAATCTGATGAAGAGCATTGACACAGTTTCCACTTTGGATATCGTGAAGGTTTTTTTCAATGTGTCGGGTAAGACATGCTTATCCAAACACTGGAATAGCTACGAGGATATGTCTGACAATGCCAGTGTCTGCATCATCTTGTGAACGCAGATTCAGTATATTAAAGATGATAAAAAGCAGCTGCTTACGATCGAGTCTGGATGAAAGCAGATTGCTAATGTTATCCGTCTTGTCTACGGAATACGACTCAGCTACAGAACTTGACTTCAGTAACATAATCAACGAGTTTGCTTTCCTCTAAAGCAGTTTGCTTCCAAATACTTTTTTTTAATTGTAAAAAAAGTCATCTTTATTGAAGAAGAAAAACAAAGATTCTTTGACGTTATTTGGCGCTTGGGAAGACAACAAGACAAGGAGAACAAAGTAAAAAGCATTCTAAATATTGTTTGACGTGTTTCTATGGTAAATCGACTCTATATAGTTCGAAGATCGAAGGAGTTCAAAAAATTTCGAATAACTGAAAATTCGATTTAAGGAAAGTATAATAAATGACGCTGGAATCGAGAAAAGTCAATATAAAGATATTCTGTACAAGAAAAGTTAAAATTAATATCTTGCAAGTTGTATCAACAGCTTTTATAATTTTTTCACTTCAAGTCGTATTCGCTTACCGCTGTTGCCGTTTTTATTTCACTATTGCGATTTTGGCGTCTGTGTCTTTTCGAGCATCGAAAAGGCATGATACGGATCCCAGAAATAAAATTTTCCTGTATTTTTTTCCGTAGTAAATCTAGGGCCCTGTAAGTACACACTTCCAGATTCGTAAATTCCCTTGCTGATGTACGTAGTCCACCCAACATAACAGTACTCAAAATTGGATATCATGATCGATGTGTACTGCTGACTTTGATGTACATACCTCTTCGTTGTTACTTCTGCCCCGTGTCAGCCTGCATGTCACTAACAAATATACTAATGTAATTCATGTCCGCGTCAATAGCTGAGGGGGTAGTGCAGTTGACTGCTGTGCAGGGGTTCGGGTTCGATCCCTGGACGAGTCGATGATATTAATCGTTCGGGGACTGGGTGTTGTCCTCATCATCGTTTCGCCATCATCGATCCGCAAGTCGCCGAGGAGGCGGCACACAAACTTATAGCAGGCGGCCGGAAACTCCGAATGTGGTCTCCCGACCAATAATACCAAACGATGATTTCATTGTTAATGACATTAATAACAATCAGTCACCATATTACCATCAAAAGTGACACAGTCCTACAAAAATATTAATTCTCACCTATTTCTATGACATAACGTAACACCAAATCTATATTAATATGTATGTTAACAAACTGCGAAAACTGATCGTAAATGCTGTTAATCTCATATTATGTTTTGTCGAAGTGTTGTAGTTGCGCTTGTAGACGCTTGAAAATGGCATCAATACCGGAAATGCTATAGTGAAATAAAAGCAGTAACAGTCAAAAACGAATACATCGTCATTTAAAAAAAGTTAATACACAGTACTGTAATTTCAATAACATTAGCTTTCTTTTACTAATAAAAAGAAAAAGTAGCAATTGGATCAAATTAAAATAAACTGGTTTTTATATGTATTACAGATTTTTATTTATTTTTAACATTTTAAAATAAAGATGCATATAAATTTCCGTAAATATACACAATAATTCAGTTTTATTTTGTAAAGAAATAAACGACCTTTCCTTCTTCAACTTATTGGGTTAATCATATTCTCTATTGCGGGCAATTATCATCATCATCTTCTTCTTCTTCTTCTGAGGATGTAAATGCGCCACATTTCTAAAGACGACTTTACCTCTTTCGTAATGAAGTTTCAAAACAATGTCTTTGATGTTAAAGCAAACATAGAGGTTACCTTAGACATTCTGCGAAGACAGAAGATGTTGATGTGATTTCATTTTTGTGAAAAAGATGCGCTGTTCCAGTTATAAAGACGTGCTGTCCCACATGGTCACTGACAGTCTTCTATATATCCCCTCCATGGTGCGAAATATCCCTCTGAGGGCTGAATTTAATTATTTTGAGGGATATAAACAAAAGGATTCGATTGTGTTAATTGATTACGTAAGTTACTAATAATTAATTTTTTTATCCAGTACTAGCATTAACGTTTGCCACAACGTGGTGGACGTTACGGCTTGAGAAATGAAATCTGGACATCTTCATCACTGAGTTCACCCAGTATTCTTCATACTTTCTGCCATTCTTCCATGTCAGAATTGAAATACATATGTAGTATTAGTTATTTTCCTGATCATGCCGTTGTAATAGGGGTGACTTCAACTCTCCAGGTATAGTTTGGGAGTGTTATGCCATCAAAACTGGTGCCAGTGACAGGGAATCGTGTAGCATTGTTCTGGATGTCTTGTCCGAAAATTAGCTTGAACCGATAGTTAGAGAACCAACTAGCGAGGATAACGTCTTAGACTTCCTTGCAACAAACAGACCTGAACTTATCGAATCAGTTAATGTAGAGAAATGTATCAGTCATCATAGGGCTGTGACAGCAACTTCGACGACGGGTCCTACAAGGAATGTTAAAAAAGGTAGGAAGATGTATTTGCTCAGCAAGGGTGACAGGATACAAATTTCAGAATATCTAAGCAGTCAGCATTAAATATTCGGCGATGAGGACGTTGATGTGGAGAACAAATGGAAAAACTTCACAGGCATCGCTCAGTATGCCCTTGACAAGTATGTTCCGAATAAGGTTTTAAGGGATGGGAAAGATCCACTATGGTTTAATAGGCGTGTCAGAAAAGAGCTACATAAACAAAGAGCACTTCATCTCAGATTCAAGAGAAGTAAAAACCTAGCTGCCAAAAGCTGAACGAAGCGAAAATACGCGTAAGGAGAGCAATGAGAGAAGTGTTCAATGATTTTGAAAGTAAGACGTTGTCAACCAACCTGAGTAAAAACCCTGAGAGATTTCAGTCGATGTGAAATCAATAAGTGGGTCAAAATCATCTATTCATTCTCTCAGCGACCACACCGGCACTGAAACGGAATATAACAGAGAGAAATCTGAAATACTGAATTCGGTCTTCCGAAGTTGTTTCACTGCGGAATTTCGTAACACTGTCCCTCCTTTCAATCGTCGTTCGAACATCAAAATGGCAGATATTGAGATAACCGATAGCGGAACTGAAAAGCAGCTACAATAGCTTAGTAGTGGAAAGGCTTCAGGACCAGGTGAGATACGTATAAGATTCTATAAAGATTATGCGAAAGAACTTGCTCCCCTTCTAGCAGTAATTTTTCGTAGCTCTGTTGTAGAATTATAGAACATGTTTTGTGCTCAAGAATTGTGACGTTTTCGGAAAATGAACATCTCCTCCATAAAAATCAACATGGATTCCGCAAACAGAGATCGTGCGAAACTCAGCTCGCTCTGTTCCTTCATGAGACCCACAGCGCAGTGGACAACGGCGCTCAGGTTGATGCCGTGTCCCTTGAGTTCAGTGAGGCATTTCACACCGTCCCGCATTACCGTTTAATGAAAAAAATACGAGCTTACCGAGTATCGGAGCAGACCTTCGATTGGATTCAAGACTTTCTTGCAGACAGAACTCAACACGTCGCTAAATCGACGGGACCGTTGCTGTTTACAACATATATAAATGATCTAGTAGAAAGCGTCGGATGCTCTTTAAGGCTACTCGCAGATGATGCGGTTGTCTATACCAAAGTAGGAACGACAGAAGACGGTAAAAATTTGCAGAACGACCTGCAGAGAACTGATGACTGGTGCAGGTTCCGGCAGTTGACGCTGAACGTAAATAAATTCGGGAAAAGAAATCTACTATTGCACAACTACACAACTGGTAGCAAACAGCTGGAGACAGCGTGTGCCGTAAAATATCTAGGGGTAACTATCAAGAGAGACCTTAAGCGAAATGACCACATAAAAGAGACAGTGGGAAAAAACAGACACCAGACTCAAATTCAGCGGAAGAATCTTAAGGAAATGTAACTCATCTGTGAAAGAAGTGGCTTATAAGGCGCTTGTTCCCCCGATTCTTGAGTATTGTTCATCTATTTGGGATCCTTATCAGGTAGGACTGATAGAGGAGATAGAGAAGATCCAACGAAGAACGGCGCCTTTCGTCACGGGATCGTTATCTGGCGAGAGAGCGTTATGGAGACGGTAAACAAACTCCACTAGCAGGCGTTACAAGAGAGCCGTTGTGCATCACGGAGAGATTTGCTATTGAAATTTCAGGACAGTACTTTTCAGGAGTCAAACAACATATTACTTCTGCCCACATACATATCGTAAAGCCAATACAGAGGTTTACCGACAATAATTTTTCGCACACACTATTCGCGAGTGGAACAATATTTGAGGGACCAGAAAGTTGTACCAAAAGTACCCTCCCCCACACACCATTAGGTGGATTGTGGAGTATGATGTTGCTGTAGATGTCACATATACCTAAATATCTCATGAAAATGCATTGTTATGGGCTGTCGGTACTTGCCTTAATGGAACAGTAATTACTTCAGTATCATTTACCAATAGATGAACAAACTAAATGAAACTTTCTGGCAGATATGGGTTGTGTGTCGGGCCTACTCTCGAACTTGGAACCTTTCGCTAACAAGAGCCCTACTAACTTTTTTTTCATTTTTTAAGAGTATAATTTACTTATAGGTTTACATTTATATTACTGAAATAACTTTTGGCAAATTTGCAATAGTTACATTTACACACACTTGAAAATCTTTCACTGTGGGACAAGATTCTTTACAAATGAAGCAGCAAAACTAAAAGCTTCTTCCCGCCCCTCTTCCCCTTGCCTTCCGTAACACATTTCAGAATCTGGAGACGGAAGTTATGGAGGCTTCCAGACTGTCCGGGCCAGCTACAGAGTGAAAACTTCATTCTGGAAGCATCCCCCAGCCTGTGGTAAAGCCATATCTCCACAGTATTATTTCTTCCGTCAGTGCTAGTCCTGTAAGTTCCTCAAGAGAGCTTCTCTGAAGTTTGGAGGGTAGAAGATGAGTACTGGCGGAAGATTAGCTTTGAGGACAGGTCGTGGCTTGTGTTTCGTTGGCTCAGTCGGTAGAGCCATTTCCTGCATGAGTCAAACGTCATTTCGAGTATCGGTCCGGCACACAGCCTTAATCTACCAGAAAATTTCAAGTTAGCGCACACTGCCCTGCATAACGAAAATTTCATTTTTGTGAACTAGTCGAGATCACAATAGAAGAGCAGCTATGAATGGTTACTATTATTACTATTATCGTCAGCTGCAACTGTTAACACAAAGCATTGACAGCCTGTAGTGTTCCAGTTTTTGCCAGTACAGAAGGACGCCAGCACTCAAGTGATTTACAAATCATAAGTATAGTATGTAAGTTTGCAGGCTTTTGTTTCTGTTGGCACTGAAGGTATTACGTTCTACGCTGTTAGCCCCGTCGTTAACTGAAGAGTCAGAAAACTGGTATATCTGCCTAATATTGTGTAGTGCGCCCGCGAACACGCAAAAAAAAAAAAAAAAAAAAAAATGGTTCAAATGGCACTGAGCACTATGCGACGTAACTTCTGAGGCCATCAGTCGCCTAGAACCTAGAACTAATTAAACCTAACTAACCTAAGGAGATCACACACATCCATGCCCGAGGCAGGAATCGAACCTGCGACCGTAGCGGTCGCCCGGTTCCAGACTGTAGCGCCTAGAACCGCACAGCCACTAAGGCCGGCGCGCACACGCAGAAGTGCCGCAACACGACGTGGCATGGACTCGACTATTGTCTGAAGTAGCGCTGGGATGAATTCTGCAGGGCTGTTCACAAATCTGTAAGAGTACGGGGGGGGGGGGGGGGGGGGATGAAAATCTCTTCTGAACAGCATGTTGCAAGGCATCCAAGATATGGTCAGTAGTGTTCGTATCTGGAGAGTTTGGTGGCCAGCGGAAGTGTTTAAACTCAGAAGAGTGTTCCTGGAGCCACTCTGTAGCAATTCTGGACGTGTGGGGTGTCGCATTGTCCTGCTGGAATTGTCCAAGTCCGTCGATTGCACAGTGGACATGAATGGACGCAGGTGATCAGGCAGGATGCTTACGTACGTGCCACCTGTCAGAGTCGTGTCTAGACGAATCAGGGGTCCCATATCGCTCCAACTGCACACACCCCATACCATTACAGAGTCTCCACCTGCTTGAACAATCCCCTCATGACATGCAGGATCCAAGGATTCAAGAGGTTGTCTCCATATCCGTACACGTCCATCCGCTCGGCACAGTTTGAAACGAGGTTCAAATGGTTCAAATGGCTCTGAGCACTATGGGATTTAACATCTGTGGCCATCAATCCCCTAGAACTTAGAACTAATTAAACCTAACTAACCTAAGGCCATCACACATATCCGTGCCAGAGGCAGGATTCGAACCTGCGACCGTAGGAGTCCCGCTGTTCCGGACTGAGCGCCTAGAACCACAAGACCACCGCGGCCGGCTTGAAACGAGGCTCGTCCTATCAGGCAACATGCTTACAGTCATCGAAAGTCCAATGTCGGTGATGAAAGGGCCCAGGTGAAGCGTAAAGCTTTGTTTCAATGCAGCCATCAAGGGTACATAAATAGGCTTTCGGCTCCAAAAGACCATATGAATGATGTTTCGTTGAATGTTTCGCGGTTCTAGGCGCTCAGTCCGGAGCCGCGCGACTGCTACGGTCGCAGGTTCGAGTCCTGCCTCGAGTATGGATGTGTGTGATGTCCTAAGGTTAGTTAGGTTTAAGTAGCTCTAAGTTCTAGGGGACTGATGACCATAGATATTAAGTCCCATAGGGCTCAGAGCCATGTGAACCATTTGAATGTTTCGCACGTTGACACTTGCTAACGGTCTAGCACTGAAATCTGCAGCAACTTTCGGAAGGGTTGCACCTCTGTCACGCTGAAGGATTCTCTTCAGTCGTCGCTGGTCCCGTACTTGCAGGGTCTATTTACGGCCACAGCAATGTCGGATATTTAATATTTTACCGGATTCCTGATATTCACGGTACACTCGTGAAATGGTCGTACGGTAAATTCCCCACTTCATCGCTATCTCGGAGATGCTGTGTCCCATCTCTCGATCGCCGACTATGACATCACGTTCAAACTGCCATTGTAGTTGCAGTAACCGATATAACAATTGCACCAGACTGTTGTTGCCTTATATAGGCGTTGCCGACCGCAGCGCCGTATTCTGCCTGTTTACCTGTCTCTGTACTTGAATACGCAGGCCTATACCTCTTTCTTTGCCGCTTCAGTGTATTTCTTCTATATTATCAACGATTCGAGCTCTCTGCTGGGTCCACGGATAACTTTGGACACCACAGTTTCTTGGAGAAGATCTCAGCACTAGTATTTGCGACAGCGCGATTGTGGAGTTTTGGTTGTACAGCGGGAGTTCCCCATTAATAGTTTAGATTTGTGCAGTATTAGAGAAAAAGTAATCAACTGGAACAATTCCAATAAACGCTCGACAAATCTACTATTACTTCCAACTTTAACTGACGATTCCAAAGTAAATTAGGGTATGATAGTGGCTCCGCATATAGCCAACACCTGAAGAGGCTAGAATTTGTATATTGGTGGCATGTTGACTTTCTGTTTTTCTCTCTTTTTCTAAAAATTACTATCGTTGCATGTGGATTTCACTTTTGATGGCTCTCCTTCACTCACACCGTCATTGTGCTGCTGAAACAAAGAGCTAAATAAAGCCCAAGTACTAAAAGCAAATTTATAGGCCATTCATTTTGATTGAAAATAAATATAACTTGAAATTACCTGAAGACCCCAAGAGAAGAAAAGAAATAACTTGTGATTCGAAAGAAACAGAAATAAAGGAAAAGAAAGAATGACGTAATCTGAAAAATAATAAAACTAAAGAAATGATATTTTATTAATGTAAAGGTACTAGTAATCATAGTTATGTAATGTTGGATTTCGGCAAAAAATATCATAGATACTCTTCGTTTGAGAAACGTCAGTTACGATGAGATAATTTTACGAGATATTGATATCTGCAACTATAAAAAGAGGTTATTACATTATCAGCATAGGTACAGCGTATGATAATAACAGTCTTCATAACAGCTTTGTCTTATAAATGAAAGAGAATAAGAATTTACGTAAACTAACAAGAAACATGGACAGAAATGAAGTCAGAGGCTACGAATAGATCGCTGGCTTAGCCGTAAATTATATCCCTAAACATTAAAAGGATCGGTAGATGAGGAACTGGAAAGATTTTTCACTACGAGTGTCGTGAGTAACAATAAATAAATACTTGGCAGGTTGTTATTTATAGATTAGCGGATTGTGCACGCTTTAGAAACGGTAATACACAAATAAACAATTACTCGATAGTTGACAGAACTGTTTTGCTTAGTCAGCGATGTGTGCTAAAAATGGTTCAAATGGCTCTGAGCACTATGGGACATAACATCTATGGTCATCAGTCCCCTAGAACTTAGAACTACTTAAACCTAACTAACCTAAGGACATCACACAACACCCAGTCATCACGAAGCAGAGAAAATCCCTAACCCCGCCGGGAATCGAACCCGGGCGCGGGAAGCGAGAACGCTACCGCACGACCACGAGCTGCGGACTCGATGCGTGCATAGTCCCTGTAGGCGTAGGTGCGCGGTAGCAAAGGACACTTACGATTTAATTATCCAACAATTTTGATATAGTGAAGAATTCCTTAAGATTTTGTGTACATAAAAGGCTAGAATTACCGAGCTTAAGGGAAAGCTAACACTCGATATAGGATTAAGACGGCAAGAGGAAGAGCAAGGAATTAATTACTGGTTTATTTTGTTGGGTGATTTAGTACATTTTAACAGAATATCAGTCAATTAGAGATGAGTCAATCGAAAGTTAAACATTGCTTACGTATTATTTCCCATTATCTACTAGCAAGTTAGTACAGTACCTAAGAAACTTTCGATAGTTAGATACGTTTGCTTATATATTTGTTAGTACGTTACTTGAACAGAAGAAAGTGTATTAGGACGCCAAAATATCGTGTTGTATGTACGGGCAATACAGTCGGCAAATAAGCACTCTCTGTATAAACTAGATAACTTTACCAAATATATCGTGTCATGACTGTCTCCGATTTTAGGCACGTTGAACCGCAACAACAGTCGTATATTATTGCGGGAATTGCAGGCTATCAACTAACATCTTGCTGCTCTCAGGGGTACTGGTCCCAGAATGGTTGGGAACCACTGCTCTAACTAGACAGATATGGGGTACAGACGTTTCTAAGGCTCAAAACTGGGTGTAAATTTAGTGGGACATTTGTGCCCCATCAAACACGAAAGGGTGAATTCAGATAGTGTAGTCCGACGTTCTGTCTCACGAGTGCAATATCATAACCTCACTTCCAGCGTACAACACTAGGCTAAACAAACAGACGGCGTGTCGTCGTTCTGTCTAGAGTGAACACACTTCCATTTGAGGGTGCTGCTCCCTTCCAATGCGTTCGGTTGCTTTGACGTCAGGTGGGAATCGAAATTAAGGACGACTTAAATATTCGCAGCAACGAGGTGCAGAAAATCGAAGTCTTCGGCATCGGTATCGCCCTCCACTGAAGGACCTATCACCCCGCAGCCAGCGGCAGCGAACGCAGCCTGTAGCAGCGGCGACCACAAAGGTGCTATCCACATTAATTACCGCGGGAGGGCCAGCCAGGCGATATAAAAGCATCTCTAATGACGCGGCAGAAATGAGCCAGGAAACATCCAATTTTTGTGAGGGAGATTTGTTGGGAGTGACACTGCGTTTATCAGGCTGTTCCGTCGTGGCCGCCGGTAGCCCCACGCGGCGTGGCCACCCTTTTGTGCGTGCGATACCCCGCCAGCTGGCGACGCCCCCCGCGGGGTTCCGCCCACGGATCCCGGCGCTGCCGTCGCATCCAGAGCCGCTCACCTGCTCGTCTGGCTGATACGCGGGAAGTACAGCACGGCGACAACGTGGCTCTTTCCCGCGCATCCGTGAAGCAATATATTAGAAACTATCAGCCTCGATTGCGGTAATGAAACCAACCTTTACCTAGCTTTCAGCCCAAATAATTGAGCCTTCTTCAGAAGATACACCTGAATCTATAAAATGTCTAAGAGGGCATGGTCTAGAAATAAAACTAAAAAAGACTATGCCCCTCTTAGACAAATTATATATTCAGGTATATCTTCTGAAGAAGGGTCAATTATTTGAGCTGAAACATAGGTAAAGGTTGGTTTCATTATCCCAATCGAGGCTGATAGTTATTATATATTAGATAATCACGATTGCTGACTGTGCTGCAATGTTGAAAGAACAAAAATCGGTGAAGGACTTCTGCTTTGGCCGATATTAGACTAACAAAAAATGGTTCAGATGGCTCTGAGCATTATGGGACTTGACATCTATGGTCATCAGTCCCCTAGAACTTAGAACTACTTAAACCTAACTAACCTAAGGACATCACACAACACCCAGTCATCACGAGGCAGAGAAAACCCCTGACGCCGCCGGGAATCGAACGCGGGAACCCGGGAGCGGGAAGCGAGAACGCTACCGCATGACCACGAGCTGCGGACATTAGACTAACAAATTTTAACTATATATTATGAAGGTGGCAGGGGTAAAATACAGGGAGCGAAAGGCTATTTACAATTTTTATAGGAACCAGATGGCAGTTATAAGAGTTGAGGGGCACGAATGGGAAGCAGTGGTTGGGAAGGGAGTGAGACAGGTTTGTAGCCTATCCCCGATGTTATACAATGTGTATATTGTGAAAGCAGTGAAGGTAACAAAAGAAAAATTCGGAGTAGGTATTAAAATCCATGGAGAAGAAATAAAAACTTTGAGGTTCGCCGATGACATTGTAATTCTGTCAGAGACAGCAAAGGACTTGGAAGAGCAGTTGAAAGGAATGGACAGTGTCATGAAAGGAGGGTGTAAGATAAACATCAACAAAAGCAAAACGAGGATAATGGAATGTAGTCGAATTAAGTCGGGTGATGTTGAGGTTATTAGATTAGGAAATGAGACACTTAAAGTAGTAAAGGAGTTTTGCTATTTGGGGAGCAAAATGACTGATAATGGTCGAAGTAGAGAGGATATCAAAGGTAGACTGGCAATGCCAAGGAAAGCGTTTCTGAAGAAGAGAAATTTCTTAACATCGAGCATTGATTTAAGTGTCAGGAAGTCGTTTCTGAAAGTATTTGTATGGAGCGTAGCCATATATGGAAATGAAACATGGACGATAACAAGTTTGGACAAGAAGAGAATAGAAGTTTTCGAAATGTGGTACTACAGAAGAATGCTGAAGATTAGATGGGTAGATCATATAACTAATGAGGAGGTATTGAATAGGATTGGGGAGAAGAGAAGTTTGTGGTACAACTTGACTGGAAGAAGAGAGCGGTTGGTAGGACATGTTCTGAGGCATCAAGGGATCTCCAATTTAGTATTGGAGGGCACCGTGCAGGGTAAAAATCGTAGAGGGAGACCGAGAGATCAATACGCTAAGCAGATTCAGAAGGATGTAGGTTGCGGTAGGTATTGGGAGATGAAGAAGCTTGCACACGATATAATAGTATGGAGAGCTGCATCAAACCAGTCTCAGGACTGAAGACCACAAGAACAACATGAAGGTAGTATCTGTTCCCACTGATGGCCGTGCAGCTTCTCTAGAATGAAATAATAATTAAATCGACACCCTAGCCGCATACAGGTGTTGATATACATCACTGGGGACATGCTGAAACTGTGTGTCCCTACTGGGACTTGAACCAGTGAGACCCACATTCCCAACATGTCCACGCCACTACATTCGTAGTGAGCCTAATAGATGTTTGCCTATCACACTCTGCTGCTGCAGCTAGGGTTTCGATTAAATTATCATTTCATTCTAGAGAAGCTGTATGGTCATCAATGGTATCTGTTCTTTCGGGAACAGATACTACCTTCATATATAGTTAAAATACGGGTATACGGCCATTGACCTTGTGCGAACGCACACGCTATGCCCCAACGTACGGAGCTTCTGCCACGAGTAATGTGGGTGATGGGCAAACACCTATTAGTCGTACTACGAATGTAGTGGTGTGGACATGTTGGGAATGTGGGTCTCACGGGGAGCGTGCAAGGGATAAGTCCCTGCAGGCGCACTATCCTCTGTGCCCTCGGTGGCTCAGATGGATGCCGGCACGGTAACTCAGCGCGTTCGGTCAGAGGGTTAGCTGCCCTCTGCAATAAAAGAACTGAGTTAATGAATCAACGACGAACTGAAATGGGTGTCTTGCGACGTCCGCACCGAGCAGATGCAACGATCAAACACGAACAAAATGAGATTAAATCGAGCGGGTAGGAGCGCCTGGACCCCGGCACGAATCCGACCGGCGGATTTGTGTCGAGGTCCGGTGAACCGGCCAGTCTTTAATCGGTCCAGCATACAGTTTATGCCGGCACGGTAGCTCAGCGTGTTCGGTCAGAGGGTTAGCTGCCCTCTGTAATAAAAAACTGAGTGAATGGATCAGTAACGAACTTCAATGGGCGTCAGGTGACGTCCGCCACGAACAATTGAAACGAACAATAACGAACGAAATGAGATTACAAAAAGAAAAAAAAAGATGGATAGAGCGTCCGCCGTGTAAGCAGGAGATCCCAGGTTCGAGTCCCGGTCGGGGTACACATTTTCAACATGTCTCCCAATGATGTATATCAACACCTGTTTGCAGCTAGGGTGTCGATTTAATTATCATTTCACTAACAAATTTCTTTAACAAGGTTGATTTGTCGAATACACTGTGAGACAATAGTAATAATAAAAAAGAAATAGACGCACCGTGAATGAATTCTCTAAATAAGACGGAAATCCGTAGACATGATGTACATCTACAGACATACAAGTGATTACAATTTAAGAAAAAATGAATGATTTATCCACAACTTGAGCAAGACAATAACGCGTTGGTCCAGTTCTGGCCCTTATGTAAGCACTTATTCGGCTTGGCACTGATTGAGAGAGATGTTAGATGTGCTCCTGAGAGATGTCGTGTCAAATTCCGTCCCATTGACGCTTTAGATCGTCAAATTCTCGAGATGGTTGGAGGGCCCCGCCCATGGTGCTCCAAACATTCTCAATTCGGGAGAGATCTGGCAAGCACTGGGACAAGCACTGGGATCTCTCGCCAAGTGCGGGTGGGAATTACGTTGCTTGTTATGTAGTGCAACAATGATTATTATTATTTTTATTGCGTAAAGGCCCTGTAGGATCAAGCCAAGCATTCTGCGCCTTTTGCACATTCTTTGTGATCTTGATTTTCTCAATTTTTCTCCATGGAGTCTCTATCTATCCTCAGTCTACTTTGTCCCTGGTTTCCTGGAGACTTAATTCTCTGACCTAACTTTCTACTTGTATATCTTGTCTCTGTCTGTGTTTCTGTCTTCAGTTTCTATTGGATCGATTTGTGCTTTCCCTAGATCAAGTTTGACTAGTATGGTACTGTTTGTTGACTAGACCCCTTCTGGTACCGGCGGAGGTTCGAGTCCGCCCTCGGGCATGGGTGTGTGTATTTGTCCTTAGGATAATTTAGGTTAAGTAGTGTGTAAGCTTAGGGACTGATGACCTTAGCAGTTAAGTCCCATAAGATTTCACACAAATTTGAACATTTTTTTTACCCCTTCTGTCTAAAGCAGAATTCCGTTGGTTAGTCTTGTTAGTGGTAGCCTGATGATGTGCCCGTAGAACTTGAACTTTATACATATATATATATATATATATATATATATATATATATATATATATATATATATATATATATAACTATTTAACCATACCAACCAATAACAACACACACGCACTGTTACAGTGTATAAGTGATAGGACTTAAACTTGCAGCAGCAGCAGCAGCAGAGTCCCTGTTACTATCATCTGCATCACGCTTATTGGTTGCAAATTTGACGCATTAGTAGGACACCAGTTCAGGAAACTGTCAGGAAAGTAGCAGTCTGGTAGGAAATCAATTCCGTAAATTGGGAAACTGGCTCTATAATTGATAAACCGGCGTCGAGATGGCATACATATGCTTCAGTTACGCCACATACGCCACAAGTACGCCATAATTAACACACAATCATGCTACAAATAAACCTCAATTACGCCAGAAATACACCATATTTGCACCCTTCACATGCCACACACAGACCATACATTCATCGCTCATATTCCATGCATATTCATACACACAAAATTTCTTCGCCAAGCATGAGCTTGCTTTAAATCCCACAGGAAGTCACGAAGGAAATTAATCGCATGTGTATGACATATTGTCGTTACAAGCATAGTCTACGGAAGGAAAACAGTATAGCGTACTTGTAAGGTGTGCTCAATACTAGCTACGTGTCCATCAAAACGTTATTAAACAAAGAGTCACAAAGCCTATTTGCTGAACTCAATGAGGATGCCCCAAATAAAAACTTGACATTGGAAGGAAAGATGCAAGTAGCAATGCAGCTTTTAAGTAACATCCTACTGTGGTTGCGTGCTTTGCGAGGAGATCCACGTACCCATTCTGTTCATTGTCTTGGTACAATGATATCTAGGGAAAGTTAATCTAATTTTCATACAACGATAGCTAACCATCTTTTATATCTGGTCATAGGATAAGCATTATTCTCTGTCTGCATTAGTAGGCTTTTAAGAGACGATAGCGCAATTAACGAACCCGATATGATCAGGATTTCGTCCAGTGCTAACGAACTGACAATGGAGACAGTGTAGCTAGTCAGCTTGAAAACAAGGGACTGCCCACGTGCTCTGAAAAACCAAATACATTGGTGCGCAAAACGTGAAGAGCAAAGTAACTTCTGCATGATATGTCACTACCAAGTTACATGTTGTTGTTGTGGTCTTCAGTCCAGAGACTGTTTTGATGCAGCTCTCCATGCTACTCTATCCTGTGTAAGCTTTTTCATCTCCCAGTACCTACTGCAACCTCCATCCTTCTGAATTTGTTTAGTGTATTCATCTCTTGGTCTCCCTCTACTATTTTTACCCTCCACGCTGCTCTCCAATACTACATTGGTGATCCCTTGATGCCTCAGAACATGTCCTACCAACCGATCCCTTCTTATAGTCAAGTTGTATTACAAACTCCTCCCCAATTCTATTCAATACCTCCTCATTAGTTATGTGATCTACCCAACTCTTTTCCTACTTTAGGTGTCTCATTACCTAATCTAATTCCCTCACCATCAATCGATTTAATTCGAATATATTCCATTATCCTCGTTTCGCTTTTGTTGATGTTCATCTTACATCCTCCTTTCAAGACACTGTCAATTCCGTTCAACTGCTCTTCCAAGTGCTTTGCTGCCTCTGACAGAATTACAATGTCATCGGCGAACCTCAAAGTTTTTATTTGTTCTCTTTGGATTTTGATTCTTACTCCGAACTTTTCTTTTGTTTCCTTTACTGCTTGCTCAGTATACAGATTGAATAACATCGGGGATAGGATACAACCCTGTCTGACTCCCTTTCCAACCACTGCTTCCCTTTCATGCACCTCGACTCTTATAAATGCCATCTGGTTTCTGTACAAATTGTAAATACCTTTTCGCTCCCTGTATTTTATCCCCCTCCCACCTTCATAATTTGAAAGAGAGTATTCCAGTCAACATTGTCAAAAACTTTCTCTAAGTCTACCAATGTTAGAAACGTAGATTTGCCTTTTCTTAGTCTAATATAAGTCGTAGGGTCAGTATTGCCTCACGTGTCTCACCATTTCTGTGGAATGCAAACTGATCTTCCCCGAGGTCGGCTTCTACCAGTTTTTCCACAACAACAACAACAGCACAGAAGGTGAAAGAAATACACAATGGGACAAACAGAAATGACACTTTTATTCAAAGACAATAGTTACACTGATGGCACGACGATTACGGCTATCCCCTGTAAATTACAAAAGCCGGAACATGGTTCTTAATGAAGTGTGTGATCACTGCGGACGGTAAACAATAATCTGCAACGTTCTTCCATCCTGGGCACGAAGTTGGTAACGAAGTTCTTGTGGTAGGGCGTTTCATTCTACCACCAGCGCTGTTGAAAACAGCTGGAAGGTCGTAGATTCACGTGGACACGTGGCAATACGTCCCCCGGACGCATCGCACAAGTGGTTGACGGGATTTAAGTCGGCGCAACGGGCACAGGCCAGTCCATTTGCACAAACCCTCTCCTCTGAACAAGTCCTCCACTTGCGCAGTTTGACGTGTCCTCGCATTGTCATCCATAAGCAAGAAGTCAAGACAAATATATCCCTGAAAAGACGCACGTGGGGAAAGGAGTACAGCGTCTCATTTAGTTTTACCGGTGAATATACCGTGTTCAAAGATTTGGAAGTCACTACACCACTGCAATATTATCCCTCCAGACACTAGTAACACCTGGACCTCCAAAACGATTATGCTCGACAGTGACTTCTAGCCGTATGAGTGTATGCCGCACGGTTTGAGGCACCATGTCACGGGTTGTGCGGCCCCATCCACCTGAGGTTCGAGTCCTCACTCTGGCATGGATGTGTGGTGTTCTTAGCATAAGTCAGTTTAAGCAGTGTGTAAGTCTAGGGACCGATCACCTCAGCAGTTTGGTGCCTTAGGAATCATGTGAACTTCTGTATGAGGCTATGTTATGCAGGGTGTTATGAGTGAATACCGCCTGGTGTCCTTGTGAGCACGAGACCCGGTAAGGATTGCACACTCATGCTCATAAATTAAGGATAATTTGCAGAATGTGGTGCCACACAACGTGGCTAGCGCTAATAGCATAGGCACATAGGGAACACACACGTCACAGATCTGTAAGTCCACGGTACTGGTGATAAGTTGAGAAAACCGTCCCGAAACACATGTGCTACAAAACGCTAGTTTCCTGCGCAAGTTCCCCGACATCAATATGGGATATGATCACCATGCACACGTACACAGGCCGCACAACAGGTTGGCATACTCTGGATCAGGTTGTCGAGCAGCTGCTGGGGTATAGCCTCCTATTTTTGCACCAGTGCATGTCGGAGCTCCTGAAGTGTCCTAGCGGTGTGAAGATGTGCAGCGATACATCGACCAAGAGCATCCCAGAGGTGCTCGATGGGGTTTAGGTCTGCAGAACAGGCAGGCCACTCCACTCGCCTGATACCTTCTGTTTCAGGGTACTCCTCCACGATGGCAGCTCGATGGGGCCCAGCATTATTATCCATCAGGAGGAACGTGGGACACACTGCACAACTGAAAAGCCAGACATACTGGTGCAAAATGACGTCCCGATACACCTGATCTGTTACAGTTCCTCTGTCAAAGACATGCATGGGTGTGCGTGCACCAATCATAATCCCAGCCCTCACCATCAAACCACGACCTCCATACAGGTCCCTTTCAGGGACATTAAGGGGTTGGTATCTGGTTCCTGGTTCACGCCAGATGAAAACGCGGCGAGAATCACTGTTCAGACTATACCTGGACTCGTCGGTGAACATAACCTGGGGCCACTGTTCCAATGGCCTTTACGGGCTCTCTGGCCGAATAAACCATGTCTGTTCAGTCATCTGTAGACTGTGAGTCTGGAGACAACTGTTCCAGTGGCTGCGGGCAACCTGCAGTACTCCGTGACCATCTGCGGACACTGATGGTGAAATATCGGCCTTCTTATGGTGCCGTACACCGTGGACGATCCATACTGTAGCGCCTGGAAACGTTTCCTGTCTGCTGAAATCGTTGCCATAATCTTGAGATCACACTTCGTGGCGCAGTGAGGGCCCGTGCTACGAGCTGCTGTGTTTGACCAGACTCCAATCGCCCTAGTATTTTATCCCTCATATCGTCATCAGTACGTGTTCTTCGAGCTATTTTCAACACACAGTCGTCATTAGGACGCCTGTAAACGTCTGCACACTTACTGGCTGCACCGTACTCTGATGTGCACCAACACACCTCTGCATATGGGGACTGCTGCCAGCGTCACCGTGAGACGACCGCAGGTCAATTACACCTTATGGTCATACCCCGAGGTGATTAATCACGCAAACCACCCACCAGAGCGTTGTTTCACCATGTATGAGTATTATCCTTAATTTATGAGCATGAGTGTATTTAAGAGGAGGAGACACGAATGGTGAATCAACGTCACGTCCCGCAAATAGGGAAATCCGTTGATATGAGCAACTGTGACAAAGGACAGATTGTTATGGTAATGGAAACGAGCAGACTACCCGACTGTTCACGTGATACTGTCTAGAGCATCTGTGGAAGGTGGTTGCAGGACGGTGAGGCCACGACAGGTGACAGGGTGACGCACGTACACGCCTCATGACAGAATGCGGAGGTAGGAGGCTGGCTCACTCTTTAACACAGGATAGGCTTTGGTCTGTGTCAGATCTGTTGACAGATTGCAATTCTAGTTCAGGTGTGTCTCGAAGCACACTGTCTGTGGCGTAGCGGGAAGAATGGGGCGCCAAAGCACTTCGCAAAGGAACCACAGTCGCTGGATGCCAAACTGACGAATGAGAAATGCTGGCGTAGCCACGCCTCCTAGAGCTTCACTACGCCACCACAATCGAAGCAGTTCATAGTCACGACAGCACCGTCTTAGATAGGCTGCCAGTGTATGTTATATCTTTGGCAGAACTCTCATGCGAACGTTGTGTCCATTATACTTCAAGTGAAGAGCCTTATGAATTTGTATCAAATGACACTTTAATATTCAGAGACAGCTGTAAATAGTCAGAACATTTTATTGATGTCCATCTTACTGCATGGACAAGAAACTTAAGCTGATGATACGAGAGTTGTCCAGAAAGAAAGTTCCGAGCGGTCGCGAAATGGAGACCACTGGGAAGATCCGGTAAAGCTTTGCACAGATGTGTTGGGCAGTGTCTCTAGTATGCCCGTCGATCGTGTCGCGTCGCTCTTTTCAGTTCTGAGTGAACAAAAAAATGGCTCTAAGCACTATGGGACTTAGCTTCTAAGGTCATCAGTCCCCTAGAACTTAGAACTAATTAAACCTAACTAGCCTAAGGACATCACGCACATCCATGCCCGAGGCACGATTCGAACCTGTGGCCGTAGCGGTCGCGCGGTTCCAGACTGTAGCGCCTAGAACCGCTCGGCCACCCCGGCCGGCGCTGATTGAACAGTGAGCACGTTAAGATGCGTAGGGAATAGCGGCTCCCGCCAAGGATGGGGTCCTGGTTAGAGATTTCGCCTGTGTCATGCAGCCCACATAACGCAATTGTCGAGCAGTTACTTCTTCATGCGAATTCTCGGCCGCACGCTGCAGGGGTAATGAAGACGCTCCTGCAGCATTTCCGAAGAGAAATGTTTGATCACCCAGAATACAGTCCGTAATCGGCTCCTCCTGAGTCTCATTTCTGCTCACAAGAACCGCTGGCTATAAAGATAAAAATTTTCCACAGACAACGAGCTGCAGACCAGTACAGATAACTGGCCGAAAGCGTGGGCGGCTGCTTTTTGCAACGAGGATATTGGAAAGTTGATACAACACTACGACAACACTCGAAGTTGGAGCGGCGACTATTTAGAGAAGTAGGTGGAAGGTGTACCTAACTGTTGCAAACAAAATGATTGTGGTTTTCACAGTGGTTTCTGCTTCGCAACAGATCGGAACTTACTTTCTGGACAGCCCTCGTATATATGAGAAAAAGTATCACCACAGTTGTATCTTGAGAATGCCTTTAACACAAGATTAGTTTCGGCGGCACATTACCGCCATACTCAAGCCCCACCACAGCCAAAAGTCTATCTAATTTCCTTGGCATATTTACTATTGCGTCCTTGTTACTGACACACGTGGGCTAGCTTTCATCAGGAGTCTACACTAGACAACGCGTTGTCTCCAATGCCAACGTTGGAGACTACACTGCGTCGAGTACATGGTCCTGATGAAAGCTAGCCCAGGAGTGCTAGTAACACGGATCCCACAGTAAATGTGCCAAGGAAATTAGATACTGATATTTTAAACACTTTGTGGCTGTGACCTCAGCAACCATGTATGCAACAATTAACTTGTGCTGGTACTTGCAACCATGGTTTTATAATTCTGTGTTAACTTTCTTTTTATTACAATTTTTATTCTTGAGTTACGGAACAAAAACATTATAAAAATTTTCTCGGGCTTCCAGCCGCGTCAGGTGGTTAAAATCGCACGAGCTTTCGATCGAGCTCTCCTCAGTCATTGTCAAGTGTTAAGACTGACTGCTGTGTCGCCGTGGCCGTGTCGTTACATAGCCGCACTGCTGGCTGTGACGTCACTAGGGCTCTCTTCCTCGCCATATATGGTAATGTTTTCATCCCGCGTCCGTCGCGCCCGTTTTAACCTCGCGATGGCCGGGTCCCAGGCTGTACTGAGCTGCAAACCGCCGTCCTTGTTGATGGCGTTTTCAGAGGTTTTTATTTGAATAGCTTCTTTTATGACGCTATTCCAAAATCACTTCGTCCTCATAACGACAGATGTTTCGTCGAATAAACTTCGGTGTCCATTTTCTAAGGCGTGTTCTGTCACGGCTGATTTTTGTGGATAGCGCAGGCGTAAGCACCTCTCTTCTTCCTTCCGGCGTTGCTCCACAGTGCGTCCTGTTTGGCCGACGTAGTAACAGCCACACTGACACAGTATCTTGTACACTCCAGACGTTCTAAGCCCTAGATCGTCTTTCACAGGCCTCGTGAGATCTTGAATTTTTGCTTGGGGCCTGAACACCAATGAAACGTTATATCTCTTCAGGAGAGGGCTAATTTTTCCCGACAATGTACCACACAAAGCCAAAAATACGAGTTTCTTGCTTTCTTCTTCGGTGGTGTTCTCTGCTCTGTTGGTGTCACTCCAGATAGAGCCTGTGATACCTGTCCGTGGCTGTACCCGTTTTCCTGGAAGACTTTTCGGAGGTGGCTCAGTTCTCGTGGCAGATTTTCAGCGTCTGAGACGACTTTAGCACGATGGACGAGGGTATTCAGAACGCCACGTTTTGTGCCGGATGGTGGTGGCTGAGAGCGTGCAGATACCGATCTGTGTCTGTCGGTTTCCTGTAGACACTGTGGCTGAGGTGCCCATTGGTTTGCCGTCGAACACGAGAGCTCGTGGGATTTTAACCACCTGACGCGGCTGGAAGCCCGAGAAAATTTTATTAATTCATATTGCCACGAAACCGTGAATTCGAACAAAAACACGTCATTTGACGAGAGCACTGTTGCTGAAATTTCAAAGGTGTACTGTGATTTCATGTAATTTTTACCATTCTAATGAAGATAGTCTTTGAACTATCGAAATCTGTTAATGTGGTAAAAATTGTGTGCAAACTTTTGGCTGACTATTACATTTCATATAAATCAGATACTCTTTTGGCAGTAGTGGCGGTAATGTGCCGTCCGAAATAGTCGTGTGAGAATGACATTCTCAGGATAAAGCCATGTTGGTACTTTTTCTCACATGCTCAGAACATTCTACATCATCTACATCTACGTCCATACTCCGAAAGCCACCTGACGGTGTGTGGCGGAGGGTACTTTGAGTACCTCTATCGGTTCTCCTTTCTATTCCAGTCTCGTATTGTTCGTGGAAAGAAGGATTGTCGGTATGCCCCTGTGTGGGCCCCAATCTCTCTGATTTTATCCTCATGGTCTCTTCGCGAGATATACGTAGGAGGCAGCAATATACTGCTTGACTCTTCGGTGAAGGTATGGTCTCGAAACTTCAACAAAAGCCAGTACCGAGCTACTGAGCATCTCTCCTGCAAAGTCTTCCACTGGAGTTTATCATGATCTCCGTAACGCTTTTGCGGTTACTAAATGATCCTGTAACGAAGCGCGCTGCTTTCCGTTGGATCTTCTCTATCTCTTCTATCAACCCTGTCTGTTACGGATCCCACTCTGGTGAGCAATATTCAAGCAGTGGGCGAACAAGTGTACTGTAACCTACTTCCTTTGTTTTCGGATTGCATTTCCTTAGGATTCTTCCAATGAATCTCAGTCTGGCACATGCTTTACCGACGATCAACGTTATGTGATCAATCCATTTTAAATCACTCCTGATGCCTACTCCCAGATAATTTGTGGAATGCTGACCTGCTATATTGTAGCTAAATGATAGAGGATCTTTCTTTCTATGTATTCGCAGTACATTGCACTTGTCTACATTGAGATTCAATTGGCATTCCCTGCACCATGCGTCAATTCGCTGCAGACCCTCCTGCATTTCAGTACAGTTTTCCATTGTAAGAACCTCTCGATATACCACAGCATCATCCGCAAAAAGCCTCAATGAACTTCCGATGTTATCTTCAAGGTCATTTACGTATATTGCGAATAGCAACGGTCCTACGACACTCGCCTGCGGCACACCTGAAATCTCTCTTACTTCGGAAGATTTCTCTCCATTGAGAAAGACATGCTGCGTTCTGTTATCTAGGAACTCTTCAATCCAATCACACAATTAGTCTGATAGTCCATATGCTCTTACTTTGTTATCATTAAACGACTGTGGAGAACTGTATCGAACGCCTTCCGGAATTCAAGAAACACGGCATCTACCTGGGAACCCGTGTCTATGGCCCTCTGAATCTCGTGGACGTATAGCTGGGTTTCACACGATCGTCTTTTTCGAAATCCATGCTGGTTCCTACAGAGTAGATTTATAGTCTCCAGAAAAGTCATGATACTCGAACATTTCCTATGGAAATGGACTGTACCAAGTAAAGTAAATCTTCATACCTATATTGTAATAAAGTCAACCAGTATTTTACGTGTTATAGTTCCAATCAGTCTCCTCCCCCAACAATTCAAAGGACCGACAATAGTACCAGCGAGTGTATTTTCGTCTGACACGACACCGTCCTATGCGCATTGTTGAGTATAAGGCTCATCGTGTGACACGACACCGTCCTATGCACATTGTTGAGTATAAGGCTCACATGTTGTCCACCGACATCTTCACTTAAGACTGCATCGTGGGTGGAAATGAGACCGAGCAGTGGATCGATGGAAACCTGTGGTCTGGTCGGATGAATCAAATTTATAGTTACACAAGGTCGATAGTTGTGTCCAAGAACGCCTTCATTCAAGTGAACGGCAGCTCAGAACTTGCTTAGTGACACGGACTCAGATCGGAGAGGGCAGTATTATGGCACGAGGGACGTGAACCTGTGCTTCCAAAGGACCTCTGGTGTTAACTGAAGGCACCATTGCAGCTCTGAACTACACGAACATTATTATGGAGCACCGGCATCGCTTCGTGCTGATATCTTCCCTGAAGGTGATGGCATCATCCAACAGGATAACTGTGATGTCACAAGGCCAAAATCGAGCTGCAGTAGTTTGAGGGGCATGATACTGAACTCACTTATCTTGGCTACTAAATTCACCTGATCTGAACCCGCTGGAACACACTGTGATGCTGCCGGGCGCCAGATCCTTGTTCACAAACCACCGGGCCGTAATTTATGGGAACTGCGTGAGCTGTGCGTAGACATTTTGTGGTAGGTACCTCTAGAAATCTACCAACAACTCCTCGAATTAGATGTCACGCAGAATCTTTGCCGTGTTGCGTTACAAAGTAGCACTGACACTCTACTAAGCAAGTGCTCATAAGGTCTGGGCTCTTTTTGGTGTGATAGATAAGCTATTTTCGATCAGTCAGCGATTATTTTATCGTACCTGGTCAGTGCACTTGCACAGTTGGTGTGAATATGTTTGATATCTCATGTTTGGGTAAAATTTCGATTTTGCTGGAATGAGCAGCTGAGAGAAAGAAACTGGCTACTGACGAAACATTATTCTTAAGTAGCAGATACTATACAGTACGGAGCTTTCTGTTTCGATAGAAACATGACAATCTGTACGAATACGCTCCTGTAAATCTGAGTAGTGAGAGTTCCAGAGATTAGATTCCTTGCAACATAAATTTATCTGCTAGGTACTGCCTGCGAATATGAAGGGGAATTTCTGGTGCTTCCAAGAGCAGAACATCTGTCAGTGTTGACCTCTCCGTAATCCACTTTTTTGGGTGCTAACTTGATGTCAATGGTCTAGAATATAGCGTCGTAATCTAAGGCAGGTCGAACTTGTCTTGCTTTTGATTCTACAGTTCTATTTCAAAGCAAATAAACCCTTACAACATACGAATCCATTCTTTTTGTGCCAAATCTTCATTTCAGAATAACGCATACAATAATTTGTTGGATGCCTTCAAATCAGTATCTTCCTCTTCAGTTTTTACCCTCTGCAGCCCGTTTTACTACCACTCCAGCTATTACATGATGTGTTAACGCGGGCCGGCCGGAGTGGCCAAGCGGTTCTAGGCGCTACAGTCTGGAGCCGCTAGACCGCTACGGTCGCAGGTTTGAATCCTGCCTCGGGCATGGATGTGTGTGATGTTCTTAGGTTAGTTAGGTTTAAGTAGTTCTGAGTCCCATAGTGTTCTGAGTCCCATAGTGCTCAGAGCCATTTGAACCATTCTTAACACGGGTCCTGGCATACTGCGCCTTGTCCATCTCCCTTCGGTTCTGCGGAGAACCACATTTCTTATCTCATCAGTCTATTTAATTTTCAGCATCCTTCTATAGCGCCCCACCTTAGAAACCTCGAATCTCTTCTTTTCCGGTTTCCCCGCAGTCCATGATACACTAGTGTGCTGCGATCCAGACGTACAATCTCAGAAATTTCTTCCTCGTATTAAGGCCTATGATACTAGTAGATTTCTTTTGGTCAGGAGTTTTTACTTATGCTAGTCTGCTTTCCATGTCCCCTTTCCTTCGCCCATTATTTGTAATTTTGCTTCCAAGGAAGTCTATCCCTTATCTCATTTCTGATACTCTCCATCGCTTTCGTCTTTCCGCTCTTTCCTCTGTCCATATTCCGTGCTCATTAGATTGTCTATTTCATTCAGCAGGCACTTTAACACTTCGTTACTTTCACTAAGGGTAGCAATGTGATCAACGAATATTATTATTGATAACCTTCCACAGCGAATTTTAATCCCAGTTCTGAACCTTTCCTTTTATTTCCGTCATTGATTGTTAGATGCATAGACTGAAAAACTCTGTCTTGAAATCTGGCCGAAAACTCAGAGATTCTGTTAATACCTAAAGTACACTAGTCGCAAAACGCAATTAATACCTCCACTGCGCGAAAACAATGCTGATGTTACTGGTGGCGATGTCGCTAAAGCAGTTACTAAAAGCGGTTTTCCGAAATTCCTTCACGTAAGAAGACGAAGAAAACATTCCAGAATTCCAGTTTAAATTAGTTAATAAAGGGAAGAGCTACAGGCCAGATTTTATACCAGTTAGGTTCCGTTCAGAGTATGCCGATAAAATAGCTACACACTTAGCAGTCATACACAACTTCTCACTCGTCGAAAGATCCGTATCTAAAGATTGGAAAGTTGCACAAGTCACACCAATACTCAAGAAAGGGGGAATTGGAGTAATTTTCTGAATTATAGACCCATTTCACTAACGTCAGTTTCCATTTGGATTCTGGAATATACATTGTGTTCGAAAATATGAATTACTACGAAAGTTGAGAAAATGTCTTTATTGTGAAATATAACTAGCTCTTTATTCTCACGAAGTAATGAGTGCTATCGTCTGCGGATGTCAAATTGATTCCATAGTTTGAGATTCCCAGAAAGAGTATGACACAATTTCTCACAAACAGATTCTAATCAAATAGCTTCCCTATGGCGCATAGTCTCATTTGTGGGACTGGATTCGTGATTTCCTGTCGGAAAAATAACAGTCGTAGTCATCGAGTAAATCACAAGTAATATCTGGCGTTCCCCAAGGAAGTGTTATAGGCCCTCTGCTGTTTTTGATCTACATAAACAATTTGAGAGACAATCTGAGCAAACCTTTTAGATTGTTTGCTATCATTTACCACATTGTGAAGTCATCAGATGTTCAAAATCAATTGAAAAATGATTTAGACAAAGTATCTGTAAGGTGTGTAAAGTGGCTATTGACTCTAAGTAAGGAAAACTGTGAAGTCATCCGCATGAATGCTAAATTTCAGTTGCACGTTAAATCGCACAAATCTACTGGCCGTAAATCTCTGCTAAAGAGACTGCTTAACTACTCTTGTCCGCCCTCTTCTGGAGGACTGCTGTGCGGTATGGGATCCGCTTCAGATAGGATTGGCGGAGGCAGCGAAAGAGTTCTAAGGGCAGCTCGTTTGTATTCTCGCGAAAAAGGGGAGAGAGTGCCAAGGATATGATACGGAAACTGGGGTGGCAATCATTAAAATAAAGGCTTTTTCGGTACAGCAGGATTTTGAGTCACCGACTTTCTCCTCACAGTGGAAAATATTGTTTTTGGCGCCAAACTACATAGGGAGATGTGATTATGACAATAAAATAAGATAAATTAGAGGAAAAATTCAAGTGTTCGTTTTTCTCCCGCACTGCTCGAGAGTCAAAAGGTAGAGCAATAACTTGAAAGTGGTTCGATGAACCCTCTGTCAGGCATTTAATTGTGAATTGCAGAGTAATGATGTGGGTGTAGAGGCGAAAAACTACATCCCTGTCTTAGACCCTTTTTATTACGAGCACGTTGTTCTTGGTCTTCTTTTTTTTTCCTCTTGATCTTTGGGCACGTTATGTATTACAGTCTTTTCCTACATCTTGTCCAGTTTTTCTACGATTTTTGAATATGTTGCACCGTTTTAGGTTGTCGAACGCTTTTTTCTAGGTCGACAATTTCTACAATGGAGTCTCTACTTTTCTTAGGTCAAGCGCAAGTCTTTACCTTTCCTAAAGGTAAATGACGATTTACAAATACAAACATATCATATCATGTTTGCAAATACAAACAGATCATATCATGTTTGTTTTGAGTAAATTTGCATATGCAGTCATAATTCATCACCTAGCCTATCACGGGCACCCTAGTTTCAGCCGAACACAGGAATAATTCTTTCACTTTCGGTTGTCTGTTTAGCCATGATAAGAAGGAGTTAAGGAAGCCACGAGCTGCCTGCAGTGTTTTTTATGCAAGTAGCAGGAAGTGCATATCGAGAACATTTCCTAATGACAGAACATACTGCCATCAAGTTCTGAATTTAAAAAAAAAGTCATGAATAACAACCGTTTAGTGAAATATAGAAATAGATTTGAGAACTTGTCTCTATCGCCGCTAAATTCTAAAATTTGAAGCAGAATTACGTGGAGAAGGAAAGCAATGACGGAGACAGAAATTGTGAGGTCGTCTAATTGAGTATCATGAGCATAGATTCTGACAACAGTGCATACGTCTGTGGACTGGGAGAATAGAAGGAAAAGTGGAGTTAACAGTACCCGTATTTTTTTTTTATTCCTATACAACTGGTCACGATTCGACGGACAGACTGTAAGGGCACATGCGGCTAGTGAAGCCAACTGCTTCTAGCTATGTACGTTTTTTTCCCATTTCTCTTATTGTTGTCGCGCAGACGTACTTGACAGCACTGTATACGGCCAGGGCGTCTGGGGGCATTCTGGTGCTATTTCGAAATAGTTTTCGGTCTGCTGACGAACAATCGTTGAAACAAAGCGCTCATTTCTGTGAAGGAGCCTTAAAGCTGTCCCCTGGCACGACTTCTCCGCTCGGGGACTTGCTGGCGCGCCACATGGCGTTTCTTGCCCGGAGTGCAACAAAAGCCAGCGGAGACATCGCGGCGGGCGGTCTGCAGAGTGGATAGAGGGGCACGAACAGCTGCGGCTTTGCAGCACCCAAGTGTCACCAGAAGGCAAGACACTCAAATTCTGCAACTCCTCCTCACAAAAGGCAGCGCTGCACTGATCTGGTCAAGTTTTCTTTCTTTCTTTGGCAACGTGAGACTGTAAAACGTCCGAAAACCGCGGTTGGCATAGAAAAATCTGTCTCCTAACAGACGTTTGCGCAGTTCGAAGAACTGTGACTACGTTCTCCTAGAATAAAAGACTGGTCCTGCTTAGTTCCTGTCTCTGTTATCAGACAACAAATGGATACCAACTGTATGTAAGCTGCACAGAAAGACGTTTCTTCCTCATTTTTTCGTCCCACACGCTGTTATCCGTTTCTGTTATTAATTATTTTCTTTGCTTCCGAACACGTCTCTTTTCTCTAGCTTATTTACAACAAAATTTTAAGCTCGAAAGCACCCTAACATGCGTGGTGAAGTGCTTTCATTCTACTGTGTATTGTACAGGGTGGTTGCGTGACACGGGTTCACAGGCAGATGCCGTGTTTCTTGACTTCCGCAAGGCGTTTGACACAGTTCCCCACAGTCGTTTAATGAACAAAGTAAGAGCATACGGACTATCAGATCAATTGTGTGATTGGATTGAGGAGTTCTTAGATAACAGAACGCAGCATGTCATTCTCAATGGAGAGAAGTCTTCCGAAGTAAGAGTGATTTCAGGTGTGCCGCAGGGGAGTGTCATGGGACCGTCGCTGTTCATAATATACATAAATGACCTGGTGGATGACATCGGAAGTTCACTGAGGCTTTTTGCAGATGATGCTGTGGTGTATAGAGAGGTTGCAACAATGGAAAATTGTACTGAAATGCAGGAGGATCTGCAGCGAATTGACGCATGGTGCACGGAATGGCAATTGAATCACAATGTAGACAAGTGTAATGTGATGCGAATACATAGAAAGATAGGTCCCTTATCATTTAGCTACAAAATAGCAGCTCAGCAACTGGAAGCAGTTAATTCCATAAATTATCTGGGAGTACGCATTAGGAGTGATTTAAAATGGAATGATCATATAAAGTTGATCGTCGGTAAAGCAGATGCCAGACTGAGATTCATTGGAAGAATCCTAAGGAAATGCAATCCGGCAACAAAGGAAGTAAGTTACAGTACGCTTGTTCGCCCACTGCTTGAGTGCTGCTCAGCGGTGTGGGATCCGCACCAGATAGGGTTGATAGAAGAGATAGAAAAGATCCAACGGAGAGCAGCGCGCTTCGTTACAGGATCATTTAGTAATCGCGAAAGCGTTACGGAGATGGTAGTTAAACTCCAGTGGAAGACTCTGCAGGAGAGACGCTCAGTAGCTCGGTACGGGCTTTTGTTAAAGTTTCGAGATCATTCCTTCACGGAAGATTCAAGCAGTATATTGCTCCCTCCTACGTATATCTCGCGAAGAGACCATGAGGATAAAATCAGAGAGATTGGAGCCCACACAGAAGCTTGCCGACAATCCTTCTTTCCACGTACAATACGAGACTGGAATAGAAGGGAGAACCGATAGAGGTACTCAGGGTACCCTCCGCCACACACCGTCAGGTGGCTTGCGGAGTATGGATGTTGATGTAGATGTATATGTTACAGGCTTTGAGGGATAGTAAATAAAGTAAATTTATCAGTTTGAGGTTAGGGACGTTGGTCCGGGAACGACCGAGTAGAAAGCTGTAAGCGAAAATCGTTCTGAAGATTATAGAACGGGCAACTTTCAGAGGAGGTAACATGGACCAAAACACGAAAATAATATCCAGTAAATATGGGTTATGAAATTCATTCCCTAAGAGCTATGTGCTCTTGTTCTGTTTCGCAACTGTGAAACACATCTCTTCCACTGAAGAATTGCTCATAGCTTTTCAGTATGCATTTTAGGACGCTTGTTACCAAGCATATTTTCGTTGTTTTTGTCCATACTAACCCCTTTAAAAGTTGCCTACCCTAAAATCATAGTAACGACAGTACCGGTACATATCTTCCACTTCCAGAGGTATCAGAACGATATTCCCTTGTCACTTTCGACTCGTTCGTTTCCGGACCAGGGCCTCTTATCTAAAATTTATACGTTTGCTCTTCTCCATCTTCCCTGAAAGATTGTAACATCATCACGGAGTCACCCGGTATTTCATGCTTGTCCAGCTTTGAACATGGCTGACGTTCGCAGCAACCGTATACACAAATTTGAAAAATATGTAAAATCTGCCAACCGGTTGCATATATTTTCTATATACCTTGACCAGGTTTCGTCACCTCTAAGGGTGACTTCATCAGAAGGTAAGGTAATTACATGAAGAACATATCGTCAAAGATGAACAGTGATTTAAGAGCTGAGTTGCTCAAGTCATACATTAAAATATAAGACGTAATGTTCTTCAAAGAGTCAAATATTAAAATCATAAGTAGCACCGGTGTGGTGTGAGAAGACTGACTACTTATGTAAGTACCTTACCTTCTGATGAAGTCTCCCTTAGAGGTGACAAAACCTGGTCAAGGTGTATAGAAAACCTATGCAACCGGTTGGCAGACTTTTACATATTTTTCATGCCTGTCCTGTTATCGAATAGTACACTGAAAGGAATTTATGGCTAAATTTTGCTTTCTTCTACACACTCTAAGAAAATAAAGACGGAGGTTCTAGTCCTCCCTAGGGCATGGGTGTGTGTCTGTTGTTCTTAGGATAAGTTGGTTCAAGTTAGTTTAAGTAGTGTGTAAGACTAGGGACCGATGACCTCAGCAGTTTGGTCCCTTAGAAATCCGCACACATTTGAAGAAAATAAAGACGTACCACAAAGAGATTATCTGAATGAGACAGAAATTTGTGATGTGGTGTACATGTCTAAACAAACGATTAGAGTTCCAGAAAAATTAGACGATATATTCAAGAGAATGACATTGTAATTCTATTAGAGACAGCAAAGGATTTGGAAGAGCAGTCGAACGGAATGAACAGTGTCTTGAAAGGAGGATATAAGATGAACATCAACAAAAGCAAAACAAGGATAATGGAATGAAATCGAAATAAGTCGGGTGATGCTGAGGGAATTAGATTAGGAAATGAGACACTTAAAGTAGTAAATGAGTTTTGGTATTTGGAAAGCAAACTAGCTAATGATGGTCGAAGTAGAGAGGATATAAAATATAGATTGGCAATTGCAAGGAAAGCGTTTCTGAAGAATAGAAATTTTTTAACATCGAGTATAGATTTAAGTGTCAGGAAGTCTTTCCTGAAATTATTTGTATGGAGTGTAACCATTTATGGAAGTGAAACATGGACGATAAATAGTTTAGACAAGAAGAGAATAGAAGCTTTCGAAATGTGGTGCTCGAGAAGAATGCTGAAGATTAGATGGGTAGATCACGTAAGTAATGAGGAGGTATTGAATAGAATTTGGGAGAAGAGAAATTTGTGGCACAATTTGGGAACGGTTGGTAGGACATGTTCCGAGGCATCAGGGGATTACAAATTTAGCATTGGAGGGCATCGTGGAGGGTAAAAATCGTTGAGGGAGACCAAGAGATGAATACACTAAGCAGATTCAGAAGGATGTAGGTTGCAGTAAGTACTGGGAGATGAAGAAGCTTGCACAGGATAGAGTAGCATGGAGAGCTGCATCAGACCAGTCTCTGGAATGAAGGCGACAACAATAAACAACATTCAGGAGAAAAAAGTTTCTCAAATGGAGGCTCCACTGGCCCTTAAGCACACAGTTATTCAATTTGGAACTGACTGACAGAGTTGGAAGTCCTGCTGATGGATATCGTGCCACCTATTCTGTCCAATTGTCTATTTAGCTCGACAAAATCCCGAGCTGGTTGGAGGGCCCTGCCCGTAATGCTCCAACCGTTCTCAACTGTGGAGAGATCCGGCAACCTTGCTGGTCATAGTAGGGTGTGGCAAGTACCAGCACAAGCAGTCGGAACTCTCGCCGCGAAATGTGAGCCGAGCATGGCTTGCCATGGAGGGCAAGAAAACGGTCTGACAATATCTTTGACGTACCACTGTGCTGCAAGTGTGCCCCGAACTACAACCAAATAGTTCCCGCTATGATAAGTAGTGGCACCCCAGACCATCGCTCCAGATTGTCGGGCCGTGTGGTGGGCGGTGGGCGGCAGGCAGGTTTGTACCCCACCGCTGTCCGGGGCTTCTGCAGACATGTCTTCTGTCTGGATTTTTATCGACTTTAGTAGAACTGTCTTCAGTGATGAGTTCCGCCCTCTAATTGAGCCCCGATGACCGGCGAAGACTACTCAAAGTGAACAATACGCTAGACGCTGACGGAGTACCAGTTAGGTTTTGGCGGCCGGAGTGACTGAGCGGTTCTAGGCGCTATAGTCTGGAACCGCGCGACCGCTACAGTAACAGGTTCGAATCCTGCCTCAAGCATGGATGTGTGTGATGTCGTTAGGTTAGATAGCTTTAAGTAGTCCTAAGTTCTAGGGGACTGATGACTTCAGAAGTTAAGTCCCATAGTGCTCAGGGCCGTTTGAACCAAGTTAGGTTTTACGGCGGATACCTTGCACAGTTGTACTTCTCACTGTCTCATATTTTTCGAGAATCTTTGGCACAGCGAGTATTTCCTTGTGACTGGCAAAGACTGCTGGTCACTCACGTTTACAAAATGAATATAAGATGGGATGCACAGAATTACAGTCCGAGATCGCTGCCATTCATTTGTTGTAGGATCCTACATATTCTGGTCTCAAATACGAACGGTGGTCAATAAGAAATTCAAATGGTTCAAATGGCTCTGACCACTATCGGACTTAACAGCTGAGGTCATCAGTCCCCTACAACTTAGAACTACACTATTGGCCAATAAAATTGCTACACCAAGAAGAAATGCAGATGATAAACCGGTATTCATTGGAAAAATATATTATACTAGAACTGGCATGTGATTACATTTTCAAGCAATTTAGGTAAATAATTCCTGAGAAATCAGTACCCAGAACAACCACCTCTGGCCGTAGTAACGACCTTGATACGCCTGGGAATTGAGTAAAATAGAGCTTGCATGGCGTGTACAGGTACAGCTGCCCATGCAACTTCAACACGATGCGACAGTTCATCAAGAGTGGTGACTGGCGTATTGTGACGAGCCAGTTGCTCGGCCACCATTGATGAGACGTTCTCACTTGGTGAGAGATCTGGAGAATGTGCTGGCCAGGGTAGCAGTCGAACATTTTCTGTATCCAGAAAGGCCTGAACAGCACCTGCAACATGCGGTCTTGCATTATCCTGCTGAAATGTAGGGTTTCGCAGGGATCGAAAGAAGGGTAGAGCCACGGGCCGTAACACATCTGAAATGTAACGTCCACTGTTCAAAGTGCCATCAATGGGAACAAGAGGTGACCGAGACGTGCAACCGATGGCACCCCATACCATCACATCGGGTGATACGCCAGTATGGCGATGACGAATACACGCTTCCAATGTGCGTTCACCGCGATGTCATCAAACAAGGATGCGACCATCATGATGCTGTAAACAGAACCTGGATTCATCCGAAAAAATGGCGTTTTGCCATTCGTGCACCCAGGTTCGTCGTTGAGTACACAATCGCAGGCGCTCCTCTCTGTGAAGCAGCGTCAAGGGTAACCGCAGTCATGGTCTCCGAACTGACAGTCAGTACTGCTGCAAACGTCATCGAACTGTTCGTGCAGATGGTTGTTGTCTTGCAAACGTCCCCATCTGTTGACTCAGGGATCGAGACGTGGCTGCACGATCCGTTACAGCCATGCGGATAAGATACCTGTCATCTCGACTGCTAGTGATACGAGACCGTTGGGATCCAGCACGGCGTTCCGTATTACCCTCCTGTACCTACCGATTCCATATTCTGCTAACAGCCATTGGATCTCGACCAACGCGAGCAGCAGTGTCGCGATACGATAAACCGCAATCGTGATACGCTACAATCCGACCTTTATCAAAGTCGGAAACGTGATGGTCCGCATTTTGTCTCCTTACACGAGGCATCACAACAACGTTGTAGCAGGCAACGCCGGTCAACTGCTGTTTGTGTATGAGAAATCGGTTGGAAACTTTTCTCATGTGAGCACGTTGTAGGTGTCGCCATCGGCGCCTACCTTGTGTGAATGCTCTGAAAAGCTAATCGTTTGCATAACATAGCATCTTCTTCCTGAAGGTTAAATTTCTCATCTGTAGCACGTCAACTCAAAGGCCTGCTCTTCCGCCCCCACCCACCTCGCACTTTCCAACTTACATGTGTATGGCGCCATGAAGGTTGCACTTCACGGGAAGCAGTAGGTGATGACGGTCGACCAGGAGAACGGCATCATGTGGGCGAACAAGCCCTCCCAGTAAGATGGCGTAAGGCCGTCGCATTTAACGGAGATAATATTGAAACGCAGGGTTTTGTAACCAAAAATGTTCGAAAGAATACGGAGTATTGCAAACCCGAATAAAACCAGCCTGCTTTCAGGAAAAACAGTGTCGCCTTATTATTGAATGCACTCATATTATCGCGTTTCCGGAGGAAAATCAGCTTCCCTCAACGAATCAGCACGGATGCCGGAAAAACCAAAGGTTGCTATATTCACACATGACATCTTGCAGACAATAGATGCGGATCGTCACATCGATTCTATCTTGCTACAGATGTTCGACTCTGCACCGGATTGACTAAACATAAGCTAAGATACGATGGCATGGAATATCTTCGCAGATATGTTATTAGTTAAATGAATAAATGGCTAATAGACTAAAGTTCGCTATGATGGTGGTGGTCATGAAGTTCCATACTAATTGACAGAGCATAGGGGAACGATGCGGGAGACCCGCACCGCCGTACTAGGCAAGGTCCTAGGAGGTGGTTTGCCATTGCCTTCCTCCGACCGTAATGGGGATGAATGATGATGATGAAGACGACACAAAAACACCCAGACATCTAGAGGCAGGTGAGAATCCCTGACCCAGCCGGAAATCGAACCCGGACCCCGTGTTCGGGAAGCAATAAGTCTACCGCGAGACCACGAGCTGTGGACAAGTTTACTACAAATAAAAGAATTACAGACACGAAAGTGACACCAGACGTACCCGTACTGCAATATCGTTCGCTGACGATGGTGTTGTCTACAGGGAAGTATCTTGGATGATTGTAGCTAACTGTAGAAAGACTTGGACGAAGTTTCCACTTTGCGTAAAGAATGACAGGTCTGTTCAAATCAGGTACATGCAAGAGAACGCCCTTAGCAAACAGTAAGAAGGCGATAGTACCCGATTACAAGGATAGTGGTGAGCATCTCGAGCACATACATCGTAGAAGTATCAATTGGTCCTCGTCACGTAAGCATTACAACAGACATCGAACGAATTCAGAAATAAGCTACTAGGACCGAAACAGGGTGGCATAGCCCACAAGAAAGTGCAACAGAGACACTCGGAGAGATTAAATGGTAATTCTAGAAAATGAAATGCAATTCTCATGAAACACTGCTTGGTAGATTTAGGAAATCCGTATTACCATTCTGCTGCCTCCTTCGTTACGCCTCGAATAGGAATAATGCGTATAAGCTGCGAGATCTGTTTTTCTTAACTTATGACTGATTGCACATTTAAAACCATAGCGAAAATGCGGTGGGGCATTGCGCAAATATGTTGCGCAATGTCTCTACTATGCCTGTATTATCACGCCACGTCACACCTCTCATTTCTCAGCACACACTGAAAATGAAAAACGTGCCAAGAAAATATAGTATTCCGCCATGTGTGAAATGTTGCCTAGAGCATTCGCCTGATTTTATGCAGGCCACATAACGTAACTGCCATGCATTTCCTTCTCGATGATAATTCTCGGCCACACACTGCAGGTGTAGCTGCCGCGTTTTTGATGGGAAATGTTTGGTCATCGCTGTACACCCCAGGCTTGGCTTCCTCTGAATTTCATTTCCACTCACATGAAGCGCTGGCTGTGAAAACAGCATTTTGCCACAGATGACGAGCTGCAGACCAGTGCACGAAATTGGCGGAAAACACAGGCGGCTGTTTCCTACGATGGGGGTATTGGTAAGATGGTACCACGCTACGAAAAACCCTAGAGCGGCGGAGAGGCGACTACGAAGTGAAGTAGCTCGAAGATGTATCTAAATGTTGCCAAGAAAACATGAGGCAGAGCAAGAGATTAGGACCACTACCTGTCCAAGATACTACCCACCTTACATGAAATATTTTCCGATATGGAAATATTTTTTCATGTATGTGTAAAATACACAACTTATAATCACTGTCCGAATTTAAAAATTTAGAATGCGTTAGAAACTGTGTATACGTCTTGAGACAGTGTAATTCACGACGTGCCAATCATCCAGACTATATTCATACAATATATCAGCACGACAGCACATAGCGACTTCCAACAAACTTTATACGTAATTTCAACCTTCTTGGAAACTTTTTCTTGGTGGCACCCCACATAAAATAACGAAAGGAAAAAATTATCGCTTACTAAGTTTTCGCTGATCATGCAGTAAAATTTCAGAATCCGGCACGCCGTTTTAATTTGTTACTTCTTTACTACTAATTCTATTCTCAACACATTGGCAGACAGTATCCACATAGGCCACTGAATGGTTCTGCAAAATTGCACTGACGGTAAAAAATTGCAACGACAAAAATAATTAAGATAGAGTAATGAAGTTTCGGGAATGCATTTGACTGTGATTAACATCGCAAGGTCAAATGGTTCAAATGGCTCTGAGCACTATGGGAGTTAACATCTGAGGTCATCAGTCCCCTAGAACTTAGGACTACTTAAACCCAACTAACCTAAGGACATCACACACATCCATACCCGAGGCAGGATTCGAGCCTGCGACCGTAGCAGCAGCGCGGTTCCGGACTGAAGCGCCTAGAACCGCTCGGTCACAGAGGCCGGCTTACGTTTTTCAAGTGGCAGTGGAATTCGCAGTAAACCTTTAGAATTTTGGAAGGACAAAATCGTGTCATTGCACTGTATTCCAGACGGACGCCTGTTACCAGACATGTGAGTATGTACTAGTCATTTGATTATGATGTTCCTGAGAAATACGAGAACTGTAATTGAACGTTGCGTTATTTGTGCTCCTCTGCTTCTTCCCATTTCCTCTCACTCGGTTTTTATTATCATACTCTCCAATAAATATTATAATTTATAATTATTTAAACATTAGGTGTAGTTTTAATGGGTAATAGTAATAGTTAACTTCGTGCCGATGAGTTGCACATTTGTGAATTCCCCCTTCCGTTACCTCCGCTTGACGCCTTCGGGAGTCATGAAGGGCGTGCAAGCAAAGGCAGTGCAAGGTATAGTGTTGGAGGCCGGTGGGGCAACACGGTGCAACTAAACAATTTTTCCCATATTTTAGTGACTATATGATTGTAATTCAAAATCATTACAATGAAAAAACTCATTCGCAGAAATATTGTACCTTATCATACGACAAACTAAGCTCATCGGACAAAAACTTAGTCATTCCTAGAGAAATCATTACAAGTATAATGTAACACCGAGGGATTCTGCTATTGCTTGATACCCTCCTGGATTCGGCTGGGAAGTGAGACCACAAAACATTACATTTTCCACGGGACTCAAGTCAGGTGATTTTTGAATCCAGTCGAGATGTAATAGAATGTGAGACCAGTTACATATTCTTTCACCCAGATGAACTTTGCAGTTGTCGTCCTTATGTGCCTGTGTGAGCAGTGGCTTCTTGCGAAGTGACCGACTCCAGATGTTCATTACATGCAGTTCCCGTCGCAATGGTCTCTCGCTAACAGGTTGGGAAGAACTTTCGATCACTACCTGCAGCAGTTCCTGTCGGGTTTGGAAACGATTTTGATTCACAAGCTGTGAAACGCGATTCCTGTTCCTCTCAGTTAAGTTTTTTTTTTTCCGACCATAACTCTGTCGTCCTCCCCCCATGAACCATGGACCTTGCCGTTGGTGGGGAGGCTTGTGTGCCTCAGCGATACAGATGGCCGTACCGTAGGTACAACCACAACGGAGGGGTATCTGTTGAGAGGCCAGACAAACGTGTGGTTCCTGAAGAGGGGCAGCAGCCTTTTCAGTAGTGGCAGGGGCAACAGTCTGGATGATTGACTGATCTGGCCTTGCAACATTAACCAAAACGGCGTTGCTGTGCTGGTACTGCGAACCGAAGGGGAAACTATAGCCGTAATTTTTCCCGAGGACATGCAGCTTTACTGTATGATTAAATGATGATGGCATCCTCTTGGGTAAAATATTCCGGAGGTAAAATAGTCCCCCATTCGGATCTCCGGGCGGAGACTACTCCGGAGGATGTCGTTATCAGGAGAAAGAAAACTGGCGTTCTACGGATCGGAGCGTGGAATGTCAGATCCCTTAATCGGGCAGGTAGGTTAGAAAATTTAAAAAGGGAAATGGATAGGTTAAAGTTAGATATAGTGGGATTTAGTGAAGTTCGGTGGCAGGAGGAACAAGACTTCTGGTCAGGTGACTACAGGGTTATAAACACAAAACCAAATAGGGGTAATGCAGGAGTAGGTTTAATAATGAATAGGAAAATAGGAATGCGGGTAAGCTACTACAAACAGCATAGTGAACGCATTATTGTGGCCAAGATAGATACGAAGCCCACACCTACTACAGTAGTACAAGTTTATATGCCAACTAGCTCTGCAGACGATGAAGAAATTGAAGAAATGTACGATGAAATAAAAGAAATTATTCAGATAGTGAAGGGAGACGAAAATTTAATAGTAATGGGTGACTGGAATTCGAGTGTAGGAAAAGGGAGAGAAGGAAACATAGTAGGTGAATATGGATTGGGGCTAAGAAATGAAAGAGGAAGCCTCCTAGTACAATTTTGCACAGAGCACAACTTAATCATAGCTAACACTTGGTTTAAGAATCACGAAAGAAGGTTGTATACGTGGAAGAACCCTGGAGATACTAAAAGGTATCAGATAGATTATATAATGGTAAGACAGAGATTTAGGAACCAGGTTTTAAGTTGTAAGACATTTCCAGGGGCAGATGTGGACTCTGACCACAATCTATTGGTTATGACCTGTAGATTAAAACTGAAGAAACTGCAAAAATGTGGGAAATTAAGGAGATGGGACCTGGATAAACTGAAAGAACCAGAGGTTGTACAGAGTTTCAGAGAGAGCATAAGGGAACAATTGACAGGAATAGGGGAAAGAAATACAGTAGAAGAAGAATGGGTAGCTCTGAGGGATGTAGTAGTGAAGGCAGCAGAGGATAAAGTAGGTACAAAGACGAGGGCTGCTAGAAATCCTTGGGTAACAGAAGAAATATTGAATTTAATTGATGAAAGGAGAAAATATAAAAATGCAGTAAATGAAGCAGGCAAAAAGGAATACAAACGTCTCAAAAATGAGATCGACAGGAAGTGTAAAATGGCTAAACAGGGATGGCTAGAGGACAAATGTAAGGATGTAGAAGCTTATCTCACTAGGGGTAAGATAGATACTGCCTACAGGAATATTAAAGAGACCTTTGGAGAGAAGAGAACCACGTGTATGAATATCAAGAGCTCAGATGGCAGCCCAGTTCTAAGCAAAGAAGGGAAGGCAGAAAGGTGGAAGGAGTATATAGAAGGTTTATACAAGGGCGATGTACTTGAGGACAATATTATGGAAATAGAAGAGGATGTAGATGAAGACGAAATGGGAGATACGATACTGCATGAAGAGTTTGACAGAGCACTGAAAGACCTGAGCCGAAACAAGGCCCCCGGAGTAGACAACATTCCATTAGAACTACTGACGGCCTTGGGAGAGCCAGTCATGACAAAACTCTACCAGCTGGTGAGCAAGATGTATGAGACAGGCGAAATACCTCTGACTTCAAGAAGAATATAATAATTCCAATCCCAAAGAAAGCAGGTGCTGACAGATGTGAAAATTACCGAACTATCAGTTTAATAAGCCACGGCTGCAAAATACTAACGCGAATTCTTTACAGACGAATGGAAAAACTGGTAGATGCAGACCTCGGGGAAGATCAGTTTGGATTCCGTCGAAATGTTGGAACACGTGAGGCAATACTGACCTTACGACTTACCTTAGAAGAAATATTAAGAAAAGGCAAACCTACGTTTCTAGCATTTGTAGACTTAGAGAAAGCTTTTGACAATGTTGACTGGAATACTCTTTTTCAAATTCTAAAGGTGGCAGGGGTAAAATACAGGGAGCGAAAGGCTATTTATAATTTGTACAGACACCAGATGGCAGTAATAAGAGTCGAGGGGCATGAAAGGGAAGCAGTGGTTGGGAAAGGAGTGAGACAGGGTTGTAGCCTCTCCCCGATGTTATTCAATCTGTATATTGAACAAGCAGTAGAGGAAACAAAAGAAAAATTTGGAGTAGGTATTAAAATTCATGGAGACGAAGTAAAAACTTTGAGGTTCGCCGATGACATTGTAATTCTGTCAGAGACGGCAAAGGACTTGGAAGAGCAGTTGAACGGAATGGACAGTGTCTTGAAAGGAGGATATAAGATGAACATTAACAAAAGCAAAACGAGGATAATGGAATGTAGTCAAATTAAATCGGGTGATGCTGAGGGAATTAGATTAGGAAATGAGACACTTAAAGTAGTAAAGGAGTTTTGCTATTTAGGAAGTAAAATAACTGATGATGGTCGAAGTAGAGAGGATATAAAATGTAGACTGGCAATGGCAAGGAAAGCGTTTCTCAAGAAGAGAAATTTGTTAACATCGAATATAGATTTATGTATCAGGAAGTCGTTTCTGAAAGTATTTGTTTGGAGTGTAGCCATGTATGGAAGTGAAACATGGACGATAACTAGTTTGGACAAGAAGAGAATAGAAGCTTTCGAAATGTGGTGCTACAGAAGAATACTGAAGATAAGGTGGATAGATCACGTAACTAATGAGGAGGTATTGAATAGGATTGGGGAGAAGAGAAGTTTGTGGCACAACTTGACTAGAAGAAGGGATCGGTTGGTAGGACATGTTTTGAGGCATCAAGGGATCACAAATTTAGCATTGGAGGGCAGCGTGGAGGGTAAAAATCGTAGAGGGAGACCGAGAGATGAGTACACTAAGCAGATTCAGAAGGATGTAGGTTGCAGTAGGTACTGGGAGATGAAGCAGCTTGCACAGGATAGAGTAGCATGGAGAGCTGCATCAAACCAGTCTCAGGACTGAAGACAACAACAACAACAACAACTCTGTCGTCATGTTTTGTGGCAATGTGTGTTACACCCTGAAGAGTATGCCGCGAAATACCAACAAATTCAGCAATTTCACACACGGTGTGGTCATGGACACGACCAAGCATGATACCCCTTTTGCTTCCCTGTCACGTCCCTATATGTATCCACATTTAGGTACAATTTCCGCTTGGAACATACACTGAATGGGCAAAGAAACTGATACACCTGCAAAATATCGTGTACAGCCCCCACGAGCGCGCCATGGACTCGGCTAATGTCTGAAGTAGTGGTGGAGGGAACTGACATCATAAATCCTGCAAGGCTGTCCAGAAAAGAGCACGAGGGGGTGGAAATCTCCTCTGAACACCACGTTGCAAGGCATCCCATATGTGCTCGATAATGTTCATTCTGATTGTTTTGATGGCCAGCACAAGGGTTTAAACTCAGAAGAGTGTTCCTGAAGCCATTTTGTAGCAATTCTGGACGTGTGGGGTGTCTCATAGTTTTGGTGGAATTGCGCAAGTTCATCGCAATTCACTATGGACATGGATGAATGCAGGTGATCAGACAGGATGATTACGCACATGTCACCTGTCGGAGTCGTATCTAGTCGTATCAGAGGTCCCGCATCACTCCAACTACACACGCCCCACACCATTACAGAGCCTCCACCAGTCTGAATAGTCCCCAGCTGACATGCAGGACCCATGGATTCATGAGGTTATCCCCATATTCATATCTGTCCCCTCTCTATACAATATAAAACGAGACTTGTCCGACCAGGCAACATTTTACAGTCATCAATAGGCCAATGTCGGTGTTGACGTGTCCAGGCGAAGTGTAAAGCGTTGTGTCGTGCAGTCATCAAGGGTACACGAGTGGGCCTTCGGTTCCGAAAGCCGATATCGATGATGTTTCGTAGAATGGGGCGCATGCTGGCACTTGTTGATGGCCCAGCATTGATATCTGCAGCAATTTCCGGAATTGTTGCACTTCTGTAACGATGAACTATTCTCTTCGGTCGCCGTTGGTCCCGTTCTTGCAGAATCTTTTTGCCGCAGCATTGATGTCGGAGATTTGAGATTTTACCGGATTCCTGTTATTCACGGTACACTCGTGAACTCGTGAAATGTTGGTGCGGGAAAATCCCCAATTCATCGCTACCTCGGAGATGCTGAGACCCATCGCTCGTGCGCCGCTATTTCACCACGTTCAAACTCACTTAAATCTTGATTTCTTGCTATTAAAGCAGCAGTAACCGATCTAACAACTATGCCAGACCCTTGTTGTCTTATACATAGGCGTTGCCTACCGCAGCGCCGTATTCTACCTGATTACGTATCTCTCAATTTGAACACGTATGCCTATACCAGTTTCTTTGGCACTTCAGTGTAAATGTTTATCTGATCCCTACTGCCTTATGCGCTCACGTACAGGATTAACGACTGTGCTTGCGCACTGGGGTGACTTTTAATCCAGTAAGCTTATTAACCATTTATTTAGGAACCAGATTTTAAATTGTAAGACATTTCTAGGGGCAGATGTGGACTCTGACCACAATCTATTGGTCATGAACTGTAGATTAAAACTGAAGAAACTGCAAAAAAGTGGGAATTTAAGGAGATGGGACCTGGACAAACTGAAAGAACCAGTTGTTGTACAGAGTTTCAGAGAGAGCATAAGGGAACAACTGACAGGAGTGGGGGAAAGAAATACAGTAGAAGAAGAATTGGTAGCTTTGACGGATGAAGTAGTGAAGGCAGCAGTGGATCAAGTAGGTAAAAAAACGACGGCTAGTAGAAATCCTTGGGTAACAGAAGAGATACTGAATTTGACTGATGAAAGGAGAAAATACACTCCCGGAAATGGAAAAAAGAACACATTGACACCGGTGTGTCAGACCCACCATACTTGCTCCGGACACTGCGAGAGAGCTGTACAAGCAATGATCACACGCACGGCACTGCGGACACACCAGGAACTGCGGTGTTGGCCGTCGAATGGCGCTAGCTGCGCAGCATTTGTGCACCGCCGCCGTCAGTGTCAGCCAGTTTGCCGTGGCATACGGAGCTTCATCGCAGTCTTTAACACTGTTAGCATGCCGCGACAGCGTGGACGTGAACCATATGTGACTTTGAGCGAGGGCGTATAGTGGGCATGCGGGAGGCCGGGCGGACGTACCGCCAAATTGCTCAACACGTGGGGCGTGAGGTCTCCACAGTACATCGATGTTATCGCCAGTGGTCGGCGGAAGGTGCACGTGCCCGTCGACCTGGGACCGGACCGCAGCGACGCACGGATGCACGCCAAGACCGTAGGATCCTACGCAGTGCCGTAGGGGACCGCACCGCCACTTCCCAGCAAATTAGGGACACTGTTGCTCCTGGGGTATCGGCGAGGACCATTCGCAACCGTCTCCATGAAGCTGGGCTACGGTCCCGCACACCGTTAGGCCGTCTTCCGCTCACCTCCCAACATCGTGCAGCCCGCCTCCAGTGGTGTCGCGACAGGCGTGAATGGAGGGACGAATGGAAACGTGTCGTCTTCAGCGATGAGAGTCGCTTCTGCCTTGGTGCCAATGATGGTCGTATGCGTGTTTGGCGCCGTGCAGGTGAGCGCCACAATCAGGACTGCATACGACCGAGGCACAATGGGCCAACACCCGGCATCGTGGTGTGGGGAGCGATCTCCTACACTGGCCATAGACCTATGGTGATCGTTGAGGGGACACTGAATAGTGCACGGTACATCCAAACCGTCATCGAACCCATAGTTCTACCATTCCTAGACCGGCAAGGGAACTTTCTGTTCCAACAGGACAATGCACGTCCGCATGTATCCCGTGCCACCCAACGTGCTCTAGAAGGTGTAAGTCAACTACCCTGGCCAGCAAGATCTCCGGATCTGTCCCCCATTGAGCATGTTTGGGACTGGATGAAGCGTCGTCTCACGCGGTCTGCACGTCCAGCACGAACACTGGTCCAACTGAGGCGCCAGGTGGAAATGGCATGGCAAGCCGTTCCACAGGACTACATCCAGCATCTCTACGATCGTCTCCATGGGAGAATAGCAGCCTGCATTGCTGCGAAAGGTGGATATACACTGTACTAGTGCCGACATTGTGCATGCTCTGTTGCCTGTGTCTATGTGCCTGTGGTTCTGTCAGTGTGATCATGTGATGTATCTGACCCCAGAAATGTGTCAATAAAGTTTCCCCTTCCTGGGACAATGAATTCACGGTGTTCTTATTTCAATTTCCAGGAGTGTATAAAAATACCGAACATGAAGCAGGCAAAAAGGAATACAAACGTCTCCAAAATGAGATCGACAGGAAGTGCAAAATGGCTAAGGAGGGATGGCTAGAGGACAAATGTAAGGATGTAGTGGCTTATCTCACGAAGGGTAAGGTAGATATTGCGTACAGGAAAATCAAAGAGAACTTTGGAGAAAATAGAACCACTTGTTTGAATATCAAGAGCTCACATGGAAACCCAGTTCTAAGCAAAGAAAGGAAAGCAGAAAGGTGGAAGGAATATATATAGGGTCTATACAGGGGCGATGTTCTTGAGGACAATATTATGGAAATGGAAGAGGATGTAGATGAAGATGAAATGGGAGATATGATACTGCGTGAAGAGTTTGCAGAGCACTGAAAGACCGAAGTCAAAACAAGGCCCCGGGAGTAGACAACATTCAATTAGAACTACTAACAGCATTGGGAGAGCCAGTCCGGACGAAACTCTACCATCTGGTGTGCAAGATGTATGAGACAGGCGAAATACCCTTAGACCTCAAGAAGAATATAATAATTGCAAATCCCAAAGAAAGGAGGTGTTGACAGGTGTGAAAATAACTGAACTATCAGTTTAATAAGTCACGGCTGCAAAATACTAACACGAATTCTTTACAGACGAATGGAAAAACTAGTAGAAGCCGACCTCGGGGAAGATCAGTTTGGATTCCGTAGGTATGTTGGAACACGTGAGGCAACACTGACCCTGCGACTTATCTTAGAAGCTAGATTAAGGAAAGGCAAACCTACTTTTCTAGCATTTGTAGACTTAGAGAAAGCTTTTGACAATGTTGACTGGAATACTCTCTTTCAAATTCTGAGGGTGGCAGGGGTAAAATACAGGGGGCAAGAAGCTATTTACAATTTGTACAGAAACCAGATGGCAGTTATAAGAGTCGAGGGACATGAACGGGAAGCAGTGGTTGGGAAGGGAGTGAGACAGGGTTGCAGTATCTATTCAATCTTTATATTGAGCAAGCAGTGAAGGAAACAAAAGAAAAATTCGGAGTAGGTATTAAAATCCATGGAGAAGAAATAAAAACTTTGAGGTTCGCCGATGACATTGTAAATCTGTCAGAGACAGCAAAGGACTTGGAAGAGCAGTTGAACGGACTGGACAGTGTCTTGAAAGGAGGGTATAAGATGAACATAAACAAAAGCAAAACTAGGATAATGGAATGTAGTCGAATTAAGTCGGGTGGTGCTGAGGGAATTGGATTAGGAAATGAGACACTTAAAGTAGTAAAGGAGTTTTGCTATTTCGGGAGAAATGTAACTGATAATGGTCGAAGTAGAGAGGATATAAAATGTTGACTGCAATGGCAAGGAAAAAGTTACTGAAGAAGAGAAATTTGTTAACATAGGGTATAGACTCAAGTGTGAGGAAGTCGTTTCTGGAAGAATTTGTATGGAGTGTAGCCATGTATTGCAGTGAAACATGTATAATAAATAGTTTAAACAAGATGAGAATAGAAGCTGTCGAATGTGGTGTTACAGAAGAATGCTGAAGATTAGATGGGTAGATCACGTAACTAATGAGGAGGTATTGAATAGAATTGGCGATAATAGGACTTCGGGGCACAACTTGACTAGAATAAGGGATCGGTAGGTAGGACATGTTCTGAGGCATCAAGCGATCACCAGTTTAGTAGTGGAGGGCAGCTTGGAGGGTAAAAATCGTAGAGGGAAACCAAGAGATGACTACACTAAGCGGATTCAGAAGGATGTAGGCTGCAGTAGGTACTGGGGGATGAAGAAGCTTGCACATGATAGAGTAGCATGGAGAGCTGCATAAAACCAGTCTCCGGTCTGAAGACCACAACAACAACAAACAAGAACCTTATTAACTTCTCGGTTGCTAAGATGTCATAAACTTTGGTTGCTGTGATAATAATGATGCTGCAAAACGCAGTGTTTCCTGTCCGTTCTAAGTAGGGCCGCTAAACGCAGAGCTCGCGGCAGTATGCAGGGATTCCAGTGGGTCCTCTTCTTGTACGCTCACAGCCGTCGCGTTTGCTTCGCTCGCGCCGGGCGCAGTAACCAGTCGCTTGACGCTCTGTCCGCCGGCACCGTAATGAAGTGGTAGCGGCTGCGCCTTTTTTCTCCGGCCCTGTCGTGCTATCCGCCGTGCCTTCCTAGGTCCGTAAGAAGTGATTAAAACAGCAGGTGGCGGCAGCTCCTGCAAAGGAAGCGCTTAAATTCCGCTCGTCACTTCGTCAGCGGTACGGCTGCATTGTCTACCGTTCCCTCGCGCACACGTCTCTGTTTCTTCGCCTCTCAAATTCGCATGAGACTTCCTTCGGTATTTCCGATCTCTCTTTATACACGGTTCGCTTTTTCTGTGGCGGAACTGAGTAGTCTTTGGACACGTCGTCACCTTCTTTGGTAACGAAACAGCTCGTTAGTCGTGTCCAACGGCACAGTTGACAAATTGTGCTGCGGCAGCACAAACAGAGATACTGTGTAAGCTGCGACAGAGGACCACCGACACTGGACGTAATCCATCAGATTTCGTGCGTTTGACAGATGTAGCCCTATTTCTTCACCTGACATTTGGGCCGATTACCTTTCTGCCATCTTCCGAGTGAGTCGACAGGAACAGTTTTTTTTTTTTAATTTATTTTTATTGATATTTGAGTTCCCCACGAAGGGACGGACTGGAAGAGGAAAAAGTCTCTCTTTAGCCAAAATATACCAAACTGGAAAGATGTCGTACAATGCGTCGGTTATTCGGTAATTTGATGAAGCTTTGCACAGATGTCTTGGACAGTGTTCCTAGTATTCCAGTCTATCGCATCAAGTCGTTCTGAGCACACAGTGAGTACGCAGAGATGCCTAAAAATAATATCTGCGAAGTAAGAGTACATCCTGAGAGATTTCGCCTCATTTGACGCAGGCCACATAACGCAACTGTTGTGCATTTCCTGATTCAAGTGGTTCAAATGGCTTTGAGCACTATGGGACTTAACTTCTAAGGTCATCAGTGCCCTAGAACTTAGGATTAATTAAACCTAACTAACCTAAGGACATTACACACATCCATTCCCGAGGCAGGATTCGAACCTGCGACCGTAGCGGTCGCGCGGTTTCAGACTGTAGTGCCTAGAACCGCTCGGCCACCACGGCCGGCCCATTTCCTGATTCATGACAGTTCTCGGCTGCACACTTGAAAGTGTACAGCCCGGACATGCCTTCTTCTGATTTTCAGCTCTGCTCACATGAACCGCTGGCTATGAAGACAACATTTTGACGCAGACAACGAACTGCAGCCCAGCGTAGAGAATATGCGGAAAGCACAGAAGGCTACCTTCTACGACAAGCATATTATAAAGTCGGTACAACGCTACGACAGATATCTAAGATGGAGAGGCGAATATGTGGAGAAGTAACTGGAGGGTGTAGCTAATTGTGGATATAAAACGTTTTTTATTTTCACTGACATTTCCATTTCGCAACGAATCAGACCTTACTTTCCGAATAAACTAGCGCCGGAAAAACGGAAATAAAAAAAATGAAGATTAAAAAGATACATTGGTGCACAATACTTCACGATATTTACATGAAAACAAGTGGCAACTGAAGTGTTTAAAAACACATTAATTGACAATCTTGATGACTGTTTAAAACTTTTAGATGATTTTATAACACAGTTAAGATGATGCCCTGGTGTAACCGAGGTGCTGGTGATTCTTGAAACCGATCATGGTCATTGTTGTGTTGGCAGAAGAGCCAACACCGTGTTACTAGAGGAGGCCGAAGTGCACGCGTTTTAGCTCACGCAGGCTCGGGTGAGGAGGGAAGGAATCTACTGACGTGAGGTGTGGAACATGACAAGGAATTAGAATTCAGAAAGCGGGCGTAATTAGTTTGATACTTAACTTCAAACCATTAATGATGAACGTCGCTCTTGACGGTACATGATTCACAATATTATCTGTTCAGAATAGTAACTGAATATGGCGCCTTGCTAGGTCGTAGCAAATGACGTAGCTGAAGGCTATGCTTAACTAACGTCTCGGCAAATGAGAGCGTATGTAGACAGTGAACCATCGCTAGCAAAGTCGGCTGTCCAACTGGGGCGAGTGCTAGGGAGTCTAGACTAGACCTGCCGTGTGGCGGCGCTCGGTCTGCAATCACTGATAGTGGCGACACACGGGTCCGACGTATACTAATGGACCGCGGCAGATTTAAAGGCTACCACCTAGCAAGTGTGGTGTCTGGCGGTGACACCACAGTCATGACGATGGTAGAATGATGAGTATGATCATGGAGCCCTGTTGAAAGTCAGAAAAGTGGAGGAAGAGGAAGGGAGAAAAATGGAAAGATGTTGTGAGGTGGATCGTTGGAAAGAGGGGTGTATTTCGTGATGGAGTACATTTTTGGGAGAGGGATCTGGTTGAAATTCCGACAGGAGAGCGTTGCAAAATGGCGCTACCCAAGACCGGTGACGAGGCAACTGTGTTGCCCCGCGGGCGATAGATAACAGAGGTGCACGACAGCTACGGAGTTGTCTACGGACGAATAGACGTGTTACTGTTCAACAGCTGGCCGCCAAAATGAAGCAATGCGCTACCAACAGTACTACGTGTCTCACCGCATCAGTCGCCTGGTTCATGCAACCGAACTAACTGCTGTGCGTCGCGAGGGAGGTCGCAATTTGCACGCCAGTGCACAGCAACTAGACATCCACTGAGCAGCAACAAACCTTTCAGACGAATAACTTTTTATGCTTCATTGGATAGAAAGCAGCCGGCCGCGCTGGCCGTGCGGTTCTAGGCGCTCCAGTCCGGAGCTGATCTGCTGCTACGGTCGCAGGTTCGAATCCTGCTACGGGCATGGGTGTGTGTGATGTCCTTAGGTTAGTTAGGTTTAAGTAGTTCTAATTTCTAGGGGACTGATGACCACATCAGTTGAGTCCCATAGTGCTCAGAGCCATTTGAACCATTTTTTTGATAGAAAGCAAACACCCTGAAACAATCGTTGGAAGAGAGCTTGACGATGTAGGCAATGTTTTTGTGGCATTCCCTGGTTTATTTATTTATCCTAGGAGGCAGAATGGATCAACACGAGTTATGGATCTATCGGCCGGAGGATGGCATTCAAGTATCGTACAGCCGTTACGGCGCCTTCGATGACCACCAGCGGCGTACGTCGGCTCCACATAACGCCACCCCAAAACAGCAGGGAAACTCCACCTTGCTGCACTCGCTGGACAGTGTGTCAACGGCGTTCAGCCTGACCGGGTTGCCTCCAATCACGTCTCCGACGATTGTCTGATGCAAAGCATATGCGACACTCATCGGCCTAGAGAACGTGATGCTAATCCTGAGTGGTCCATTCTGCATGTTGTTGGGCCCATCTGTAGCAGCATGATGTGGTGGTTGCAAAGATGGACCTCACCATGGACGTCGGTAGTGGGGTTGCGCATCATGCAGCCTATTGCGCACAGTTTGGCTCGTAACACGACGTCCTGTGGCTCCTCGAAAAGCGTTATTCAACATGGCGGCGTTGTTGTCAGGGTTCCTCCGAGCCATAATTCGTAAGCGGCGGCCATCCACTGCAGTAGTAGCCCTAGGGCGTCCTGAGCGAGGCATGTGATCTATAGCTCCTATCTCTCTATATCTCCTCCATGTTCGAACAACATTGCTTTGGTTCACTCCGAGACGCCTGGACACTTCCCTTGTTGAGAGCCCTTCCTGGCGCAAAGTAACAAAGCAGACGAACTGCGGTATTGGCCGTCTGGGCATGGCCGAACTACAGACAACACGAACCGTGTACCTCCTTGCTGATGGAATGACTGGAACGGATCGGCTGTCGGACCCCCCTCCCGTCTAATAGGCGCTGTTCATGTATGGTTGTTTATATCTTTGGGTGGGTTAGTGATAATACTGTACAGTCAAAGGGACTGTGGTTCAAATGGCTCTGAGCACTATGAGACTTAACTTCTTAGGTCATGAGTCCCCTAGAACTTTTAATTACTTGAACCTAACTAACCTAAGGACATCACACACATCCATGCCCGAGGCAGGATTCGAACCAGCGACCGTAGCGGTCGCGCGGTTCCAGACTGAAGCGCCTAGAACCGCTCGGCCACAGCGGCCGGCCAAAGGGACTGTGTCTGTGATACAATATCCATAGTCTACATCTATCTTCAGGAGTACTGAGAACCGGGGTGATACAATACTTTTTTTGATGTGTGTACAATAATGGGTCTTTCTGTTTATGTATACTCAGTACGTTACAGTTGTTCATGTTGAGGCTCAATTGCCACTCCCTGCGCTAAGCGTCGATCATCTGCAGGTGTTCCTGCAATTTGCTACAAGTTTCCTAGCGTTGCGACTTCTCTGTGTACATCAGCATCATCCATGAAAGGCTTCACGGAACTTCCTAACTTGTCTACTGTGTGATTTCCATATACTGACAAAAGTAATGGGCCTATACACTGACAAAGACATGAGATAGCAATATGCACATATCCAGATGGCGGTAGTATCTCAAACACAAAATATAAAAGAGCAGCGCATTGATGGAGCCGTCATTTGTACTCACGTTAGTCATGTGAAAAGTTTCCGACATGACTATGGCCTCGTGACGGAAATTAATTGACTGAACACGGAATGATAGTTCTAGCTAGACGCATGTGACAGTCCATTTTGGAAATCGTTGAGGAATTCAATATTTCGAGATCCACAGCGTCAAGAGTGTGCTGACAATACCAAATTTTAGGCATTACCTCTCACCACGGAGAACCGCAGTGACCGAGGGCCTTCGATTAACGACCGAGAGCAGCTGCCTCTGCATAGAGTTGTTAGTGTTGACAGACAAGCAACATTGCGTGAAATAACGGCAGAAATCAATGTGCGACGTACGACGAACGTATCTGTTAGGACAGAGCGGAGAAATCTGGCGTTAATGAGCTATGGACGCGAGTGCCTTTCTAATATCACAAAATCGCCTGCAGCGCCTCTCCTGGGCCCGCGACCATATCTGTTCGACACTAAACGGCTGGAAGACAACGGGCTGGTCAGGTGAGTCACGATTTCAGTTGGTAAAACAGAGCGAGGTGGCGCAGTGGTTAGCACACTGGACTCGCATTCGGGAAAACGACGGTTTAATCCCGCGTTCGGCCATCCTGATTCAGGTTCTCCGTGATTTCCCTAAATCACTCCAGGCAAATGCCGGGATGGTCCCTTTGAAAGGTCACGGCCGACTTCCTTCCCCATCCTTCCTAATCCGATGAGACTAATGACCTCGGTGTTTGGCCTCCTCTTCTCCCCAAGCAAACCCAACCCCCTCCCCACCCCTCTTAGTTGGTAAAAGCTGATGGCAGGGGTCGAGTGTGGCGCAGACCGCACGAAGCCATGGACCCAAGTTGTTAACAAGCCACTGTGCAAGATGGTGGTGGCTCCATAGTCGTGTGGGCTCTGTTTACATGGAATGGACTAGATCCTCTCGTCCAACTCAACCGGTCATTAACTGGAAAATGCTTACGGTCTGCTACTTGGAGACCATTTGCAGCCGTTCATGGATTTCATATTCCCAAACAAGGATCGAGTTTTTATGGATGACAATGCGCCATGTCACCGGGCCTCAATTGTGGGCGATTGGTTTGAACAACATTTTGGACAGTTCGAGCGAATGATTTGGCCAGTGTAACACCTACAGCGCCTCTCGGTGTTGAAAAAACAAAAATAGCTCCCAAATTAGCTCCCATGTCCTTAAAATATCAATTCACAAAATGACCCAAGCCCCACCACAAGTACAAATTACGAAAAATAATTAAAAAACAAATAGAGGGAAATATCTAGTATAGAAAGCAAAAGAAAAAAGAGGAAAATTTAATTATAAATGTTATAAACATGGGAAGGGGGAAAAATAGTAGAAAATGTTGAAATATTAGTTATTCCAAAACGTAAGAAAATAAGTATTATAGTCATAGGACGTAGGTCTGGGACACCAAAGATAGTGTTTACTAAAGTATAAATAGCCATACGTTGTAATTACGATACTCCAGTCTCTAGTCTCTTCTATCTCGGAAGTTATTTAGGACGTACAGCTTTAGAGAACAACAATTGGGACTTTATTAAACGGGGATCAAGAATAGATCGTGACGAGATTGTTTTTGAGGATTGTCAATTCAAGACTTTAATTTGGATATTTATCAGAGTAGATAAACGGGAAGGTGAATAGTAATCTCTTTGGCTTTAATGTCAATTCGCGAGAATATTTAAACGCTTTACTGAATTGAGAATTTTAACCGGATTCGAACATTGAATTGTGATAGTGGGAAACTTTAACTTCACGCGACTAGTGATCGTACTTAATGACAGTTTGCGAATATTAAATAGAAATAACTTATTTACCGAAAGTGACATGATATTATCTAACATCTCTGATGCTAGCGGGAATCCTACTTAGACATCTAACTAAAGAACTTCTTTGAATGAGATCGTATGAGAGAACCTATTTATTAATAATTCTTGTCATTAAACTGACGTTGTTAATTTGAAACATAATACAAGTCTTTAACATTAATTTACCATAGATTAATAAACGTTAAGGTTACGTGATCTATGCCAAGAACAAACTAGCGATTGGTAACTAAAACAATTGATCGAAAAAAATATCGTCGTCTGTAAACATTGGTAGTAAAGCTACTAAAGATTTTTTTCTCTCAGAGTTGTAAAGACTATACGTGTAGTGATCCACGTTCAACAATGGGTTTTAAAAGTAATCAAACTGATACTTAGCCGGGACAATATTAAATAAAAGTAAAACCCTTCAATGACAGTCAATGTGTAAAAAATAAAATCAAACTTTCACCTATTAGACGAAAAAGCGAAAACAGAAAATGGGCTGCTACACCAGCCAGACCGCTAGACATGAATTCGATCGAACATTTGTGGGACGTAAACGAGAGGTCAGCTCGTGCACAAAATCCTGCAGAGGCAACGCTTTCGCAGTTATGGATGGCTATAGAGGCAGCTTGGTACAGTATTTCTGCAAGGGGCTTTCAACGACTTGTTAAGTTGATGCCACATCGAGTTGCTGTACTATGCTGGGAGAAAGGAAGTCCGAAACAATATTAGGTTTGTCACCCCAATGTAAAGCTTCCTTGGGATACGCCCGAATCATCTTTGCGTCTGAAGACTTTTCTCCACTGGAAATGACATACTGTGCTCTATTTGCTACAAACTCTTCAAACCAATTTCAAAACTGGCCTTATATTATTTACGACGGTATGTATCTGGACGACAATATCTACTGATTTCTGGGTCTCGTGGACGAACGGAATCAGTTGGGTTTCACGTGATCGTTGTTTTCGCAACCCATGTTGATTCATAAAGAGAAGATTTTCTGTCTGTAATGTCGTAATACTTGAGCGTAATACTTGAGCGTAAAACATGTCCCAAAATTCTTCAACTGACCGACGCAGAATACTGGACTGTAGCTTTCTGCAACTGTTCGACGACCCTTCTTGAAACAAGAAATGACCTGTGCCCTTTTCCAATCATCAGGAACACCTCGAAGAGGGCAAGTTATTTCTCTTACTCTATGTAGAATCGTACTGGTATCCCTTTCGGTCCTGTGGCCTTACCGTTGTTGCTTTTCTATCTTGTGGCCATTTATTTCGGTACCAGCCATTGCCACTGTCGTTCGTGTGACGATTTTTAGGAAGCACTACACTGCGAACTTTCAGTTTCGGAAAAAGGCGTTTAGCATTAGTATTTTTGTGTCTTTTGTGTCGTCCTCTGCTTCAGTGCCTTTATGGTCACAGAGCCTCTGTACAGATGGCTTCGATCGTTAGCTGATTTAACGTAAGGCCAAAACTTCTAAGGATTTTCTGTCAATTCAGTAGACAGAATTTTACTTTCGACATACAATATATACAAGAACCAATAGGGAAACATCAGAATGAAAGACAAAGAATGCTCAGATTAAAAATGGGATATTGTCTTTCGCGGCTACTGTTCATTCTGTGCACTGAAGAAGCAATGACGAAAAAAATGAAAAGGTTCAAGAGTGCTGTAAAAATGAAGGGCGAAAGGATATCAACGATAAGATTCGCTAATATCATTGCTATCCTCAGTGGAAGAGAGGGAAAACAGCAGAATCTGATGAAGGGAAAGAACAGTCTGATCAGCAGACACTGCGGATTGGCAGTAAACCGAAGAAAGACGAAAATAATGAGTAGCAGGAATGAGATTAGCGATAAGTTTGACATCAAAACGGGATCAGGATGTAGACGAAATGAAGGAATTCTGCTAACATGGAAAGAAAATAGTCCATGACGGACGAATCAAGGATGACTACCACAGGCAAGGAAAAGAAGCATTGGCCTTAATTCGAGGAAGAAATTTTGCGAGAAGGTGCGTTTGGAGTGGAGGTGAATCATAGACTGTTGGAAAACCAGGAAAGAAGTGGATCGAATCGTTGTGTGAAATATGGTAGTTTCGAAGGATGTTGAAAATTAGGTGGACTGATAAGAGATGAGAACGCCCTCCGAAGAGTCGATGAGGATAGGAACATATGGAAAGAAAAAGGGACAGCATGATAGCAGATTAGTTAAAATATAAGAAAATACCTTATGTGGTACTAAACAGAGCTGCAAATGATAAAATATGTACTGGAAGCCAAGACGGGACTATATATGCAACAAATAACGAGGGCTTTGGGTGCAAGTGGTCACTGAGACAAAGAGGTTGGCGCGGGAGGGTAACTGCTGGTGGGCCGCGTCAAACCAGCGAGAAGGTTGGCGGTGCAGAATAAACAACATGTGGATTGTGAAGAAAATTGGCCAATGACTCTAAACAATTAAAGTTATGATATCTTCTATACGACTTCTGTAATGAATTGCATTAATTTAGATTTCACGATATGTTACACAGTTATGAAGATTGACGATTCACCATTATAGTCAAGGACAATTCAAACTGGAACCACCAAACAGTAAATGTTGTGGGGAAGGTGCAGAGTTACGTGGCTTTATGCTTAATTACAGCCGCGCGGGATTAGCCGAGCGCTCTAAGGCGCTGCAGTCTTGGGTTGTGCGGCTGGCCCCGGAGGAGGTTCGAGTCCTCCCTCGGGCATGGATGTGTGTGTTTGTCCTTAGGATAATTTATGTAGTGTGTAAGCTTAGGGACTGATGGCATTAGCAGTTAAGTCCCATAAGATTTCACACACATTTGAACATTTTAGCTTAATTACAGACTTACTATTTTATCAGTTGATTTGTTTTCACCACGTAACGCCCGCTGTTTACGTCCTTCTTCGTTGCTGAACGATGTACCACTTTTCGTTCTGACGCCGCAACTCTTCCTTTCCTATATCTTTACTACTTTTTATGTATGTAAATGATGAACTATTGGTTTTGCAATTTCCAACTTCTTAATAACTGTGGAAGTATTACAGGCATCGGGTCCCACCTAATGTGTCACCGGCCTATATGTTTTACATGAACCTTTCAAGACTCGATCGATCTGTTTACAAAGAGAAAGCAGAATGTCTCTTCCTTTGACGTTGTCCAACAACGACCCAGGAAGGTCGACGCCCTCGCGGCCCAGGCTCTTCCATGGCTCGCGATAGTTTGCAGCGTTCGTTTTATTCCTTGCCCACTTGCCGCTACGTCGAACTTTCGTGGTGATCGTTGGGCAACGTCTTCCGCCGGCCGCGGTGGTGTAGCGGTTAAGGCGCTCAGATCGAAACCGCGCGACTGCTACGGTCGCAGGTTCGAGTCCTGCCTCGGGCATGGATGTATGTGATGTCCTTAGATTAGTTAGGTTTAAGTAGTTCTAAGTTCTAGGGGACTGGTGACCACAGCAGTTAAGTCCCATAGTGCTCAGAGCCATTTGAACCACTTGAACCAACGTCTTCCACGTTATCTGCAACATAAATAAACATTCTTCCCACAGTATTTTTGAAAACGCAAAAACAAACTTAAGCAACATAATAATAACAACTGTTCTTACAATTATTCGTATAAGTCTTTAATGAGGGGTGGGACAGGCCTAAGCCTTGTGACACCACAAAGGCGGGCCGAAAATTGCCTTTTATTGGCAAAACACTTAAACGGAGCGATAAATCTACCACAGAGACTGCGTATGTTACGCTAGTGCACCGTCGTCTGTAGGACTGCATCATTAGTAGATCGGGATGAAGGGGTTATTCAGTCAAAGAAGACAGTTCCTTTTGTATTACAGCGAAATTGCGGAAAGGGTGTCACGGACATGATGAGCGAATCTGGGTGAAAACAGATGTGGCGATATCTTTTCACGTAATTTAAAGCACCGAATTGCTCCTCCGAATGTCAAAGTAGTTACTGATTTCCAACATACATAGGAAGAAATAAAATGTAAATATCGTGTGACCAGAGCCTCCCGTCGGGTAAACTGTTGGCGGGGTGCAAGTCGACATCACTTTGGCGACTTGCGCGTCCATGGGGATGAAATGATTATGATTAGGACAACACAACACCCAGTCCCTGAGCGGAGAAAATCTCCGACCCAGCCGGGAATCGAACCCGGGCCCTTGGCATTGACATTCTGTAGCGCTGACCACTCAGCTACCGGGGGCGGGCCTAGGAAGAAATAACCACAGTAATAAAATCAGAGAAACCAGAGAGCGTATGGACAAATTTCCCGCATCCTCTTCGAGAGTTGCACGGTTAACAAACAGCCAGAAAACAACTCTAACGGCTTCCTATAAAACACTTAAATGTGAATTACTTTATTGTAATACAGGGTGTTTCAAAAATGACTATACAACTTTAAAAATTCATATAAATTTATTGAAAGAATATACAGAGCTGGGCTTAGTGTTGTTTAGTAGGGAAACACATCAAGTTTTATTTTATCTTAAACTAAAGATTTTGTATGTGGCTTCCGTTGGTTATCCTGCACACATGCCATCTGAAATTAATTTCTTTCGTAACTCGCTGTAGCATTGCAGACGTATAAGTAACTTGCTCAGTGGCGGCGTAAATTCTTGCTCTAATTTCAGGCAGAAAAGCCGGCACAGCAGGTACAAACACGATATCCTTGACGAATCCCCATAAAAAAATCGATTGGTGTCCGGTCTGGAGAACGTGGGGGCCGTGCAATTGGCGCATCACGACCGATCCATTGACCTGGAATGCAGTCACTGGGAAAATCCCGGACGTCAGCCAGGTAGTGGGGTGGTGCACCATCGTGTACGAAGTAAACATTTCGTTCCTGGTCATCCTCATCGATCTTTGGTATCACAAATTGTTGTAACTATAACTATACCTCCACTGACAGTTAATTAGTCCAAAAATTATCACATCACGCACTCAAAGTATGATCTTTTTATTGCGCAACTAAAAGGTCTTTAATGTGGCAGGTATCGCTACATCAATTGATTACAGTCACTAAAGAAAATTAACAATAATATCACTTATCTTGTATTTGCAATCCAACGACTATCTTGCTCTGGCTTTGACTCGTAATTGAAATTGTTGTATAGATAGCATGACTATCGCTTTGGTACGAAAGGCACTCGGATGTTAATCACGCCGACTTGAAGAACTTACGAAGACAATCTTTCATGATTAATTTGATGATTTATGTTTTTCATTGCAATGTGGTTCATACTTTTTTTTTAAATGGTCACTTGAAAATAATTCTTCACACTCACTTTTCACAGAATTTCACATTTATTAAACTTCTTATACTTTCGCATATTCAAAACATTACTTCATCATACATTTTCGCAGCTGTCACTCACTCACAACATCTTTCATTGTCCACAACTCAGACTCATCTTTTCATTTCCAACACACAGTCAAGACTGTTCATCTTCAACACAAAAACTTGACTACTCTGTAAGCTGCCGCGTCAAAAGTCACAAGCCAGCATCAAAGATAATGGTTCAAATGGCTCTGGCGCACTATGGGACTTAACATCTGTGGTCATCAGTCCCCTAAAACTTAGAACTACTTAAACCTAACTAACATAAGGACATCACACACATCCATGCCCGAGGCAGGATTCGAACCTGCGACCGTAGCGGTCACGCGGTTCCAGACTGAAGCTCCTAGAACCGCTCGCCCACTCCGGCCGGCCATCAAAGATAACATTAAGTACAAAGATATTCACACTAGATATTATATCGATTTCAACATCTCAAAATATCGACGTACATATAAAAATGAAACCAAATTTGAATAGCGTGAAAAACATCAGACATTACGTAGAAAAATATTCATTAATCTACGGTATCGAAAATTTGGGGTGGCGGGTAGTAAAGGTTTCGCAAATAAAGAACCATCACATAACATACACAGGTACACTGTTCTCTCATGGAAAAGAAGGGGCCGCACACTTTGTTCTTGCTCAATGCACAAAATACATTCAGTTCACGAACATGTTACAATATTTGATGTGAATTTTCACTGCCCCAAATCCTACAGTTGTGTGGGTTAACTTTGCCACTTAAGTGAAAAGTCGACTCGTCAGAAAACACGATTTTGTCCAAGAAATGTTCATCCTCGTGTAATCGATTTAACATATCTACACAGAAGTTCTTGCGAGCAATTTTATCAGTGTCTTTTATTGCTTGTAAGATCGTCAGTCTGTGCGGTTTCAAATGAAAACGGTTTCTCAACACACGCCAAACAGTCGTATGTGGGATCTGCAGTTCGAGAGATGCACGCCGGGTCGATTTCGTAGGGCTGTTGACAAAACGTTGTCTCACTGGTTCAACGACGTCGCGTGATGTGCTTGGAAGATCTGATGATTTCCCACGTCTTACGGAGCACCTTGTTTCTACAAACCATTTGTGCCACACATAAACTGTAAGCCTACTAGAAGGATCTTTAGCATACTTGGTACGAAAATTGCGCTGAGGTGCTGTCGCCGAGTTTGATTCTTCAAACCAAACACACAGCTAGCACGCTCGATCCCCGTGAAGGCAGCCATCTTTAACGCAACTGCAGCTGGCGCTGCTTACGGTGCGACTCGGCAATAGGGAACTATGCGGGACAAAACTTTATGTATTTTCCTATAAAATTGACTCTACAATCACCTCTGTAGGTAATATCAATTAATTTATATGAATTTTAAAAGTTGTAAAGTCTTTTCTGAGACACCATGTATTGGTACACAACTTCTACAATTTTTTTAAAAGTTGTAATCTTACTGAAAGAACCTAAATATGAACTGCTAAATAATCATGTACATGTACACTGTCCGGTGAAAAGTATTAGTGGACATTAATGTAGAGTGTGTTCAACCTCCACCTTTGTGGCTATTTGACTTCACCGCTGGGTACACTTTCAGTGAGGTGTCTGCATGTCTCTGGAGAAATGGTAGTCCATTTTTTCTTAAGACTCGAAACTGTGAAAGGTATTGATGTCGAATGCTGGGGTCTGGAGCGATGTAGACATTCTAACTCATCAGATCTTTGGTCAGGGAAGTCTATTTCAAGAACATATTGTTGACAAACTATTGCCCCACAGATACTGCGGTGTGAAAGGGTGCAACGTCATGTTAGTAGAAACAGTCATCGCCTCCGAACTGTTCTTCCACTGCACGCAGTGCACAATGCTGTAAAAAGTGCTCACGTATTTCCTCAATTAACATTTTCTTCAGCGCAATATCTTGACCATAACCTAAACACGAAAAACGCTCTCCTATCGTAACACCACCTACTCCGTACTTCTCTACTGACACCGCATATGGTGGCAGGTAACGTTCTCCAGGCATTCACTAAACCTAAATCTTCCATCGGATTGCCACAGGGTATAGTGACAGTTTATCACTACAAATCACTCGTTTCTAATCATCTACTGTCCAGAGGCATCGCTCTTTACATCACCTCACTTAGCCCTGACTACAGAAATGTGTAGTTTATGAGGAGCTGCTGAATCACTGTACCTCATTCTTTTGAACTCCCTACTCACAGTCACTGCGCTAGCTGGACTGCTGGTATGATCTTGGAAAGAATGAGTGATCCCTTCCGCTGATTTCATGCCTTCCGCGATGTTCGACAATCCCTGCCCATCAGTGCATACGGTCTTCCTGGTGTTCGTTTAGCGATAGTAGTGCCTTCACGTCTACAGACGTGTTCTAATTACACTACTGGCCATTAAAATTTCTACACCACGACGATGACGTGCTACAGACGCGAAATTGAACCGACAGGAAGAGGATGCTGTGATATACAAAAGATTAGCTTTTCAGAGCTTTCACACAAGGTTGACGCTGGAGGCGACACCTACAACGTGCTGACATGAGGAAAGTTTCCAACCGATTTCTCATACACAAACAGCAATTGACCGGCGTTGTCTGGTGAAACGTTCTTGTGGTGCCTCGTGTAAGGAGCAGAAATGCGTACCATCACATTTCCGTCTTTGATAAAGGTCGGATTGTAGCCTATCGCGATTGCGGTTTATCGTATCGCGACATAGCTGTTGGCAGGTTCAGGAGGGTAATACTGAACGCCGTGCTGGATCCCAACGGTCTCGTATCACTAGCAGTCGAGATGACAGATATCTTATTCGATGGCTGTAACGGATCGTGCAGCCACGTCTCCATCCCTGGGTCAACAGATGAGGTCGTTTGCAAGACAACAACCATCTGCACGAACAGTTTGATGACGTTTGCAGCAGCATGGACTATCAGCTCAGAGACCATGGCCTGCGGTTACCCTTGACGCTGCATCACAGACAGGAGCGCCTGCGATGGTGTACTCAACGACGTACCTGGGTGCACGAATGGCAAAATGTCATTTTTTCGGATGAATCCAGGATCTGTTTAGAGCATCGCGACGGTCGCATCCGTGTTTGGCGACATCGCGTTAAACGCACATTGGAAGTGTGTATTCGTCATGGGCATACTGGCGTATCACCCGGCGTGATGGTATGTGTTGCTATTGGTTACACGTCTCGGTCACCTCTTGTTCGCACTGACGGCACTTTGAACAGTGGACGTTACATTTCAGATGTGTTACGACCCGTGGCTCTACCCTTCATTCGATCCCTGCGAAACCCTTCGTTTCAGCAGGATAATGCACGACCGCATGTTGCAGGTCCTGTACGGGCCTTTCTGGATACAGAAAATGTTCGACTGCTGCCCTGGCCAGCACTTTCTCCAGATCTCTTACTAATTTAAAACGTCTGGTCGATGGTGGCCGAGCAACTGGCTCGTCACAATACGCCAGTCACTACTCTTGATGAACTGTCGTATCGTGTTGAAGTTGCATGGGCAGCTGTACCTGTACACGCCATTCAAGCTCTATTTTACTCAATTCCCAGGCGTATCAAGGTCGTTACTATGGCCGGAGATGGTTGTTCTGGGTACTGATTTCTCAGGATCTATTTACCCAAATTGCTTGAAAATGTAATCACATGTCAGTTCTAGTATAATATATTTGTTCAATGAATACCGGTTTATCATCTGCATTTCTTCTTGGTGTAGCAATTTTAATGGTCAACTATTATTTTTGATAATGGTTTTCTAGTGCAAAAATAGGAGAGAAAATGTAATAATTGATTTCTTTTAATGGTTTGATTGATGCCACGAAATTTCCCTTCCAAGAAACTCACGGATCACTGAATTTGTCACGGTTGGTAACATTTGTCGTTTTCTGTCCAAATCGTGTTGGTGCTAGTTGTCTGTCTACATGCTTTGAAACAGTGTTTACAGTAATGTTGTATGTTTCTGTGGTGTTCTTCAGCTTGTTAGTTATTTTGTCAACTTCTTGCTACATTAACAAGAACTTCCATGTTTTTAGCTGTAGGAACAAATCGTGGAATTTTCAAAGAAAGTGAGGTTATGGGGAAGACAAAAACTGTTTCACCTCAGAAAGTATCGGCTGTGGTAACACATCTTCCTGAGAATCGTTACACACAGCAAGAAATTCCTGACAGGATGAGAATATCGCAGAAAACTGTCAGCAGAATCAAACTTTTAGTGTAGAATAGGAAGATGTGGATGTAAAAGAAAAATGTGGATGTAAAAGAAAAATCACTCCTAGAACCCTGAGAAGACTTATAAACATGGCAACAATGAACTGTAAACATACTGCAGCAGACATGAACCATCAGCGGAAAGGTTTGGGTGCTGAAGTGTGACGGTGAGATAGTGAGGAGGAGGCTGTATGAATGTGGTTTAAAGGCATGCCGACCAAGGAGAAACAGAAAATCGCACCTGCCATGAAAACCAGAGATTGCAGTGGGCTAAACAACTACAGAAGTGGACAAATGAGGACTGGGCTAAGGTATATGCAATAATAGGGTAAATTACGTGAGTCTGATCTCTAAAGTTAGGCTTGAAATTGTGATGTGGATTTTGGGACTGTTGAGGTCTCCTATGCTGCCATACCCAAATTTTCTATCTTTCAATTTGGTACACATGCTTCAGGTACGCTTCACTGATGAATCTATATTCACTGTGATGGAAGAAAGCACCCAGTACGTTCGTCAGAGACCTGGAGAACAGCTGAAAACTGACAGTGTCCAGCAACGTGTGAAGCATCCAACTTCCGTTATGGTCTGGAGTGTGATGTCCGTGAAAGGTTAAAAATGGCTCTGAGCATTATGTGACTTAACTTCTGAGGTCATCAGTCGCCTAGAACTTAGAACTAATTAAACCTAACGAACCTAAGGACATCACACACATCCATGACCGAGGTAGGATTCGAACCTGCGACCTTAGCGGACGTTCGGCTCCAGACTATAGCGCCTAGAACCGCACGGCCACTCCGGTCGGCCCGTGAAAGTTCCTGGCAGATTACACATTGCTGAAGGGACAATGAGGCAAGAACAATATAAAGAAATCATTGAAAAGGAAGTTTTTTCCCCACATAAATGAGTGGTTTCCTGACACAGATGCCATTTTTATGTATATGAGGCACGCTGGCACATAGCCAAAAGTGTTTCCAAGTACTTGGAAGAAAAGCAACTGAAAATTTATGGTCTACTGTGAAACAGACGATAAGGAAATTTACAATAACCACCGAACAAGATCTCATGGAGAAACTAGAGGGAATCTTGTACCATAACAATGATATTAAAATGTCATGTGAAAAGTTAATAAAAAGTATGCCAAACACGATAAAAATGTTGACTATGAACAAAGGCATGCATACGAAGTATTGAATGTACAAATATAATCTGTATGTGGATGTAAATGTGTAATAAATGCCGGATGGTGTGGCCGAGCGGTTCTAGGCGCTACAGTCTGGAGCTGCGCTACTGCTACGGTCGCAGGTTCGAATCCTGCCTCGGGCATGAATGTGTGTGATGTCCTTAGGTTAGTTAGGTTTAAGTAGTTCTAAGTTCTAGGGGACTGATGACCTCAGAAGTTAAGTCCCATAGAGCTCAGAGCCATTTTTTTTGTAATAAATATAAAATTTTGGAAAAAATGTCTTTAGCCTAATAAGTTGAACATGTCTGTAGACTTTACTATCACATCATCAACAATCGACTTTGACACCTTTAAAGGAATTCAAATGTTCTTGATTGATGATTAGACACTCAGGTGATGATCAATGAATTAGTAGTCCTCGTTTGAAGTGACTCCTCTGTCCTGATCGACCCATTCTACTGTTCTACTGTCACTGCCTCTCTACTGACAAAACAATATCTCCTCCCCCCCCCCCCCCCCCTCCACCAACCTTTTATACTGGCGGGTCCGCCCCACTTGAACTGAAGTGGTCAATTCCGCATGACATAAGGCGTTTGATCAGAGAGTGCAGGTAGTAGATGCGATGCACTGTACAGTGGCTCGCAGGGCAGAAATATCGAAGTCCCTTGCAGTGGAAAAGCCCAAAGAGCCTGAGAAGCTGAGAGTAGACAACGTGAGCGAGCAGTATTGTCATCCTCCGCCATTCAGTGGACGTGTCAACTCTTTTGCAGACGTATCCGGCCGTGGCGGCGTTGTCGCAAACCATTAGCTGCGCCCACCTGGCCGCTGGCGGCGTTCGCAGAGAGCCTGGAGAGCGGCAGCCGGGCCGGAGGCGGCTCCAGCACCTGCTACGGTAAACAAAGGGCGTCCAGAGAGGCACGCCGTGGACAAATTGAATAGATGACCGTGCAGCTTGGCTGGCCCGAGTAACGTCTTGAGCCGCCCGCCAAGGTACCTCGCCGTGGGAGGCCACTGCAGGCGTCACGTCTACTGCACCGTCCAGTCGCACCATTGCGACCACCTGCTGCTGGCTGTGACGTCCGAGGCAAGTAACTCACATTATACACTCAGTGGCCAGATGGCACTCTTTATTGTTTACACGAGAGGCGCGACCTTGTAACAGCAAAGCGTTCCAAAAGTAGTTAAAATGATCTACACCAGGGGTTCCCAACAAAATTTTCTCGAGGACGCCCTCATCAAGCATGATTGGTACCTTGTCATATGACAGTATCAAGTACCTAAAAAAGCCAAATGAAGAGTCTTTGTATACGTTTTCTATTTTTGGTACTTAGAAAAAAACATTGACATATTCACTATTGAAAAAATTTTGAGCTTAAAACTTTATCAATTTAGCCATCATTGTTATTGTTGAATTTGTTATTATTGCTCAAAATCTTTGTCTTTAGATCTGGGTGTTCAGTATAACAAACTCCTTAAAAAAATAAAAATTGTGTATGAACTGAAAATGACAGGAAAAATTACAGGAAAAAGCCGGCCGCGGTGGCCGTGCGGTTGTAGGCGCATCAGTCCGGAACCCCGCGACTGCTACGGTCAAGGTTCGAATCCTGCCTCGCGCATGGATATGTGTGATGTCCTTAGATAAGTTAGGTTTAAGTAGTTCTAAGTTCTAGGGGATTGATGACCTCAGATGTTAAGTCCCATAGTGCTCAGGGCCATTTTTTTTACAGGAAAAAATTAAAACTGAGTGTATTGGTCTTTCAAGTATGCTACACTTGAGATTGCATTGACTAGATGTATGTGTAAAATAAGAAATCACTAATTTCATAAAGGTATTATTTATTTGAAAAAATACAGTTACAACAGACTACTCCATCAGTATACAGTTAGTTTAAATTTTCAGTTCTTAATGAGATGAGTTCAATCTGACCTTTAAGTCCATTATTTCTGAAATATTAGGTTCCAAACTTGAAATTTTCACTCTGAAATCTGACCGCATTTCGAGCCGATTCCTATATTTGTTTTTCATGAAACACTTGGAAGAAAATGCTTGCTCGCACCGATACGTGGTTGCAAATGGAAGGATCATTTTCATTGCTTTATCTCCAAGTTTCTTGAAGTCCTTGCATGCTGATGCCCACATGTCTGTAATTTTATCGGCGATGAAAATGTTTTCATCGTACCACAGCTGGACAGATCCCCAAGTTCATCTTGCTCTTCTTCAGTGAGGCCTTGGATTTTGTCTATTTCTTCACAGCTGAAGGGATTTCGAATCCATCTGTCGTCAGGGTCAGATTCAGGGAAATACTCTCTAAAAGTGGTGGCTAGACTGCGTAGATGCTCGACTACATTGATCTTGATCTGGTCAGGCAAACTCTTCTCTGATGACTCCAAGAATTGTTTTAAAGTGGAAAGTTAGCTAGTGACTCGTTTTCTATCCTTGACGCCCATATCTGACACTTTTGGACCATAGCACTAATATTATCCTCAACTTGGAACATGTGTACATTTTTTCCTTGTAAACTCAAGTTTAACACATTCAAGCGGCTAGAGCGTGGTAGTGTCAGTTGGGTCTAGGAAGACGCTAGACGCAGAAGTTAGCGTTCGCTAAAGCTCTGCTCATGCAGGAAGCGGGCAAAAGAAAAAAAATCTGTTATCAAACGAAATATATTTAATATATTTTTTATTCTAATAGCAGCTTGCGGACCCCTCTGGCATAGCTCGGGGGCCCCTGGAGGTCCGCTGACCATATGTTGGGAACCACAGTTCTACAAGGTCCAGTCACGTTAATATGACCACGGCCTATGTTCGACGTGAACTTTCAATAACCACTCACAGATGGAAGGTGGGAGCTCCAGCAGTAGACGGTATACATGGTGATTTTTTCCTCCGTATACGAACTCTATGGATCGATCAATGCGAGGATACGGAACAAAAATGGTCCAACGAATTTATGTCCGAAAATGCATGGTTTCCACGCTAGAGAGCATTTATTCAATCATACAGTTACAGAGACTGCGGCCTAATATGAGTTGTATCATACAGCCACGGTAACAGTATGCGCTGAAAATGGCTTCCACGTGCCTCAACGCATGCGTTTACGCTCCGTAGCATGTTCTGTCTCACACGTTCATATCAGCAAGGCAGCATCCGAACAGTGTGAAAGACAGCATGAATACGCTGCTACAGTGTCTCCGCTTCTGAAAAGAGCTCTGCATACACGATACTTCTGAGATGGTCCCAAAGCCAGAAATCGTACAGGATGAGATCCGGTAAACGAGCAAGCAATGCAACTGGGCCCCCTCGTCCGATCCACCGACCAGGGCAGACACGATTGAGATGCGTCCGTATGTTAACGGCGAAGTGAGCTCGAGCATCATCATGTAGCAGTCACATAGCGCTTTGAATTATGAATGACAGGTATTCTAGCAGGGGAAGCAAAGTCGCCCTCAAGAAACGCCGATGTTGGACTGTTAGGCGACGAGGAAGGAAGACTGGTCCCAAAGTACGGTCTCCAATTATACCGGCCCACACATTCCGGCTGCCTCGACACTTATGATTCTCTGTCAGAGTACCATGGGGTATCTGCCTACTATCCCACAGAAGACTGTTATGAAAGTTGAAGATATCACTTCGCGTAAAGGTAGCCTCATCTGTGAAAAGGATGGATGACACGAATCCCTGGATCGCTGTTGCGTGGTGAATAGACCAGTGGCAAAATTGCTCCCGATGTGGAAAGTCTGCTGCTAGTAAGCCCTGCACACGCTGTAAGTGATAAGTGTAGTAACAGTAGTCATGGAAAATGTTGCACAGTTTCGTTCGGCTTACGCTGTACTCGCGGACCAACTGCCTGGTACTGACACGGCGGTTGCCTTCTACAGTGTTAATTACATTTTCCTCCAAGTCTGGTGTCCGAACATTTCGGGTACGTCCTTTACGATTTCCTGCTTCCTGCAACGACGGTGTCTCAGACAAACGGCGAATCACTGTTACAAACATTGAATGCTGTGGCTGATAACTGCGGGGATAGGGTATCCTGATACAACCGTGCTACCCACCGCCCGTTACCATTTGCCTTTCCGTGAGTAAACGCCATGTTGGCAAGCTCTCGATTTGATTAAGGAACCGTTGTGTACAATGCTGTATTACATGTATTACAAGGTGAGACAGCAAGAAAAGTGAATCGGACGCAACATTACCGATTACTATGGCAGGAGAGGGCTCTAAGAGGAAAACACGCATACGTTAACTGTGGTTGCATGGCACAGCGCGTATTAGACCGGAGTCTCTGTAACGAAGTGTGATTGGATAAATGGTCTCTAGCATGGAAACCAAGCATTTCTGGACAAAGTTCACTATACTTTTTTTTGTTCCGTATCCTCTCATTGATCAATCCCTAAGGGGGAGAGGGGGGGGGGGGGACAACATTGCAGACGTTGTCTAAAAGGGAAACGGAGCGATATACCTAACGTCCAAAAGGGGATGATCATTGGCTTTCAGCCCGAGGGTGGAAGCAGTTCCATAACGGTGAAGTCTGCAAATTGTTCGTGTGCTGCCATAAAGAAAGAGGTGCAGCCAGAAAGGAAGTTCCGATCACGTTCAGAGATGGCATGAGTAGTTGGACAGGAATGCGCATGCGCAGGAATAGAGAAAAGGTATATGGAAATAATGCAGTGCAGTTTCAGTCTCTTGATGACAGTGGTTACTGCACACTGCTAGCATAAAAAGGTTGCTCCGACACGGTCCACCGCAAAATGCGACGTTCGCCCAGTTGTTCGATTTTTGCATTCTCGGAAGCGACATCCAGTAGAGATCCATCGCCAGTTATGCCACGTCTATGGAAACGACATTATGAGCGACAATACAGTCAGATGATGGTGCAAGCAATTCGCTGAAAAACGAACCAATATTCACGACGAAGACCATAATGGCCGACTGTCCCTGGTGACACTAGGACTGGTGTACAGTAGAGTGTACGCCAACCAGTTTTGCAGAACCGACGCTTCACAGTTTCAGAACTATCTCCTACATTTCCCTAGATGTCTCGTTCGGTGCTGCACGAAATTGTCTCCCAGTGGCCTTGGTTTTAATGAAGAGTGTGCAAGATATGTGTGCAGGCAAGTGACAGATGAACACAAAAGCAAACCCCTGGCAGCAGCATTGATATCTCTGCGGCGATATACAGAGAAAGGTAACGAGTTTCTCGAACATATTGTCATTGGGGCTGAAACTTGTGTGTCGTATTGTGCACCAGAAACGAAACAACAGTCTATGCATTGGCGGCATAGTGGTTCACGCGTGAAGACCAAATTTGCGCAGACAGTCTCTTTAAAAGCAAATCATGTGCACTGACTTCTGGGATCGTCGTGGTGTCTTCCTGCGCGAGTTTTTGAAGCGATGGGGGACCGTAAACGCTAATCGTTATTGTCAAACATTGAAAAATCTGAGTAGGGTGAACCAGAACAAGAGGTGTGGGATGTTGAGAAGAGGCATTACGCTTCTGCAGGATAATGCAAGACCCATACAGCCAACGCCACGTGAAATAGGTTGGAGCAGTTTGGATGGGAGATTTTCGAAGATCCATCGTACAGCCTCGATCCTCGCCCAGTGATTTTCATCTCTTCCGTCTCATGAAGCGTTTTCTGGCAGGAACACTTTTTTACAATGACTCCACGGGGCAGACTGAAGTGACTTTGTGGCTCTGGACATTGGCGTCAAATTCCTATGAGGTGAGCATAAACTCGATGGTGAACCGTTACGATAAATTTCTTGGCAATGGTGCTCATTATGTTGAGAAGTGGCCAGTGAATCTATGTAAATATTCCAATAAATGTTTCTTATTTAGTGACGTTTTTGTTCTCTTTGTCGATCATCAGAACTCACTGGATGCACCTCGTATACTGTGAATGGCATTAAAAGTGACGGGATAGTATAATATAAACTCGAAAACGTCATGAAACTCGGTATTACACCTAAAGAAGTTCGTCATAAATTATCCACCAAAATTTGACAACAATAGCGATACCAACGATTAGAACGATAGAAGAAACATGACCTTCATTGCCCATTATTCTTTTTTTCTTTCTTTCTTTTCTTTGGGGCAAAAATGTTGACGTCATCGGTCACTAGGCTTACAAGCTAATTATTCTAAATTAAACTAACTTACGCTAATGACAACACACAAACCCATGCCCGATGGGGCATTCGAACCCCCGACGAGGGGAGCCGCGCGAACCGTGGCAAGACGCCCTAGACCGCGTGGCTACCCATCACTGAAGCTGTCAGCAGCTAAGAAAGGAGTTCCATAGGCAACAACGATTTTGTTGATCATTTGCCTAACAACATAAAACGTCTGGTATATACCAAAGCAAGCTATAAATCTATAATGAAATCATTTTTCCCGAACAACTACTCCTATTCCATATATGAATTTCTATTTAAAACCTCGTAGCTTTTTAAAAAAAATGAGAAAAACCAAATTTTTTAGGGTAGATGCATTATTAGGACTAAAATATAATGTATTTCTTTATTTTAACACTAACTGAGTACACATATCCCGCAAACTAACTCGTTTCGCATGATGGGACATTTAGCTAACTAACTAACTAACTCTCAACATATTCACCCCTTAGTGTTATACATTTTACCGAGCACTGCATATTATGACAGAGATCTGGGTTGTACGAGCCTACATTTTGGTTGTCAAGGAAACGTTCCACCTCATCTACATCTACATGGCCACCCTTAATTCATAATTAAGTGCCTGGCAGGGGGTCCATCGAACCACCTTCAGACTATTTCGTTAGCATTCCACTCGCTAACGATATGCAGAAGAAATTAATACTTAAACCTTTCCGTGCCATAATGATCTTTTCTCTCTATATAGTTGGACACCAATAAAATATTTTCATACTCTGACGAGAAACTTGGTGTTTGACATTTCACAAGAAGGTCCTGCCTCAGCAAAAAACTGCTTTGTTTTAATGAGTGACACCCCATCTCGCGTATCATACCCGTGATAGCCTACTCTCTCTCCTTTATTTCACAATAATACAAAACGAGCTGTCTGTCTTTGAACTTTTTCAGTGTCCTATGTCAATACCACCTGATACGGATCCCACACCGAACAGCAATATTACAGGAATGGACGGATAGGCATAGTTGTGGCAGTATTTTTAGTAGATCTGTTGCACCTTCTGTTCTGTCAATAAAACGTAACCTTTGGTTCACCTTCCCCGCAACATCGGCACGCATGGTATAACATATACTACCAATATGCCCCAAAACGCAGCGCATGGAACTGTTTTTTTCCGGTACTCATACTTCGGGTTCTGTTGACGATAGAAAGGTAGGGTCAGGTTTTTGGATTGGCCCTGTGCTAGGGATCGTTTGCATACCCAAGAGAATGGTCGTCTTAGTACAACTATCCTACAGTGTAGGTCAATTTTTGAATATTACACACTTCCTCCAGCTTAAGCAAATGGAGAATTTATTTATTTATTTTTTTTTTGTATCAGATGTGTTTCACGGTGCCCCTTATGGGGCTTATAGAGGAACAATTTAGTTCATGAGCGTTTCCAGAGAAACCCCGAAAAAAGCCTCCTTTCGCCGAAGGCAGCGGATATCTAAACAACTAATCGCAGCAAATTGCTCAAATTGCAGAGTATATTATCTAGACATTTATCTAGAAGTACTGTCTTCCCGTTTTCAGAAATCTTAATTCGTTATCCAGAAGCACCCCAATAACATGATTTTGCTTACCATAACCGAACCGCGGGTTCCAAGACGGCTATGCACAGTAAATGGGTATAATTTTTACGATATATTCCTAAGATATCCGTCTCAGAGATACAGAAGTTCAAAGTTACCCTATTCGTACACGTAAAACACGCACGTAAAATCCGGTGTGAGGCAAAACGTAGTCAATAAAGTGACATAGAGCGGAGAAAAAGATGCTAATAAGTATTTCCGTTATAACCAGAAATACTGAAGCAAAAGCAAAAAAATTTTGTGCGTAAAATCCGGACCGAAGTGTAAAATTAGTTTTGCGTCATTTCAATTTTACTTAAGTAAACCATCAAAATTTTACCGACCCATAAATTTCTTTTCATATGAGTGGATTGCCCTGCTACAGTAGGGAAAACAAGGGAACCAGCAAAAAAATGTTCCTTATGAGAACACAAAAAAGCGTTTTTTTATGCTGCGAGAGAAGGAGGCGAAGGCAGTGGGAAAAATACGGAAAAATTATAAATACTGGAAGATAGACAGTAGTTGTGGTATAGAAAGACCGAATAAGATATTGGTAGTTTGAGAACATCAGGGGTTCAAATGACTCTACGTACTATGAGCTTCACATCTGAGGTCATCAGTCCCCTAGAACTTAGAACTACTTAAACCTAACTAACCTAAGGATATCACTGACATTCATGCCCGAGGCAGGAGTCGAACCTGCGACCGTAGCAGCAGCGCGGTTCCGGACTGGAGCGCCTAGAATCGCTCGGCCACAGCGGCCGGCCAACAACTGGGTGGCGGGGGGGGGGGGGGGGAAGGAGACAGGGGCAGTGGAACATAGTTACCAGTGAGAGATGCTGAGAAAAGAGTGAAAGAGACGGTGCCAGGAAGGAGCTGGTGGAGGAGGGGGGGGGGGGGGGGGAGCAAAAATAAAGAGAAAGAGAAAATGGAAGTGTGTGTGAACGAGTGATAAAATAATGACAGACAGATCCCATGACAATGACAACGACGAAGGGAGAGATAGTGACAGCGAGAAGAGACAGCAGCGGTGGGAAGCAATGAATGTGATAGTAGCAGTACGAGAGAGCAAGAGGGAGACAGTGACAGTGAGATGAGACAATAGCAGTAGAGCAAAACGAAGGAGACTGTCGCTCTGAGAAAGGAGACAGTACACTTATAGAGACAGGAGGAGATTATTACATTGAATAGGAATGAATGAGTGATTGAGAATGGGCGTTTAGAAGCGGGTGGGCATGAGAGACTTAGAGTTCAAATGGTTCAAATGACTCTGAGCACTATGGGACTTAACATCTATGGTCATCAGTCGCCTAGAACTTAGAACTACTTAAACCTAACTAGCCTAAGGACATCACACAACACCCAGTCATCACGAGGCAGAGAAAATCCGTGACCCCGCCGGGAATCGAACCCGGGAACCCGGCCGTGGGAAGCGAGAACGCTACTGCACGACTACGAGCTGCGGACAGAGACTTAGAGCGATGTACTAGTGTGTCTGAGCGAGTTACAGTTAGGGAACTTGTGAGAGTGATAGGTGGTTTGCATATATTGTTTTTTATATGTTCGCTCGCCGACATTTTTGGGACGGTTTTTAAAGGTGCTGTGGAAGGTAGAAATAGGCACCCGGAACCTCACTTTTCACTCAGAGTCTTTTAAACAGGAGCATATTCGCCTTTTTTGGGTTATGATACGACCATTTCTCCGTTGGTGAAGATTTGTCCCACTTTTGGAGAGTGTCTGTACATCTACCATGGCCCGTTCTGTTCAGGGCAGCGTAAACTACCCGAGGCTGGAAAAATCCAGGGGCTCTGTTCTTGATACAGGACAGCTACAGACACTGTGGAAGATAGTTTTGTTGCCACCAGCGTTTCCATTCGTTGATGGCATTGAATTCAATTTCCATAAGAGTCCTTGCTGTGATAAGTGTGTGACGGCTCCGTCTTAAACTTTTTCGCTCCACTGGGAATACATCGTTCAGTACTTAAGGTCGGGGTTATCGGCGGTATTACCGTATTTGCATAGTAGCGCGCTCTCCCATCTGATAACAGGAGGTGGAATGCGGTTCAAGATTGTTGTTGTTGTGGTCTTCAGTCCAGAGACTGGTTTGATGCAGCTCTCCATGCTACTCTGTCCTGTGCAAGCTGCTTCATCTCCCAGTACCTACTGCAGCCTATATCCTTCTGAATCTGCTTAGTGTATTCATCTCTTGGTCTCCCTCTACGATTTTTATCCTCCACGCTGCCCTCCAATACTAAATATGTGATCCCTCGATGTCTCAGAACATGTCCTACCAACCGATCCTTCTTCCAGTCTAGTTGTGCCACAAGCTCCTCTTCTCCCAAATTCTATTCAATACCTCTTCATTAGTTATGTGATCTACCCATCTAATCTTCAGCATTCTTCTGCAGCACCACATTTCGAAAGCTTCTGTTCTCTCTTGTGTAAACTATTTATCGTCAACGTTTCACTTCCATACATGGCTACACTCCATACAAAAACTTTCAGAAAGGACTTCCTGACATTTAAATCTATACTCAATTGTAACAAATTTTTCTTCTTCAGAATCGCTTTCCTTGCCATTGCCATTCTACATTTTATATCCTCTCTACTTCGACCATAATCAGTTATTTTGCTCCCCAAATAGCACAACTCCTTTACTACTTTAAGTGTCTCATTTCCTAATCTAATTCCCTCAGCATCATCCGACTTAATTCGACTACCATGAATGGGGGAGTACATCGTGTTGACCAACTAACAGTTCGCACAGCTTCGTTATGCTGCACGTCTGTCTTTTTTACGTGTGGACTATTAAACCAGACAGGCGCACAGTACTCTGCTGCTGAGTATGCCAATCCGAGTGCCGACGGTGTGGCCGAGCGGTTCTAGGCGCTTCAGTCTGTAACCGCACGACCGCTACGGTAGCAGGTTCGAATCCTGTCTCGGGCATGAATGTGTGTGATGTCCTTAGGCTAGTTAGGTTTAAGTAGTTCTAAGTTCTAGGGGACTGATGACCATAGATGTTAATTCCCATAGTGCTCAGAGCCATTTTTTTTTTTTACAAACACACACACCCATGCCCGCGGGAGGACTCGAACCTCCGCCGGTACCAGCCGCACAGTCCATGACTGCAGCGCCTGAGACCGCTCGGGTAATCCCGCGCGGCGGCACAGAATTTCTGGGAAGCGTTGTTCCTGCTTTTGGGCTTAGCAGATATTCGTTTCAGATGCCCCTTAAAGGAAAGTTTCCTATTTAACGTGTTCCCACAGTGTTTTGGATGCATGTTCTGAAGAAGATCGTAACCCTAAAAATAGACATTCTATTGACAAATCAAAAAATCCAACTTCTGTTTTATTTAAGTTTGGTTGTCACAATTGTTCGCGTCCGCGACATTCCTCCAGTCACACGTGTCCTCCCGGTGGAGCCAAAAAACAGCCACTTCAAGGCAGATGTCTAAAGAGGACAAGCAGAGGCAGCCAGATAATCTCAAAGATCTCTTGGCTAAAACGAATTTGTCACAAGAATGGACTCATATGGTTTTTCCCAGACCCTCCAGCTATGAATCCTCAGGGGTGGTTCTTACGCGCAATGTATGAATCGTTTGACAGTCAGCTTCAAACAGTTGTTCTCTAAAACTCTCAATAGCGTTTCTCGACAAGAACGTGGCCTCCCCTCCCGGGATACCCATTTGTGTTCGCGAAACATCTTCGTAATGCTTACGTGTTGTTCAGACGTACCAGTAACAAATCTGCACTCCTGGAAATGGAAAACAGAACACATTGACACCGGTGTGTCAGACCCACCACACTTGCTCCGGACACTGTGAGAGGGCTGTACAAGCAATGATCACACGCACGGCACAGCGGACACAACAGGAACCGCGGTGTTGGCCGTCGAATGGCGCTAGCTGCGCAGCATTTGTGCACCGCCGCCGTCAGTGTCAGCCAGTTTGCCGTGGCATACGGAGCTCCATCGCAGTCTTTAACACTGGTAGCATGCCGCGACAGCGTGGACGTGAACCGTATGTGCAGTTGACGGACTTTGAGCGAGGGCGTATAGTGGGCATGCGGGAGGCCGGGTGGACGTACCGCCGAATTGCTCAACACGTGGGGCGTGAGGTCTCCACAGTACATCGATGTTGTCGCCAGTGGTCGGCGGAAGGTGCACGTGCCCGTCGACCTGGGACCGGACCGCAGCGACGCACGGATGCACGCCAAGACCGTAGGATCCTACGCAGTGCCGTAGGGGACCGCACCGCCACTTCCCAGCAAATTAGGGACACTGTTGCTCCTGGGGTATCGGCGAGGACCATTCGCAACCGTCTCTATGAAGCTGGGCTACGGTCCCGCACACCGTTAGGCCGTCTTCCGCTCACGCCCCAACATCGTGCAGCCCGCCTCCAGTGGTGTCGCGACAGGCGTGAATGGAGGGACGAATGGAGACGTGTCGTCTTCAGCGATGAGAGTCGCTTCTGCCTTGGTGCCAATGATGGTCGTATGCGTGTTTGGCGCCGTGCAGGTGAGTGCCACAATCAGGACTGCATACGACCGAGGCACACAGGGCCAACACCCGGCATCATGGTGTGGGGAGCGATCTCCTACACTGGCCGTACACCTCTGGTGATCGTCGAGGGGACACTGAATAGTGCACGGTACATCCAAACCGTCATCGAACCCATCGTTCTACCATTCCTAGACCGACAAGGGAACTTGCTGTTCCAACAGGGCAATGCACGTCCGCATGTATCCCGTGCCACCCAACGTGCTCTAGAAGGTGTAAGTCAACTACCCTGGCCAGCGAGATCTCCGGATCTGTCCCCCATTGAGCATGTTTGGGACTGGATGAAGCGTCGTCTCACGCGGTCTGCACGTCCAGCACGAACGCTGGTCCAACTGAGGCGCCAGGTGGAAATGGCATGGCAAGCCGTTCCACAGGACTACATCCAGCATCTCTACGATCGTCTCCATGGGAGAATAGCAGCCTGCATTGCTGCGAAAGGTGGATATACACTGTACTAGTGCCGACATTGTGCATGCTCTGTTGCCTGTGTCTATGTGCCTGTGGTTCTGTCAGTGTGATCATGTGATGTATCAGACCCCAGGAATGTGTCAATAAAGTTTCCCCTTCCTGGGACAATGAATTCACGGTGTTCTTATTTCAATTTCCAGGAGTGTAGCAGCCCGCCTCTGAATTGCCTCGATGTCTTCTCTCAATCCGACTTGTACGGATCCCAAACGTTCGAGCAGTATTCAAGAAGAGGTAGCACCATCCTATATGCGGTCTCCTTTACAGGTGAACCACTCTTTCCGAAAATTACACCAATACACCGAATTCGACCATTCGCCTTCCCTACTATAGTTCTCACATGCCCTTTCTATATCATATCGTTTTGCAATGTTACGGCAAGGTACGTAAACGGCTTTGTGTCAAACAGGACACTAGCAATACTGTATCTGAACATTACAGGTTTGTTCTTCCGCATTATCTAAAATTTTTCTACATGAAGAGCTACCCACCATTCATCACACCAATTGGAAATTTTGTCCAATCGTCTTGTATCTTCCTACAGTCACTCATCTTCGACACCCTACCGTACACCACAGCGTCATCACAAACAACCACAAGTTCCTGTCCACCTTGTCCACCAAATCATTTGTGAATTTAGAGATCAACAGCAATCCTATCACACTTCCCTGGAGCATTCCTGATGATAGCCTTGTCTCTAATGAACTCTAGCCGTCGAGGACAATATACTGGGTTCTATTACTTAAGAAGTCTTCGAGCCACTCACATATCTGTGAACTGATTTCATACCCTCGTATCTTCATTAACAGCCTGCGGTGGGGCATCGAGTCTAATGCTTTCCGGAAATCTACCAATATGGAGCTGCATGTTGCCCTTCATCCATGTGAGAAAAGGCAACCTGAGTTTCACACTTGCGATTTTTGTAAAACCATGCTGATTTGCGGACAGAAACTTCATAGTCTCAAAAAAATTTAATATATTCGAACTAAGAATATGTTCAAGTATTCTGCAGCAAACCTAAGTTAGAGATACTGGTCTGTAATTTTGCGGGTCCGTTCTGTTACCCCTCTTATATACTAGAGTCACCTGCGCTTTTTTTCCAGCTGCTTGGGACTTTGTGCTGGGCGAGAGAGTCAAGATAAAAACAGGTTAGGTAAGGGTTCAATGCCGTAGAATACTCTTTGTAAAGTAGAATTGGGATTCCATCCGGACATGTCAATTTATGTGCTTTAAATCTTTCTGATGTTTCTCTACGCCAGGTATGCTTAATTCTATGTCGTCGATGAGGGAGTCTGTCCGACGGTCAAATGGCGGTATGTTTGCACGATTCTCCTATGTGAACCATTGATTGAACATGAAATTTAAAACTTCATCTTTAATTTTGCTTTGTGCAACTGCCACATCAGACTGGTCAATAAGAGACTCTGTATAACTTCTCATTTCTCTGTTTCTCTCGTCGTGATCATTGCGTGGGAGGATGTAATATAAAGTCCGTCTCTTTTTGGAACACCTCCGTAAAGTTTAATAAGTACTGGAGTGTTCTTTTATGGTGTAACGCTTTCTATGTACACTACTGGCCACTAAAATTGCTAGACCAAGAAGAAATGCAGATGACAAACAGGTATTGATTGGACAAATATATTATACTTGAACTGACATGCGATTACATTTTCAAGCAATTTGGGTAAATAGATCCTGAGAAATCAGTACCCAGAAGAACCACCTCTCCCCGTAATAATGGCCTTAATACGCCTGGGCATTGAGTCAAACAGAGCTTGGATGGCGTATACAGGTACAACTGCCCATCCAGCTTCAACACGATACCACAGTTCATCAAGAGTAGTGACTGGCGTATTGTGATGAGCCACTTACTCGGCCACCATCGACCAGACGTTTTAAATTAGTGACAGATCTGGAGAATGTGCTGGCCAGGGCAGCAGTCGAACATTTTCTGTATCCAGAAAGGCCCGTACAGGACCTGCAACATGCGGTCGTACATTATCCTGCTGAAATGAAGGGTTTCGTAGGGATCGAATGAAGGGTAGAGCCACGGGTCGTAACACATCTCAAATGTAACGTTCACTGTCCAAAGTGCCGACAGTGCGAACAACAATGCACGCTTCCAATGTGCGTTCACCACGATGTCGCCAAATACGGATGCGACCATCACGATGCTGTAAACAGAACCTGGATTCATCCGAAAAAATGACGTTTTGCCGTTCGTGCACCCAGGTACGTCGTTGAGTACACCATCGCAGGCGCTCCTGTCTGTGATGCAGCGTCAAGGGTAACCGCAGGCCATGGTCTCCGAACTGACAGTCAGTGCTGCTGCAAACGTCGTCGAACTGTTTGTGCAGCGGTGGTCTCGCGGTTCTAGGCGCGCAGTCCGGAACCGTGCGACTGCTACGGTCGCAGGTTCGAATCCTGCCTCGGGCATGGATGTGTGTGATGTCCTTAGGTTAGTTAGGTTTACGTAGTTCTAAGTTCTAGGGGACTGATGACCACAGCAGTTGAGTCCCATAGTGCTCAGAGCCATTTGAACCATTGTTTGTGCAGATGGTTGTTGTCTTGCAGACGTCCCCATCTGTTGACTCAGTGATCGAGACGTGGCTGCACGACCCGTTACAGCCATGCGGATAAGATGCCTGTCATCTCGACTGCTAGTGATAGATTAAGGGGAGTACGTATGGTGCCTGCCCCCATGAACCATGGACCTTGCCGTTGGTGGGGAGGCTTTCGTACCTCAGCGATACAGATGCCTGTATCGTAGGTGCAACCACAACGGAGGGGTATCTGTTGAGAGGCCAGACAAACGTGTGGTTCCTGATGAGGGGCAGCAGCTTTTTCAGTAGCTGCAGGGGCAACAGTCTGGTTGATTGACTGATCTGGTCTTGCAACACTAACCAAAACGGCCTTGCTGTGCTGGTACTATGAACGGCTGAAAGCAAGGGGAAACTACAGCTCTTAATTTTTCCCGAGGGCATGCAGCTTTCATGTATGGTTAAAGGATGAAGGCGTCTTCTTGGGTAAAATATTCCGGAGGTAAAATAGTCCCCCATTCGGATCGCCGGGCGGGGACACTTAAGAGGACGTCATCATCAGGAGAAAGAAAACTGGCGTTCTACGGATCGGAGCGTGAAATGTCAGATCCCTTAATTGGGCAGATAGGTTAGAAAATTTAAAAAAGGAAATGGATAGGTTGAAGTTAGATGTAGTGGGAAGTAGTGAAGTTCGGTGACAGGAGGAACAAAATTTTTGGTCAGGTGAATACAGGGTTATAAATACAAAATCAAATAGGGGTAATGCAGGAGTAGGTTTAATAATGAATAAAAAAAAAATAGGAGTGCGCGTATGCTACTGCCAACAGCATAGTGAACGCATTGTTGTGGCCAAGATAAACACGAAGCCCATGCCTACTACAGTAGTACATGTTTATATGCCAACTAGCTCTGCAGATGATGAATAAATTGAAGAAATGTATGATGAGATAAAAGAAATTATTCAGGTAGTGAAGAAAGACGAAAATTTAATAGTCATGGATGACTGGAATTCGAGAGTACGAAAAGGGAGAGAAGGAAGCATGTTGTTGTTGTTGTGGTTTTCAGTCCTGATGCAGCTCTCCATGCTACTCTATCCTGTGCAAGCTTCTTCATCTCCCAGTACCTACTGCAACCTACGTCCTTCTGAATCTGCTTACTGTATTCATCTCTTGGTCTCCCTCTACGATTTTTACCCTCCACCCTGCCCTCCAATACTAAACTGGTCATCCCTTGATGCCTCAGAACATGTCCTACCAACCGATCCCTTCTTCTGGTCAAGTTGTGCCACTAACTTCTCTTCTCCCCAATCCTATTCAATACTTTCTCATTAGTTATGTGATCTACCCATTTAATCTTCAGCATTCTTCTGTAGCACCACATTTCGAAAGCTTCTATTCTCTTCTTGTCCAAACTATTTATCGTCCATGTTTCACTTCCATACATGGCTACACTCCATACAAATACTTTCAGAAATGACTTCCTGACACTTAAATCTATACTCGATGTTAACAAATTTCTCTTCTTCAAAAACGCTTTCCTTGCCATTGCCAGTCTACATTTTATATCCTCTCTACTTCGACCATCAACAGTTATTTTGCTCCCCAAATAGCAAAACTCCTTTACTACGTTAAGTGTCTCATTTCCTAATCTAATTCCCTCAGCATCACCCGTTTTAATTAGACTACATTCCATTATACTCGTTTTGCTTTTGTTGATGTTCATTTTATATCCTCCTTTCAAGACACTATCCATTCCGTTCAACTGCTCTTCCAAGTCCTTTGCTGTCTCTGACAGAATTACAATGTCATCGGCGAACCTCAGAGTTTTTATTTCTTCTCCATGGATTTTAATACCTACTCCAAATTTTTCTTTTGTTTCCTTTACTGCTTACTCAATATACAGATTTAATAACATCGGGGAGAGCCTACAACCCTGTCTCACTGCCTTCCGAACCACTGCTTCCCTATCATGCCCATCGACTCTTATAACTGCCATCTGATTTCTGTACAAACTGTAAACAGCCATTCGCTCCCTGTATTTTACCCCTGCCACCTTCAGAATTTGAAGGAGAGTATTCCAGTCAACATTGTCAAAAGCTTTCTCTAAGTCTACAAATGCTAGAGTGGTGGGTAAAAATCGTAGAGGGAGACCAAGAGATGAAAACGCTAAACAGATTTAGAAGGATGTAGGTTGCAGCAAGTACTGGGAGATGAAGAAGCTTGCACAGGATAGAGTAGCATGGAGAGCTGCATCAAACCAGTCTCAGGACTGAAGACAACAACAACAACAACAACAACAACAACAACGTATGGTGACATTTTCCGATTTTATCTCTTAATAATATTTGAGCACTCCCGGATAATTTGATGCATCATTCGGCGTTTAATTTCAATTGGAAGTGTAGCTTTTATTATTTCAGGGTTAATACTGCAAGTGTAAAAAAAAATACAGTCATTCTGCTCTGATTTCTTTATGTGTCTCTATCTCCGGAACTATGCAATCTAGAAGGCTGTCGTTTAAGCTGTTTGTTCCTTGAATTCACGCGAATGTTCGTGTTAAGAGGATCGACGCAACGTGTAAACAGAAATTGCAGTATTGCACATGGTAAAGGAAGCTTACAGACAAAAACCTTGATAAACTTCAGCAGTATTACGGAAAACCTATGAGAAGCAATACACATGACCAACAAGCGACGAAAAGAGCAGTGTGGGCTGCATTCTTCCGCAGATTATCCACTGATGATACACCTATACATGGTCTTTGCCCACATGGTGCTGATTCGTGGTGCAAATAGCGCAAAGCTCATGGAGCGGGTACAGAGGAACAATTTAGGCACAAAAGTAGCATACAATCTGCAGCGAGGAACCTATTAAACCAATACATAGAGAGTTAGCTCATTCTGACTTTCTTTCTAAATGTCACTGGGGTCGAACGCAAAACCCCCATGAGTCTTTCAATAAAGTGATTTGGACCTGCGTACCAAAACATGACTTTTTAGGAATGAAAACTCTATGCTTGTGTGTTCGTGACGTTGTGATAACGTTTAGTGTAGGTAATAAGGGACATATTAGGGTACTAGAGCAACTTGGTATCACTCCAGGAGCCAACACACTGCAAACCTTCCAGCAAATGGATAGACTTAGGATAATGAAAGTCCAGTGTGCAGCAGAGCAAACGATTAAAGGAGCAAGAGGCAGGACAAGAGAGAAGCTTTTAGGTTTGCAGGATGATCAAGAACAGAATCCAGATAATGCTGATTATGGGCCGGCTGTTTCTAGAAGCAAGCTTGCCTCCGTATGTGAGTTAATATCAAATGAAATGTTTAAACCTGATTTCCTAAAAATGACTTTTTTTTAAAAATATCTGACCCTTGGATCAGTAGCTATTACAGATAAGTATATCTAATTTTACACTGTGTTACCTCTTAGAATAGTGCTGCTGCTGTACCGCCAAAACATTTCTACCTATAATGGTTTTTTTACTTACAGAAGTAGAAGCGGATTAAAAAATGCTAAACATAAATTTCAAAATATCATATCAAAGTATTTATTTTTCTGTATTCTATGGTTCTCATTCAGTAATCAGCAAAGGAGTGAAACTATACTTAGCAAAAATTTCAGATGTATATCTGTCAAAAGTTCTGAGATGATGGGTCATCAATATTGCAATTTAACACCGTAGTTATAGTATGTACGTACTCCCCTTAAACATCTGGCATACCCATCTTTTGTGTAAAGAGATAGAATTATTCGCATTGCGGATTGGAATGCAAAGACACTGTCGGTCTTACAAAATATCGATACCCCGTTGCTGCTATTAGGCAGCTCCGCTCCCATGTTTCACAGTTGGCGCTTTTCCGTGCTGTCGCGACCTGATGGGGCGCGCACATCGCACTCAGTTACCACCACGTCGCTACTTCTCTAAAAATGGCTCTGAGCACGTCTCAGGTCATTAGTCCCCTAGACTTAGCCCGCATCTCGTGGTCATGCGGTAGCGTTCTCGCTTCCCACGCCCGGGTTCCCGGGTTCGATTCCCGGCGGGGTCAGGGATTTTCTCTGCCTCGTGATGGCTGGGTGTTGTGTGATGTCCTTAGGTTAGTTAGGTTTATGTAGTTCTAAGTTCTAGGGGACTGATGACCATAGATGTTAAGTCCCATAGTGCTCAGAGCCATTTGAACCATTTGAACCTCTAGACTTAGAACTACTTAAACCTAACTAACCTAAGGACATCACACACATCCATGTCCGAAGCAGGATTAGAACCTGCCGCGGTAGCAGTCGTGCGGTTCCAGACTGTAGCGCCTAGAACCGCTCGTTCACTCCTGCCGGCGCTACTGCTCTGCTCGCGAGTGTCTGACCAGCCGCGAGTGTTCACGCTCAAATCAGCGTGCTGTAAGCCCTGGTTTAGGGCTTGTGTCCACTTGTCATGAGGAAGATACAGGCTGTTATGGTTGCAGGAGATGAGCGTACACTAGAGTGTCCACTTCATTTTCATTGAAAAAGGGGACATTTAAAATAAATTAGTGAAAAACCTGAGATAATGAAGAAAAAAAATGAGAGATAAATATTGTATTGACTAAATTTAATACACATACAAGTTTACCTTTACAACGTCCACTCAGATGATCCCAAATCACTTTTTACAATTATTTCACTTTTCACTTTTATGTACTTTATCAAGAAATGCTTTTTCGTTTGAAATTGTATCATAAAAGTTAGTGCACGCTACACCATTAAAGTATGTTTTGACAATGAGTAAGGCCCTCACTGTTTCAACTTTCATTCTGTTTTTTTTTTGTTTTTTTGTTTTTTTCATCTGACTACAAAGAGTTTACTAACGAAAACACATGTTCCACAGCAGCATTTGACCCTGGAATTGCCAGACAAAACTCCACCAAATGAATCATGTTTTTCATGTTAATATTTTTACTTTTGAAATAAGCAAATATTGTGCACCACATGTGCTGGACAGCCAACACCTACTATACTATTCATTGTGTTCTGTTGCGGTTTATAGAACAAATTGTTTTTTTCCTTTCCTCTGCTTACCACCAAAATTGGTGTTAGTGTTGTCTACAGAAACTGCAATTACCTTTCCCTCAAGATCATATTTCTTTAAAACCTCCAGCACATAATTCTAAAGTAAATCTGTAGTTTCTCCAGCTAAATTAACCAATTCGAGCACTTTCACCGTGATGCCATTTTCAGGGTGAAAATACCTGATAAGGAGAGAAACCAACTTGAAATACAGATGATTCGATGTATCAATCATTACAGAAATGAATCGAGCACTTTTCAGTTCATTTAAAACCTGCTGAGATGCATACGGTGCAATAACATTTGAAACGATTGCATTACATTTTGTGTGTCGACATGTGAATTTAGGATTGAAATGTTTTTTAACAGCTCCTATAGTACATTCGAGTGACTTAAATCTAAGGTTATCCATTGCACTGTGGTATGCAAATGTAGCTTCTTGTGCTGCCAACTGCCTATCCATTTCTGTTACTGATTTTAAGTTTACATAGTAGTCACTCACGCATTTATTTGCTCTTTTCGTTTGATCACCCATGCGATGTTTCTTAGTCTTAGTGTGATTCAGAATGTCAGACCTTCCACCATGACCAATAGCAAATTTGCACAACGTACATTCTACAGTTTCTCCACTACCAGTGATAAAACGAAACTCGCTTTTTATATTGCTGTTAAAATTACACTTTCGTTTTGGCATAATGAAACAGTGATCGCACAGTGCAAAACATTAACAGTGTGGTGACGAAAGCCAGAGAGCTAGTATCAGTGGTGTAGAGTATTTCTGGACCGAAAGGACGGATTCAATGGATCGATTTAGAAGAGAAGAATCTTGGTTGTTATTAGTAATCTATAGTGCCTTTAGAATTACTTGCGATTTTTGGCAGTTCGGAACATGTTTGGGGTATGCTGCCTAGCGTAAATAATTGCGCAGTTGATAGCAAGTCAAACAACCAGAGGCGTAAAATACTCTAGCCAAGCGGAATCATAAAAAATCCGGACATTTGAGCGTTCCCAAAAAAACTTTCGGGACTGCGAGACATTTTGGTAAAAAACGGGACTGTCCCGGGAAAAAGGAGTCGAATGGACACCCTAGTGTACACCACATAACGTGGATGTTCAAATAGTTTGCTCCTCCTCGGAGCTGTCTGACGTGTCAGACGGGAGTGGATACAAGTCTCCGAAGCTTTGGCGATGCGACCAACTCTTGAGTGACTGCCTGACTTACGTCTTATTACATGAGGCTAATAAGTAACTGCCGATCAGCATCGCGTGATGCGCGCAGAGGCTGGGTCGCGAGGCGGGCAGCGTGGCCGGGATGGAGCCCCTCCCTCCGCCCCCGCCCGCTGGACACGGCGCACGCGTCCCGCCGGGCTCCAGCTCCAGACCGGCCGGTCACCCGCGGTGTCGGCCTTTTTGTGTCCGCGTGACGCGGCAGCTTCGCCTCGTTTTAATTACCGACACGCCGCGCCCCCCGACACCTCACAAACAGGCCGCTGCCGACACAGGCGAGCCACCGGCTCGGAGCGGCCGCCGAAACACGCACTCACGCGAGCGCGTCTGTATTGTTCATTTTTCCTAAGGCTGGATTACACGAGAGGGTTTTCTTGCGTCGGAGAGTGTTTGCGAGTGGTAGTTACCGTGACGCTATCTGACAGCTATACCGAGATCAGAAAAACGCAGTGATTGACAACTAGTCGTTGATAGGACAGCTACCATAGCGATAGCCAATCACAGAACGCGCTTGGACACGCCTTCTGTTCTATTCGCTGTTGTCATATCGCTCTCCTACGTCAGATGCCACACTCAATTGCAGACGACACCAGTGGCCGGTAATGCAACCCCTGTGATACAGGAGTCGTCAGCCTTTTATAACAATCACTCCTTTCTTATATCTGTTAGTAATAAAATAGTCTAACCGCCTACCGATTCCACAATAATCGTGATATGTATCGCAGGGATGTAATTTTTACGTCATAAAATTTATATATTACAGTTACACTAAGTTAAAGCACATAATAGTAATTACTTGCCAAATAATTTGTCAAAATTTTACGAAAACATAAAGAAAATTATTTTAAAACCACTACTGTCTATAGCTCACAGTGGAACTTGAAACGCCCACTACTGGGTGGTGGAGACCACAGTGACTACCACTGCAGTGTAGTATACTGTGTCGAGTTCGTAATCTGCGATGTTTCTGATCATAGTCATCACATGCGTAAAAATCCAGAGGCGCTAAGCCATGCGCTATGCACGCGCTAAGCCATGCGCTATGCACGCGAAATTTAAACTCTCCGCTATCCTTCTCCTTTCCTCGATACACTACAAGGAATTGCAAAAAGCCATTACGGTTAGTTTTAATCCTCATACGATTCTTTTCCTTGGCTCATGATAGACAGAAAGGTAAATGTAAATGTCGTGTGACTAGGGTCTTCCGTCGGGTAGACCGTTCGCCAGGTGCAAGTCTTCTGATTTGACGTCACTTCGGAGACCTGAGCTTCGATGGGAATGAAATGAAGATTATTAGGACAACACAACAGCCAGTCCCTGAGCGGAGAAAATCTCCGACCCAGCCGGGGATCGAACTACCGGGAGCGGTCGACAGACGGTCTATGTACGCTAATATGCAATGAAAATTTGTTCTGTTTGAAAATATAAATCATTGTTCATAGTTTCAAGTAATATTCGAGTCATTGACGATAATAATTATCATCGAAAGATATTGGGTTGCATTATAATTATGGATTTGATACTAATAACAAAGTACACTAATACAATTTTGGATGTACTTATAAAGGGGAGTCGTACCGCCCTATCTCGACAATGTTAAATTGGATATATAAATGCCTCGTTATCTCAGGAACTGTCGAGTATATAAATGTAGTGTTCTTATATGTTCTCCCATGTTTTGTGACTGTATTTCTCTACAATCACTTTAAAATTACAACTGGAAAAAAGTTATGATTTTTTTCCCTAAACATATAATTTTTGGTGTAAATTTTCACAATTTTAATTTCTTGAATTTTAACTATTACAGTAAATACTACTAAAGTAGAGCTACAACATTATTGTACTATATATGTTATGTGGTAAATAATTCATTCATGTAGATTCAGAAGTTTCTGAGAAAAAGGGGCTTTTATACTGAAAAATTCCGTGTTGAGAAAATTGCGTTTAAAGGAAAAAACTTAATATACAGCCAACTGATACACAAAAAAATATGTTAGAATCCTCCTGAATGGGAGTACTCATCTCCTCTTTCGTCTTCCTCACCCAGTGCTGCCCTCCTTCTCTTGGATCTGGCTTCTTTTGACATATTGTTTGTTGCAATCTCTGCCTTCATGATTCGCAGTTGGTCCAAGCCCATCACACTTATAGTGGTATTGTAACCTTTATGAATGCCAAGATATTCCAAAACCTGTAGTCTTCCAGAATAGCAATCATTAAAAGTAAGAATAGCATCCAAAACACCAAGTTCATAGACTGACCTTCCAACAAACACATTTTTTTGGTATCCTTGACCATACAACATTGTTAACTGATTCATTCGCATTTTGTGTTTTGCCCTTGAGACATTTCTTCATCAGCTCTGGTTGGGCAAGATCCTAAAACACAGGTTTCACGGCAAGCATAACAGCATTTGGTATAGTAATTTTGTGTGAGAAAGTGTCTATTTTATCCTCTACTTTTGCCTTCAAGTATTTACACCATTCAGTGGAACACAGGTTGTATATTGGTTCAGCATCTGTAGACAGCTTGTGAAAATAAATTGCCCAAACAGCTCTCTTCATACCATCTAAGTTATCTCTGTTACTTCTAAAAGCCGTACCATAATATTATGTAATCTGATCAATTTGTTTATCAGTCAGTCGACGACTTATACTTAGACCATGAGATAACTTGGTACTTCCCAACAGCTGTTTGAGTCTCCATAGTCTCGTGCCCATCCTCTTTTGCACATGATTAATGCACTCTAGTTTTGTAATTGACAAGTCACCATAGGGTTCACTCTCGACCACTGCCTTATACGATCGTGAGTCTCCATCCCCCAGAAAACTCATGTAGTGAACACCATGATCTTGCTGGGAACGCTGGAACATTTTCACTGCAGAAGCAACCTTCATCCCTCCACTAGTTCCTTCATAGTTTCTCTGACAATTCATTTCAGGCTTAGTTTGCTTTTCAGTGCTCTTGCCAGCTTGCCTACAACCCTGACAGAACATGGTCAACACATCAACATCCAACACTTTCCCATTGTCGATGCTGATAATAAATGGACATGAATTCGTTGACTGGAAACCTCTTTTTTTTGCCAGGATGCGTCGAATGATATTGCTGTGTCAGAACTACCATTTTCTGCTACAGCCTGCTCTGCTGCTGTAGTCATTGACTCCATAGCACACGCCTTTACACTTCTTCTTACTATGGAGTTGTATTTGATAGATTTCGTAGGGGGACTAGGGAGGCCCAGCAAGCCACAAAGAACCTTACCAGTGTAATGGCCTTTTCCTATGCATCTAAGTCCATAGAAGTATCTTAGATTAGTGTCAAAAAGTCCATTCTCTACACTTACTTCTGAAGTCTTTAAAGTCTTTTCTCTTTTACAGTTTATACACATTATTTGTAAAGTGCACACCAGACCATTGCGTTGAGATAGCTTTTCAGAAATTTTACTTTCCCCTCCACATATAGGACAACACATGTTTCACACAAAGCTGAAATAAGTATATGGAGATTAATAATGATTTTTCAGTTTGTTTCACTGTCTGAAGCTGCGTTGTATTTTACATCATTACCCAGCAGTTTTTTCTTGGAAGCACTCGGAGGAGTAGAAGGACTGTCACTATTTACAACCAAATTATCACGCCCTTCGGCGCTAACCACTCTTATTGCTACTGCTATATTTGTTCTCTAGTATATGTTTCCTTTGTTTCCTTTTGGTTTAGTCATGACGAAAACTATCACAGGAAACACAGAAACTAAAACTCAGCTAGTGGATAACTGTTCTTGTCAAACACAAACAAATGTACAGTTCAAAGAGTTTACTGCGAAGTACCGCCAGCGTAGGTAACTTATGAAACGGACAGTTCTCAACAAAACAAAAGAACCCACAGCCTTCTAGACCATATACAGGGTAGCGTACGAAATGTGTTACCAATAGTTTCTTTCACAATTTACGACGCACATTAGATGTCCCGCTGGGATATCTATAGCAGTTTTTACTCGAGCATTTCGACATGCGGATCATTTCACTGAGGTTTCCAGGTCGCTTCAATGACGGACAAAATTGCCCCCCCCCCTCCCCCAATAGTCCAAACCTCAATCCATGTGACTTTGTTCTTTGGAGGTACCTAAAGGAAAAATTTTTCCCGAAACGTCCACGTGATTTAATGGAGCTCAGAAGACTTATTCTTCAAGCTTGCAGTGAAATTACGGAAGACATGTGCCGTAGGGCCATCACTAACTTCAGTGTTCGTCTGAAGGAAGTTAGGAAACTAAATGGTGGGCATTTTGATCATGTGCTGAGTTGCACTGTGTGTTGAGACACACTTGTATTCCATTCATCATTAAAGTCTAATGTTAGTTCCGCCACAGTTCTTCGCCTGTCCTGTTTTACCTGTCTGCCCAGCCTACGACGGCCGACATCCGTAATGATGGGTGGCAGCCCAACACCAGAACGTCTAGACGCGGTTTCACCTTGGATTCACCACGTATTGAAGACATTCGCCACAGCACTCCTCGAACATCCGACAAGTCAAGCAGTTTCAGAAATGCTAGTGCAGAGCTTCCGGCTCATCACAATCTGCCCTCGCTAAAACTCGGATAGATGGCACACCTTCCCCATTCTACACGCGGATAGCACGTTCACTGATACTACCTGCACCGTGAGTGTGTCTGATTAGCAGTCATTCCGCGCCAGGTGTCGATGCATGGCCTGGATGTGTTCTTATCGACAATAGGTCGGTCGTGATAAATTTCTGGCTGATCAGTGTATGCGGCATGGGTTATAGCTCAGAAACTATACACTAACTTTTCTTACGACGAAAATTCGAACAAGCATCTTCGTGGTTTATTTAAAGAATTACTTTCTTTTGGCTTATAACGAAATTACCGTGCTTTTACGCCTTAATTCGTGACAGAGAAGCAAATATAATCGCGTATATTCTGCTTTCAAATGCGTCACACCTTGTTAGCCCTTGCTAACACAGTAAATCGCAATAAAGGATACATGGGTAAGGTCACTTACCGTGGGCGGGCGGGTCTGGCCGAGCGGTTCTAGGCACTTCAATCTGGACCCGCGTGACCGCTACGGTCGCAGGTTCGAATCCTACCTGGGGAATGGACGTGTGTGATGTCCTTAAGTTAGTTAGGTTTAAGTAATTCTAAGTTCTATGTGACTCATGACCTCAGATGTTAAGTCCCATAGTGCTGAGAGCCATTTCAACCATTTTTCACTTACCCTGCTTCACGCTCAGTAAAGCTGGTAATTGGTGTGGACCTGAGGTTGAGTTCCAGCGTGGACAAACACTGTCACAGGAGCTTTGCTTCTGTCACTACTCTATGTTCCCTTTCAACCTAATTTACACAGATATTGTTCGTTTCTACCATACAAGAGTGATGATACATGCCGCTTCTTTGCTACTACAAGATAAGTCACACAATTGAAATGCGTCAGTGCATCCGCAGTGATTTTAGCAGTTCCAAAAGCAAGTCTGTAACGTAGTTTCTTCGATAAGGCGAGAGCATATTCCACCGTTTGCAATATTATCAGTGTCTTTTCTCCGGCTTTTGATAGCCAAATCATATACAAAATTTGCATTGCGAGGGAAACAATGATACAGCACTTTTTCGTTACGATTGTGGGCATTACAGCCAACAACAGCACTACCCGGCGTTGGTTACACGCAATCAAAACATTTTAAACACGCGTTAAACAAAATTAAATGAGATAACGATGGCACTCGTCAAATCGCACACCCTTCAAGGTCAGCAGAAATATGTCTGTTTCTGCTCACTGCTTATTGTGCTCCGTGGGGTAGCGAGGACACTGCACAACAGCGACAACAATGACAGTATACACAGAATATCAGTCAAAATCGGTATACTGTCTTCCGAATCAAATAGTTTTTAACCAAATTCGGGATACGTCCAAAATAACAAGTAAAAATTCGGGACAAATGAATAAAATATGTACACGATAGAATTAACACCGACTTAGCAATTATAATTATTTATTTTCGCATAATCTCCATACTACAGATGAGATATTAACATTAGTATTCCATATACAATTTTGATGTAAGTATAAATAGAAATTTAACGGATTTTGCATCTAAGATGATGGTATAGACTCACTGGCAATTGAGTAGCACTTTTTAGTGGTGGGCGTTTGTTCCAAAGTTTATTATAATTACGTATCGAACTGGAGAAGCCCATACATGAGAGGCTAAAAATGTGTTTTTTTTCGTTCTCATAACTTTTACTATCCCTGAGTTGAATCTGTCTTTTTTTCTTCTGTCCACAAAGATTTAATTACTGAAAATATTCTTCGATAGACGCATTAGAAGCTGGAACAGGTAGTGAACATTTAAGCAAGTTTTTAACATATGTTACACACACTCGCACATTGTAAAACTGGATATAAGTTTCCTGTTTTTCTCACTGATAGTAACATTCGATTACTTATTCAAGTCCAGCACTTTATCTTCACACTATTTTCTTACACACCAGTACCCGCCAGTTAGTTCTCCCACGGTCACAGTGAAGTTCATTACACCAGATTTTACAAAACTATACTGTCTGCGAACATTACCAAGCTCATGGCTTTTGTTTAGCGTAATACATTCAGTTGCTAAAGAGGTTCAAGAACTGGTTAACACAATTCACGCATATATCCAATTAAGGTATCAAAGAAAACTGTGGTGATGTCATCTAACTGATGACGTGCCACTATCTCCTTCTTTCCAGCTCATGTTAGTTTTGTTTTACTGCATATGACAAAGACATTCCAATTTCTGGCTTTAATTTTTTGACCTGTATACATATTTTGTCTGCAATTTCAATTACCATCGCAGAACGTACATAAGTGGCTTGACAGGGTAATCAAGAAGAGCGGATTTTGGGAAAAAAGAAAGAAATCTCTCTTCGAGGTGATAGGACATTTGTCAATGGATAGGAAGTAGGATTTCAATGTTTGGAAAAGATCAGTGACTGTTTCAGCATCTGCTAGACAAGATATCCATCTAATTTTACCACGACCTGAAAGTTTCTTATATTCTACATCGGCGAACACAGAATTATCTTATTGTTAGTTTTTCAACATTGCAGCATAAATATGGAAATGATAGTATACTTGGGGTGTATATCACTGGTTAAGCCATTCCTGCAGTTTGAAGAGCATAGTAAGCTATACAAGCAGGAAATTCTGTTCCTAGTAAATTCTTTCTTTCCTCCAGAGTTGGTATCTGTGCTGTCAGGCGGTTCTAGGCGCTCAGTCCGGAACCGCGCGACTGCTACGGTCGCAGGTTCGAATCCTGCCTGGGACATGGTTGTGTGTGATGTCCTTAGGTTAGTTAGGTTTAAGTAGTTCTAAGTCTAGGGGACTGATGACCACAGCAGTTAAGTCCCATAGTCCTCAGAGCCATTTTTTGTGCTGTCAGCTACAATTACTACAACCTTTTTCTTAAGATCGAATTTTCCAACCTTTTTGTTAAGATCAGGCTTTTCCAACATGCCTAAGTCATACGAAATGAAATTCTCGGCACTTTCAACATCATTCACCAACCCTTAACACTCTCACTACGATATCTTTATCTGAATACTTTTACGTAACCACTAAAGAAAGGATCTACCATCACTAAAATTCAGTTCCTTCTTTATTTGTTCCATAATAAACGGCAAAATAACTATGTGGTAAGTGATTTGGCTTTCGTTTGTGAAACAAGAACTTCCTGTTGAACAGTGATGTCAGTGGTACAGTTCAGAAACTGAGGTTGTTCATCATTGTATGGCGTCAATGAGACTGCCAAATCCTGTCGGGCTGTATGAAGCCTGCTCCAGTAGACAAACTCTACCCGATTGCTGGAGTAGCCCCCCTCCTCTTTCTTCAAAGTGCGATACACTTGTGCTTTCTGTGATGCCCCCAAACGAATGCTGCTCATTCTTGAGATTCCCGGCCACCTCCGATGAGTCATTCCCTTTATTGTTATGCTCCTTAAACATTATATTAAAGTTTTTTGCCGTCTGCATTATCTACTTCATTTCACCAACCTGACACTTTATTTTATAAACTCCTGCATCCAGGTTTCTACTGCGCCAATTTTGTGCATCAGCCTCTCCTCTAGTTTGTTCTCCATCCTGAACGCAATTTTGACACCTTTGTTGTTAAATAAACTCGTCAATATTTATGATACAGTTACCCAGTAAGCCATGTCACTATATTTCCGCTGAATTTTCTGATATTGCTGATTTCTGCGCCTTACCGCTGCATCGATCCCATCTATTAAACTCGCGTCAAAACCGTTTTCATCTGCTATGTGTCTAAGAGTTTTCATTTATTCATCGCTGTTCTTATAAGTCTGAGGGATGGCACTATTAGCCCTATGACTACTTTATGCCGTGTCAATTGCAGCACCTGTAACGCAGGTTTCCTAAACATTCCTGTCTCAAGCTTGTTATTATTATTCTTGATAATGAGATCAAGATAATTTAAGAAACCGTGCTGCTCATTCAAATTGTTCAAATGGCTCTGAGCACTATGGGACTTAACGTCTGTGGTTATCAGTCCCCTAGAACTTAGAACTACTTAAACCTAACTAACCTAAGGACATCACACACATCCATGCCCGAGGCAGCATTCGAACCTGCGACCGTAGCAGTCCCGCGGTTCCGGACTGAGCGCCTGAACCGCTAGACCACCGCGGCCGGCAAAGAAGTTTCAAATGGCTCTCAACACTATGGGACATAGCATCTATGGTCATCAGTCCCCTAGGACTTACAACTACTTAAACCTAACTAACCTAAGGACAACACACAACACCCAGCCATAACGAGGTGGAGAAAATCCCTGACCCCGCCGGGAATCGAACCCGGGAACCCGGGTGCGGGAAGCGAGAACGCTACCGCACGACCACGAGATGCGGGTGCTGCTCGTTCTCTACTGTAAATACACCGACAGAAAAAAATCGCAACACCCAGAAGTTGTGCGACATAAAGTTGATAGGTGTGTCTCTACATCTGAAAGATGACGTCCATTGAAACACAACGCCTTTCGCATAACAGTGGCTCTAGTAGGGTCACTGTGAGGATGCAAACCAGGTTTATTTAAATACACACCGTAACGGTCGTGATCATTAGTTAGTTTTAAGACTGAACGTGAAGATTTGCTGTTAGTAAAGAATGTCTTTAACACAACAAAGACACAGTTATCAACACCTCACTGGGTTTGAACGAGGTTGCGTAATTTGGTTACGAGAGGCTGGATGTCACTTCTGCGATATTATAAAATAAAAGACTTGACAGGAATGTAGCCACTGGAGATGATGACTGGCAGTGGTGGTCAAGAGACGGAAGGTACGATCGCAAGAAGACTGGACTCCAGGCGGTCACGTGGCACTGCCGAGAGAGAAGACAATCGTGTTCGGCGCATGGCTCTGGCACATTGTACTACATCTGCAGTAACAATCTGAGAAGCCATTGGCACCACAGTGACACAACGAGTTGTTAGAAATCGGTCTCTTCAAGGAGAGCTCCGAGCCAGACGCCCTGTAGCGTGTATTCAACTGACTCCACACCACCGCCATCTGCGACTGCAGCGTTGTCAAGCAAGAGCGCCTTGGGGGACATGAGGGAGGTCTGTTGTGTTTTCTGATGAAAGCTGGTTCTGCCTCGGTGTCAGTGATAGCTGTGTGTTGATTAGAAGGCGGCCAGTTGAGAGCCTGCAACCAACGTGTTTGCGTCTTACACACACTCGACTTATACCTGGAGCTATGATCTGGGATGCGATTTCGTATGACAGCAAAAGAACTCTCATGGTTATCCCACGCACCGTGACTGAAAATTGTACATCAGTTTGGTGATTCGACCTGTTATGATGACATTCATGAACAGCTTTTTAAGGGGTGTTTTCCAACAGGATAGCTCTCGTCCACATACCGCTGTTGTAATGCAACATGCTCTACAGAATGTCTACATGTTGCCTTGACCATCTCGATCAGCAGATCTGTCTCCAATTGAGCACATATTGGACATCATAGGACGACAGCTCGAATGTCATTCACAACCAGCGTTAACCGTCCCTGTATTGACTGATTAAGTGCGAAAGACATGGAACTCCATCCTACAAACTTACATCCGCCACCTGTGCGACAAGGCCGGCCGCGGTGGTCTCGCGGTTCTAGGCGCGCAGTCCGGAACCGTGCGACTGCTACGGTCGCAGGTTCGAATCCTGCCTCGGGCATGGATGTGTGTGATGTCCTTAGGTTAGTTAGGTTTAAGTAGTTCTAAGTTCTAGGGGACTGATGACCACAGCAGTTGAGTCCCATAGTGCTCAGAGCCATTTTGAACCTGTGCGACACAACGTATGTGTCTCTGCATGCCTGCATTAAAGATAATGGTGGTTACACCGGTAATTAATGTGCCAGCATTTCATATTTGCAATGGCTTATCCCGCACTTCCATTAACCTTCGATTTTGCAACGTTAATCACTTAAATGTGTTACCTAGACAAAATGTTCACGAAATTTCATTACTCTACATTAATTATTTTTTGTTGTTGTGGTTTTTTTCTGTCAGTATACTATATTCTTATCCGTTTTGTTAAGGTCACTCACGAATTCATTTATTTATTCCTCGGATCCTTGAGACACTATAAGAATATTGTTAACATTTCTTGTGTACATACGTAGTTTATCGCGGAAGTTAATATTTTCCTTTAAGAAAACTGTCTCATACGCGTTCAAAAAGATGTCCGCCAGCTGCCCTGCTAATGCGCAGTCCATTGCTGAACCATTCTCTTGTACATCAAACTTGCCATTAAACTGAAGACAGTTGGCCAGTAAGACAAACTTTGATAATCCTGTAAATTAAACCTATTTGAGCGACAGATATAGTATATGCTCACTTATGATGTTTTCTGCACGGCTGTCACAGATGTATACATATTAGGTGCATCAAATGAGGCCAACCTTGCACTCTTAGTTAATTGGCACTCTTGTTTCAGTTGTACTGCCTGCGTGCTATTTTTAACGGAAAAGTTTTCGTTATAACTATACCATTTACGAAGCACTTCACTTAGACGTTTAATTAATTTTTCTCAAGATCCCCTTCTCCCACTGACTATGGGCCTCACCAGTTCCCCAAATTTATGGATCTTTATCGTACCGTTGACATATAGGGCTTCTGAGTTCAATACAGTAAGGTTTACTAGTTCTTTTTTTAGTAAAACAGACTGAGTACCTCTTATACGTTTCTTAAACCCTGCTTGAAATATAGTAGTATAGTCATATTTCACTTGTACGATTCTGTTTTCTAACAATCTATGCAATCTACGCAGTCGTAGTTTCATAATGATGTTTGTGCTCCGTTTGTCACCTTTCACCACCAACGGTTCATTTTCTTTCAGCTTCACGTTTACTAATTGTACCAGAAGAAAACACACGCTGATCTGTACTTGCACACCCTCAACTCCCACCATCCTGGGCACCAGTAAATCTGAAGCCGAAAGAAAATGAAGCGTTGGTGGTGAAATATGACAAAAGGAACACAGCAGTCACTATGAAACAACGCAATTATGTTGGTAAGTCAGTAGTTTCTTGTTCGAAAATGGAATCTTAGAAGTGAAATACGACTATATTAGTAGGTTTCAAGCAGGGTTTAAGAACTGTTTGAAAGAAATTAATTTTTTCTTTACTAAAAAAGGAGTAGAAAACATTACTTTAAAGAACATAGAAATTCCATACCAGAGCGGTACCGTGACCATGTGTCAAGTACTCAAAACACTAGCACAAATGGAATGCACTATCTTAGATGCAGAGAGTCTTCTCCGGAAAGTGCGACACCTGAGAACTGTATTCGAAAAAAAAAAAAAGAAGAGAGAAACACGTTTACTCCGAATGGCAGATCATGCGCAGTGCGCTCCACAACTACAGTTTAACTTGTAGAGACAGACAAAATGACGGTGAAAGGGGAAGCCACTGCCTTTATATCATACAGCGGTAGGCTGACAGCAGAAATCAGCGCATACTCAAAAAGCACCGAGTAAGCAATTCCTGTATCTATGTTGAATGTTATCGGGGGACCTAGAACCGACGGAGAGGCTCTGTCCCCGCCGCAGCCGCAGCGGTCCGCAAACTCCACGACGACTACCGCAGTCCACTTCACCCCTCCGCGCTCCACACCGAACCGAGGGTTATTGTGCAGTTGGGCCCCCGGTAGCCGGTAGACCGCCCCCCCCCCCCCCCGCCCCCCCAGGGAACGGCTCGCACCAGCCGAGTGTAACCCCTATGTTTGCGTGGTACGTGGAGAACTTGTTTGCGCAGCAATTGTCGACATAGTGTAGCTGAGGCGGAATAAGGGGAACCAGCCCGCATTCGCCGAGGCAGATGGAAAACCGCCTAAAAACCATCCGCAGACTGGCCTGTTCACCGGACCTCGACACAAGTCCGCCGGGCGGATTCGTGCCGGGGACCAGGCGCTACTTCCCGCTCCGGAAAGCCGAGCGTTAGACCGCACGGCCAGCAGTTCTTACTCGGTGCTTTTTCAGTATGCGCTGATTTCTGCCGACAGAGTCCGTTGACCGCCCAATAAAACTGGGCAGCGTCAAATATGACTTCGGTTTAACCAAGGCCGGGGTATATCGAATTCCGTGCCATTGTGGCCAGACTTATGTATATTGGATAAACCGTGCACACCATCAAAAGTCGCTGCCAATAAGACCAGCAGCTCACTCGACAAGTTGGTGCTCACAAAGCACTGTTTATCTTAGGCTGCTGCGATCGGATACAAACTTATCATGTTTTAACAGCATCCTTAGAGTGGCCTCAGAATAATCATCAGAGACAATCTCATCTGTCGGGATGGCGGCTACAGTCTCAGTAAGGCTAGGGAATCAGCGGTGACGGAGTAGCTACATCAACGCCACCACAATCAGGGTGCCCCGTATGGCGTCGCCGGCAACAGACGATAACGCAGTCGCCTCGTTGTCTGACACGCATCCTCGGGCACGTACCGCGTAGAGAACCACTCGTGGGGGAAGGGGAAATACGTTGGCCGTGAGCCCCAGGAGCTCAGTTCGTCAGCGCACCTGACGATGGCGACATATCTGATTGCCGAAGTATTGTGTCCATTGGATACTATGAACCGACAGTACACCCGTGAGCGGTTCGATCAACAAATACGCCGAGAGTAACTGAAGAATCATAGTTTTACGCTGTTAATATGTCTCAATCGTTAGAATTCTGTTTGCAAGGATTGACCAGTAAATTAAATTGCGTAATGGTACACAAAATATGCTTGTCCACAACCGAATCTAGCCTTCCTCTCCTCATCCTATGTAACAGGCCTGTTACAAATTTCACAGTTCGTTCCAGTCTTTTTGCGAAGGAGCTTGTGATCCCTGAATTTCCTGTTAACCGTTCATGTACGAGGGTTGAATGAAAATCAGTGCCTCCACCTTCGTTAATTAGCTTTGGATGGGAATATTGTAATAAATCAAACGCAGAAATAATTCTTACAATGTGATCTTTAATTGACAAAATTCTCTTTTCCACATAATCACCAGCCAATTCGATACATTTCAGCCAACGATGAACAAGTTTTCTGAAGCAGTCACGAAAGAAGTCGACACTCTGTCCTCTCAACGTCTTCATCAGAAGCATAATTGTGTCCCCGCATATCGTCTTTCATTATCGGGAACAGATTGAAGTCAGACGGTGCTACATCTGGACTGCATGGAGGATGTCGTACGGTGGTGAGATTCAGTCTCTCTAGTTCTGTAATGTTGGCACGTGAAGTGTGTGGTTTGCCAAGCAAAGCTTTAATGTGACCCACACGTTCTTGTGAAAAGCCGATTGTGCTTGCAATTTCTCTCTGAGTGATACGAAGATCCTCTGAATCAATGTGTCAACATTTTGCTTGTGAAACTCGGTGGTTGCTATCACAGGACGTCAAACTCTTTGTTTGTCACGCAGGTCAGATGTTCCCACCTCAACATCTTTAAACTTACTCGCTCAACGACGCACAGTACTCACATCAACACAGTCACCATAAACTGCTTTCATTCTCTAATGAATCTCCTCTACATCTACATCTACATGACCTCTCTGCAATTCACATTTAAGGGCTTGGCAGAGGGTTAATCGAACCACAATCATACTATCTCTCTACTATTCCACTCCCGAACAGCGAGCGGGAAAAACGAACACCTAAACCTTTCTGTTCGAGCTCTGATTTCTCTTATTTTATTTTGATGATCATTCCTACCTATGTAGGTTGGGCTCAACAAAATATTTTCGCATTCGGAAGAGAATGTTGGTGACTGAAATTTCGTAAAAAGGTCTCGCCGCGACGAAAAACATCTATGCTGTAATGACTTCCATCCCAACTCGTGTATCATATCTGCCACACTCTCTCCCCTATAACGTGATAACACAAAACGAGCTACCCTTTTTTGCACCCTTTCGATGTCCTCCGTCAATCCCACCTGGTAAGGATCCCACACCGCGCAGCAATATTCTAACAGAGGTCGAACGAGTGTAGTGTAAGCTGTCTCTTTAGTGGACTTGTTGCATCTTCTAAGTGTCCTGCCAATGAAACGCAACCTTTGGCTCGCCTTCCCGACAATATTATCTATGTGGTCCTTCCAACTGAAGTTGTTCGTAATTTTAACACCCAGGTACTTAGTTGAATTGACAGCCTTGAGAATTGTACTATTTATCGAGTAATCGAATTCCAACGGATTTCTTTTGGAACTCATGTGGATCATCTCACACTTTTCGTTATTTAGCGTCAACTGCCACCTGACACACCATACAGCAATCTTTTCTAAATCGCTTTGCAACTGATACTGGTCTTCGGATGACCTTACTAGACGGTAAATTACAGCATCATCTGCGAACAGTCTAAGAGAACTGCTCAGATTGTCACCCAGATCATTTATATAGATCAGGAACAGTAGAGGTCCCAGGACGCTTCCCTGGGGAACACCTGATATCACTTCAGTTTTCCTCGATGATTTGCCGTCTATTACTACGAACTGCGACCTTCCTGACAGGAAATCACGAATCCAGTCGCACAACTGAGACGATACCCCATAGCTCCGCAGCTTGATTAGAAGTCGCTTGTGAGGAACGGTGTCAAAAGCTTTCCGGAAATCTAGAAATACGGAATCAACTCTGGGGAGACACCTTCTGCTGTCAAGAATTCAATGACTGCACGTTGCTTAAATCGCATTGACCGACCGTCTGCGCAGGGTTCCATACTTTACACTGTAAAAACACAACCGTCCAGTGCTAAGGCTTCCCGCCAACTGTAGTTGTAGAGAGGAGGCTATGGAAGAAGCCAATACCTGCCGCATACCAATTCTGCGAAGTGCTGAGGAGTTACGAATGTGGAGGCATTACTTTTCAGTCAACCCTCGTATGTAAAGCGGAAGGGAGCTTGTTGGGTTCGGAAATTTACTGGGACCACAAAATAACTTATACTTTAACAACAGTTTGTTAAAAACAATCATAATACTTACAATTACAAATATACGGCAATAACGGAGTGGAAGAAAACGAAAAATTATAAAGAAGAAGAAAGATTGGGTTTAACTTCCCGTCGACGTCGAGGTCATGGAGCACGAGCTCGGATTGCGTCAAGGATGGTGAAGAAAATCAGCCGTGCCCTTTCAAACGAACCATCCCGGCGTTCGCCTGGAGCGATTTAGGGAAATCACGGAAAACCTAGATCTGAATGGCTGGTCGCGGGTTTGAACTGTCGTCCTCCGGAATGCGAGTCCAATGTGCTAACCACTCCGCCACCACGTTCGGCGAATTTTTTTTTTAAGTTATAAAAGACTAGTACAAGTAGTGATGAAAGTAAGAAACTCGAGAAAAAGGCAAAAAAATGCTTAAGTCCAAATGCACAAAATAAGTTTAACAAGCACTGAAAGACTAGCAAAATTAACTGAATGAACACTATTTTCACAAAACGCAAGGCACTACATAATATATGAGGCAAGAAAACTACAGATAACCTAAACAGTACGTGCTTAACAAAATACCAAACTCTTTAAAAACACTGGCAAACATGAGACAGAAAACACGGTAGGTAATCTACCTAATAATATAACAGGTAGCTTATCTTACGCACATCGCAAGACAACCACCCTGTTCAGTAACGTGACGAACTGATAACAGGTCTTTAACATAATTATTATTCGCCACAGTCAGTGTCAAAGCACCAAAGAGCGGCTTTGGCTCAAAATGGCTCTGAGCACTATGGGACTTAACGTCTGTGGTTATCAGTCCCCTAGAACTTAGAACTACTTAAACCTAACTAACCTAAGGACATCACACACATCCATGCCCGAGGCAGGATTCGAACCTGCGACCGTAGCAGTCGCACGGTTCCGGACTGCGTGCCTAGGAGCGCGAGACCACCGCGGCCGGCAAAGAGCGGCTTTAGCTCACAATACTCGACCGGAGGAATGACATGAAGCAGGTGCGGAGGGAACCAGCATGCCGCAACAGAGCAAAAAATTTAATGCCAATTAGCAAAAGGTTTCATCATACTGCACGTCATGGGCAGGCGATAGCTTCCACACTACAAAAACTATGGATCTGCATAAATTTCACTATTTCGCTAAACACTGGATGAAACAGTATTAAGTCCTACCATAGCACGAACTCCTGTTGCATTTGAACAAATTTACAATACTCGTTCTCATACGGTATTTACGGATATAAAAACATTTATGTCGATTTTTAAGTAAAGGTTACAGACAGAGACGAAAATATTGTACTCCAAAAAATGATGCTTTTGATCAGTTTGAAAACAAAACAGCAACATTCGGATGAAACAGTCATGACAACTAATCAAGAATTAATTGCCGAACAAGCAAAATGTCGTAATAAAGCGATTTATCGTCTGCAAAGCTATGTCGCGTGAAGCGGTATGCGGAGACACTAAAAGCACCATAGTAGAACACAGAAGAAGCTTCTAAGTTGATGTAATAGCCAGTAAGAAGCAGTACAATTCAAGTTTTAGTTATCGATTATTGACTTTTTAGCCGGCTTTGGTGCCTTGGACATGAGCTAGGACCTTAAGATTTTGCATGAAAGGAGGACTAGCAGCCGCGTTGCATGGGAGAATGTGAAAAGTGTTCACAACATCTCCGAGGTAGCGATGAAGTGGGGATTATCCCGTACCACCGTTTCAAGTAGTGTTTAGTAAATATCAGGAATCGCTGCGGCCGGAAATAGATCTTGCAAGAGCGGGACCAACGACGACTGAAGAGCATCGTTCAACGTCACAGAACTGCAAACCTTCCGCAAGGTGCTGCAGATTTCAGTGTTGGGCCACCAACAAGTGTCAGCGTGCGAACCATTCAACGAAACATCATCAGTATGGGTTTCAAAGCCGAAGGCCCACTCGTGTACCCTCGATGACTGAACGACACAAAGGTTTACGCGTCATCTGGGCCTGTCAACACCGACATTGGACTGCTGATGACTGGAAGTATGTTGCCAAATCGGGCGAGTCTCTTTTCAAATCGTATCGAGCGGATGCGCGGTATGGAGATAACCTCATTAATCCATGTTCAAGCTGGTGGAAGCTGCGTAAAGGTGTGGGGGTGTGCAGTTGGAGTGATACGGGACCCTTGATACGTCTAGGTACGACTGTGACAGCTGAAATATACGTAAGCATCCTGTCTGATCACCTGCATCTATTCATGTCCGTTGTGCATTCCGACGGACTTGGGTAACTCTTGCAGGACAACGCGAGAGCCCACACGTCCAGATTTGCTACAGAGTGGCTCCAGGAACACTCTTCTGAGCTTAAACACTTCCGCTGGTCACCAAACTCCCCAAGCATGAACATTGTCGAGCATATCTGGGATGCAGTCCAACGTGATATTCAGAAGAGATCTCCAACCCCTAATTCCCTTACAGATTTATGGGCAGTCCTGCAGAATTCATGGTGTCAATTGCCTCCAGCACAACTTTAGACATTAGTCGAGTCCATATCACGTCCTGTTGCTGCACTTATGCGTGCTCACGGAGGCCCTACACGATATTAGGCAGGTGTACCAGTTTCTTTGGCTTTTCAGTGTATGATTATTAGTTTCCTTTGTTAAGCATGACCTGCACCGTAGAAAATATTTCAGTGCGTGTTTCACAGTTATTACTAAAACCAATAGTACATTAAAAAGGCTAAGACAAGTCGTTGTGGTAGTACTAACAAAATTCACTGGATCGCAGGCCGATCAAAAGATCAAACAGAACCCGTGATTTCCAGAAATGTGACGTAAACTGTTCTAACAGTTCGAGTTATACTCAAACACAGCCCTAACCAACAGCTAGTCGAGGACGAGTTTCCAACCATTCCACCGCTGTTTACGCGCGCGTCTTCTGGTTTCCCAGCAAAGGGCCAGACTCATACCTAGATCAGATTTTTGAAATAGGAACTGAGAAAGAAAAGCGGAAAGTATTAATGACATTTATCAAATAAGATGTTCTTTGCTAAAAATCGTGTTTAGTGGTAGACCTACAGGCAAACCAACAGTTTCACCAATTGTACAGCAAGAGCACCTTAGAGCAATATTGACACATACAGCCACTGACGGTGCCTTAGTAAAGAAGCGTTATACGTCTGGTAAAACAAATATTGCCTTTATTCTGTTCCACACAGACGGTCCTAATCTAAAAATCATTAATGAAGTGAATATAGGATGTTGCACAAATCCTGTTAGGAGCTTCTATCTGTTGTAAAGGGTACTTAGTGGATAACCAGCGAAATTGTCTGGCTTAGCGTTGGTAGCACTAAGTGTATACGGCCGGACGAGTGGTCTGGTGAAACAATAATAAATTATAGATACAAACCACCTTGTGAATCAGTCTGTCTGTTAGTGAAAACCGTATCAAAATCCCTGATTAAATCTTGAGATTAGCCTTCACAGACAGACAGAAAAACGTTCTGGGGGGACTTCAATTTATCATACTTATAATAGATTTGTTGTTGTTGCTGTGGTCTTCAGTTCAAAGACTTGTATGTTGCAACTTTCCATGCTGAACTGTTCCGTGTAGGCCTCTTTATCTCCGGATAACTATTGCAACCTACATCCTTTTGAATTTGCTGACTGTATTCATTCTTTGTCTCCCTCTGCACTTCTCTCTGATAGTACAATGGTGATCCCTTGATGAATCAGAATGTGTCCTATCACTCAGTCCCTTCTCCTAGTCAGATTGTCCCACAGATTTCTTGTCTCCCAAATTTTTTTTTATTTTACACTTCTAGTTTCGTAGGAGCACATTGAGGAGCAAGTCTCATGTTGTGGAACGTGTCACAACATGAAATTACAACATACAAGTAATAATAGATAAAATAAAATGTTTATGAACCCAAAAAAGACAAGCCATAAGTTTATGCAAATGCAATCAACAATATACCACAGGAATCCAATCAACAATATAACATAGGATCAGCTTAATTTTGTAATGAACTGCTCGAGAGAACAGAAGGAGTGACACATGAGGGAACTCTTCAGTTTCCATTTGAAAGCGCGTGGATTACTGCTAAGATTTTTGAATTCTTGGGGTAGCTTACTGAAAACAAATGCAGCAGTATATTTCACACGTTTCTGCAAGCCGCGCAGGGTAGCCGCGTGGTCTTTGATGCCTTGTCACTGTTCACACGGCCTTCCCCGGCGGATGTTCGAGTGCTCCCTCGGGCATGGGTGTGTGTGTTGTCCTTAGCGTAATTTAGTTCTAGTTAGCCTGAGTAGTGTGTAAGCTTGGGACCGATGACCTCAGAAAAAAAAGGTTCAAATGGCTCTGAGCACTATGGGACTTAACATCTGTGGTCGTCAGTCCCCTAGAACTTAGAACTACTTAAACCTAACTAACCTAAGGACATCACACACATCCATGCCCGAGGCAGGATTCGAACCTGCGACCGTGGCTGTCGCGCGGCTCCGGACTGGGCGCCTTAACTGCTAGACCACCGCGGCCGGCTGACCACAGCAGTGTGGTCCTATACGAACTTACAACAAATTTCCAAAAAAAATTCCTTTCTGCACGAAATTCAAGAAAGTGCGACCCAAATGCAGATTTGTATTTCCACCTAGTATTAACTGAGTGAAAGCTGCCAATTTTTGGGAATAAGCTGATATTATTAAAAAGGAACGACAGAAAAAGAGACGCCAGTGTCAGAATGCCCAGACTAGTGAGCAGAGGTTGACAGAGGTTCGCGAAATTACACCTCCGCCCGTTTCTGAGCCCAAAATATCCTTTGAGAATGGGAAGGGTGCCGGCCGAAGTGGCCGTGCGGTTCTAGGCGCTGCAATCTGGAGCCGAGGGACCGCTACGGTCGCAGGTTCGCATTCTGACTCGGGCATGGATGTGTGTGATGTCCTTAGGTTAGTTAGGTTTAATTAGTTCTAAGTTCTAGGCGACTGATGACCTCAGAAGTTAAATCGCATAGTGCTCAGAGCCATTTTGGAATGGGTAGAGTCACACAAAAATATAATACCATACGTCATAAGCGAATGAAAATAAGCAAAGTAGACTACTTTTCATGTCTATCACTTAGTTCAGATACCGTTCGAATAGAGAAAATGGCAGCATTAAGTCTCTGAACAAGATCCTGAACGTAGGATTTCCACAACAGTTTACTATCTATCTGAACACCTAGAAATTTGAACTGTTCAATTTCACTAATCATACGCCCAGTCTGCGAAATTAAAACGTCGGGTTTTGTTGAACTGAATGTTAGAAACTGTAAAAACTGACTCTTACTGTGCTTTAGTGTTAGTTTATTTTGTACAAGCTATGAACTTATTTCATGAACTGCACTGTTTGAATCAGAGTCGTTGTTGTACTCAACATCCTTTACTACCAAGCAAACAGAAATATTGTAGAATAACGTATAATGTTAGAGGGCGTATGATTCATATAAATAAGGAACAGGAGTGGTCCCTGCACTGATCCCTGGGGCACCCCGCTCCCCCCCCCCCCCCCCCCCCCTCCATTTTACCGTGCCTCTCTCAGACCCTACATCATAGCCATTCCTAACACTGTGAATAATGACCTTTTGCGGTATGTTGTTGAAGTAAGAGGTGAAACAATTGTGAGCTACTCCCCTAATTCCATAACAGTCCAATGTATGGCGCAATATTTTGTGAGTAATACAATCAAACGCCTTTGTTAAATAAAAAAATGATGTCCAGTGTTCGAAACATTTTGATAAATTCATCCAATACTAGAGAAAAGAGAACATAGCATTTTTAGTTGTTAAACCACTTTCAAAACGGAACTGCACATTTGATAGCAAATTATGTGAAATAAAATGACCAATTATTCTTACATACACAGCCTTTTCAGTAACTTTAGCAAACACTGATGGCATAGAAAAAGGTTTAAAATTGTCTACGTTATCACCTTCTCTCTTTTCATAAAGTGGCTTTACTACTGTGTGCTTTTACCGCTCATGAAACTGACCATTGTTAAAGGAAAAATTACAAATATGGCTTAGTACAGGGCTAACATGTGCAACACAGCACTTTAATATTCTGCTAACCACTCCATGATATCCATGAGACTCCTTAGTTTCCAGTGATTTAATTATTAACGCAATCTCCCCCTACTTAGTGCCACAGAGGAGTATTTTAGACATCAATCTCGGAAAGGCATTTTCCAAGAGAGTTATATGATTCCCTGTAGGAACCAAGTTTTTATTTAATTCACCAGCAATTATGAGTAAGTCATTAGTTACACCATCTATCCAACTAATCCCCAGCATCTTCTGCACCACCACGTTTCATAAGCCTCTACTCTCTTCTTATCTAAACTGTTCTAAGTTTTACATCTGCTCGTGGTGGCTACACTCCAAACAACTTTAGGAAGGTCTTCCGAACACTTAAACCTATATTTGATGTTAATAAATTTCTCTTTTTCAGAAACGCTTTTTTGACGTTGCTAGTCTACACTACATACCGTCTCTAGTACGGCCATCATAACTTAATTTGCTGGCCAAATAACAGAGCTCATCTACTACTTTTAACGTCTCGTTTCCTAATCTTATTCTCTCAGTATCACCTGATTTAATTCGACTACATTCCATTATGCTTGTTTAGCTTTTGTTGATTTTCATGTTATGTCCTCCTTTCAAGACGCTGTCCATTCTGTTCAACTGCTCTTCCAAGTCTTTTGCCGTCTCTGGTATAATTACCATGCCAAGGGCAAACCTCAGAGTTTTTATTTCTTGTCTCTGAACTCCAATTCCTACTCCAATTCCTACTCCAAATTATTCTCTAATTTCCGTTAATGACTACTCAATGTACGGATCGAATGTCAGGGGATAGGCTACAACCCTGTCTCACTCCCGTCTCAGCCTCTGCTTTATTTTCATGGTCATCTGATTTGTTTTCAAATTGTAAATCGCTCTCTGTATTCTACGCCTTCAAAGAGAGCACTACAGTCAACATTGTCAAAACACTTCTTTGCAGAGAGGGGAAAAACTGGTAAAAACCGACCTCGGCGAAGTTCAGCTTGGATTCAGGAGAAATGTGGAACACGTGAGGCAACACTGATGATATTTCTCTTATACGGTAGGTTAAAAAGAGCCAAATCTACGTTCATAGCATTTGTAGATTAGATATGGAGCCGTCCGGAGTGGCCGAGGGGTTCTAGGCGCTACGGTCTGGAACCGCGCGACCGCTACGCTGGCAGGTTCGAATCCTACCTCGGGCATGGATGTGTGTGATGTCCTTAGGTTAGTTAGGTTTAAGTAGTTCTAAGTTCTAGGGGACTGATGACCTCAGAAGTTAAGTCGCATAGGGCTCAGAGCCATTTGAACCATTTTTTAGGTATGGAACCCACATCTGGACATAATATAAACTTCAAGATCGGATCACTTTCAAATCTCCCGCTTCACGGTACGCACACGAACTAAAAAGAAGGCAATGCCGTCAGTCCTTGTGATTAAGATGACAGATATAATTTTGCTCCGATAAGAACAACGCCTGCAAGGCAGTGGTACGTTTCTAACTAGGTGGGTTGGCTGCGGCGCTCCACAGACGCTCCACGCTCTTGCCTGGGAAGAGGACGTCATTCGCCACCTGTTTAATGTCGGTGATGCGTAATATCTAGCAGTAAATATCATTTGTGCATGATGTGTCACGCCATTATTTATAACCTGATACAACACAACAAGCGTCAGTTGTTCAATCTCAGAGCAGTGGTTGACGAGGCAAGATGTTTCGAAAGAAGTCGAAACACTGTTAATGACTTCGGACTGATATTCAAATTCTTCCCGTCACTACCAATCGTAGATTTAAATGTTTTGTGCATAGAACTTCTTCATTGACTGTATCAATAAATTTAAACAATTCAAACTAATTATGATCACATTTCTGTGAACTTTATCTTTACGTAATATGCTCGCTTTCGTTAACAAGTACGTGTAAAACCTCACCAATGCGTTGGCTGAAGAAAGGATATTCTTCCCCTGGCAAAGGAACAGCGCCTACTCGTCAATTTCGTCCAAAGTTGTCTAACAGTCAGATCTTGGCCAGAAATGACAGGGACAGAAGTAAAACCTATAGAAAAGAAAGCAAATTTGGCGCGGTTAGGGCTAGGCATAAGCTATTTATGTAAGCCTAGTTTGCAAGCAGTGCTTGCTGCAGCGGAAAGAGTACAGAACAATTTTCCGGGGGTCGATGGATAGAGTACCTACGAGGAAAATTTTTATTTTATAGTTTTCAATTTTTACCTTTATTATATTGGAAATAAACCTAAATAATGCTCATCAAACTGCATTTATGAATACCCTGCTCTCTTATCCAGCATTATTCAGGAAACCAAACAACAAGTTATCACACTATAGGAAATAGCACAGAAAACTGTTCTTTGGAATATCCTTTGAAAAAACAGTCATCATGTTAACTGGCCCACCACTCATTCAAAAAATTACTATAGGAAACCAAGAAATCAAAATTGTAGTTAAATTTAAATACCTGGGAGAAATCATAACATGTAACCTCAATGAAAAGCGAACAAGGCGAACATGGCATAACAGAATAAACAAATTGACCAGAGCAATATATAAAAACAAGAACACCTACAACAAAAAGAGCCTGTCAACAGGAACAAAATTAAAACACTACAAAACAGTCACACAACCAGAAATAACATACGCAAGTAAAACCATCTTCAAAACAACTAACACTGCACAAATAGACAAAATAAAGAGAAGATTCATCAGAACGTGTATCAAAAAATCGTACCAGAAAGATGGACACTGGAAGGTAGCTATAACTGAAACAGTCTACAAGGAAATAGAACCGGTTATGAGTACGATCAGGAAGAAACGCATTTCATTATTAGCACATCTAATCAGAACACCAGAGAACAGGATCATCAGGAGAATAACAGAAAAATTGTGTAAAAGTAGGAGCAACATTGAGTGGATTACAGAAATCAAGGAAGATATGGAGGAGCTACAGATTACATTAGAAGACCTAAGAAACAAAACTGACAAAATCAGGAAACTCACAGACAAACAAACGAGACTGCAAACGAGAATCGACAAACAGACAATAGGAAGGGTGATTTCCGGTGAAGAATGAAGGCTTAGATTCGAGAGAATGAAGAAGTACTGGGCTGACAGGAAGCTGAAAAATTCTTTGTATAAAGTTGGCTAGAGTGGTCCGATTAAGGCCATAAAATGTAAATAAATAAATAAAAGGCAAAAAGGAAATTTTTGGCAGCTGTGATAAAACTCTATGTGCAAAAACAAATTTCTTCTGTTAACCATCTCGTGAGGAGGAGAAACAAATCCACAATTATAAATGCACAGTTATAAGATGAGATGTTTCAGGGTGAAGAAGGATTTGCATCGCTCAGTATTCATGTGATTCCCACGATATCCTCCGCTACAACAGCCTTGCGATGTATGTTTTTATCGTCAGGTAAATATTGTGATCAAAAAGCTTCCAAACTGTTTTTATTTAATCTGTTACGTCATAAAGTCAAGCGTCGCCACGGCAGTCGGTAACGAGAGAGCAGAGAGAGCTGTGAAGAAGACGTCAGCCAACTGCACGCTGACCGACCCCTCTCCAGTACAACGAGCCAGCAGCGGCCTCTATGCAAAAAGATCGTAATCGCCGCCCCCGACCGGCCGCGGCCCAATTCTGCGAGAAGCTTCGAAACCAGGGACCTGAATAGAGGCGTCGAAGCTCTTTGCTTGCTCGTACGTTCTATGTAGCTCAATCTTGAATTGCAATACTGAAGAACACTGATTATTTTGCATGTCGCCCAATTCTGCGAGAAGCTTCGAAACCAGGGACCTGAATAGAAGCGTCGAAGCTCTTTGCTTGCTCGTACGTTCTATGTAGCTCAATCTTGAATTGCAATACTGAAGAACACTGATTATTTTGCATGTCGCCCAATTCTGCGAGAAGCTTCAAAACCAGGGACCTGAATAGAAGCGTCGAAGCTCTTTGCTTGCTCGTACGTTCTATGTAGCTCAATCTTGAATTGCAATACTGAAGAACACTGATTATTTTGCATGTCGCCCAATTCTGCGAGAAGCTTCGAAACCAGGGACCTGAATAGAAGCGTCGAAGCTCTTTGCTTGCTCGTACGTTCTATGTAGCTCAATCTTGAATTGCAATACTGAAGAACACTGATTATTTTGCATGTCGCCCAATTCTGCGAGAAGCTTCGAAACCAGGGACCTGAATAGAAGCGTCGAAGCTCTTTGCTTGCTCGTACGTTCTATGTAGCTCAATCTTGAATTGCAATACTGAAGAACACTGATTATTTTGCATGTCGCCCAATTCTGCGAGAAGCTTCGAAACCAGGGACCTGAATAGAAGCGTCGAAGCTCTTTGCTTGCTCGTACGTTCTATGTAGCTCAATCTTGAATTGCAATACTGAAGAACACTGATTATTTTGCATGTCGCCCAATTCTGCGAGAAGCTTCGAAACCAGGGACCTGAATAGAAGCGTCGAAGCTCTTTGCTTGCTCGTACGTTCTATGTAGCTCAATCTTGAATTGCAATACTGAAGAACACTGATTATTTTGCATGTCGCCCAATTCTGCGAGAAGCTTCAAAACCAGGGACCTGAATAGAAGCGTCGAAGCTCTTTGCTTGCTCGTACGTTCTATGTAGCTCAATCTTGAATTGCAATACTGAAGAACACTGATTATTTTGCATGTCGCCCAATTCTACGAGAAGCTTCGAAACCAGGGACCTGAATAGAAGCGTCGAAGCTCTTTGCTTGCTCGTACGTTCTATGTAGCTCAATCTTGAATTGCAATACTGAAGAACACTGATTATTTTGCATGTCGCCCAATTCTGCGAGAAGCTTCAAAACCAGGGACCTGAATAGAAGCGTCGAAGCTCTTTGCTTGCTCGTACGTTCTATGTAGCTCAATCTTGAATTGCAATACTGAAGAACACTGATTATTTTGCATGTCGCCCAATTCTGCGAGAAGCTTCAAAACCAGGGACCTGAATAGAAGCGTCGAAGCTCTTTGCTTGCTCGTACGTTCTATGTAGCTCAATCTTGAATTGCAATACTGAAGAACACTGATTATTTTGCATGTCGCCCAATTCTGCGAGAAGCTTCAAAACCAGGGACCTGAATAGAAGCGTCGAAGCTCTTTGCTTGCTCGTACGTTCTATGTAGCTCAATCTTGAATTGCAATACTGAAGAACACTGATTATTTTGCATGTCGCCCAATTCTGCGAGAAGCTTCAAAACCAGGGACCTGAATAGAAGCGTCGAAGCTCTTTGCTTGCTCGTACGTTCTATGTAGCTCAATCTTGAATTGCAATACTGAAGAACACTGATTATTTTGCATGTCGCCCAATTCTGCGAGAAGCTTCAAAACCAGGGACCTGAATAGAAGCGTCGAAGCTCTTTGCTTGCTCGTACGTTCTATGTAGCTCAATCTTGAATTGCAATACTGAAGAACACTGATTATTTTGCATGTCGCCCAATTCTGCGAGAAGCTTCAAAACCAGGGACCTGAATAGAAGCGTCGAAGCTCTTTGCTTGCTCGTACGTTCTATGTAGCTCAATCTTGAATTGCAATACTGAAGAACACTGATTATTTTGCATGTCGCCCAATTCTGCGAGAAGCTTCAAAACCAGGGACCTGAATAGAAGCGTCGAAGATCTTTGCTTGCTCGTACGTTCTATGTAGCTCAATCTTGAATTGCAATACTGAAGAACACTGATTATTTTGCATGTCGCCCAATTCTGCGAGAAGCTTCAAAACCAGGGACCTGAATAGAAGCGTCGAAGCTCTTTGCTTGCTCGTACGTTCTATGTAGCTCAATCTTGAATTGCAATACTGAAGAACACTGATTATTTTGCATGTCGCCCAATTCTGCGAGAAGCTTCAAAACCAGGGACCTGAATAGAAGCGTCGAAGCTCTTTGCTTGCTCGTACGTTCTATGTAGCTCAATCTTGAATTGCAATACTGAAGAACACTGATTATTTTGCATGTCGCCCAATTCTGCGAGAAGCTTCAAAACCAGGGACCTGAATAGAAGCGTCGAAGCTCTTTGCTTGCTCGTACGTTCTATGTAGCTCAATCTTGAATTGCAATACTGAAGAACACTGATTATTTTGCATGTCGCCCAATTCTGCGAGAAGCTTCAAAACCAGGGACCTGAATAGAAGCGTCGAAGCTCTTTGCTTGCTCGTACGTTCTATGTAGCTCAATCTTGAATTGCAATACTGAAGAACACTGATTATTTTGCATGTCGCCCAATTCTGCGAGAAGCTTCAAAACCAGGGACCTGAATAGAAGCGTCGAAGCTCTTTGCTTGCTCGTACGTTCTATGTAGCTCAATCTTGAATTGCAATACTGAAGAACACTGATTATTTTGCATGTCGCCCAATTCTGCGAGAAGCTTCAAAACCAGGGACCTGAATAGAAGCGTCGAAGCTCTTTGCTTGCTCGTACGTTCTATGTAGCTCAATCTTGAATTGCAATACTGAAGAACACTGATTATTTTGCATGTCGCCCAATTCTGCGAGAAGCTTCAAAACCAGGGACCTGAATAGAAGCGTCGAAGCTCTTTGCTTGCTCGTACGTTCTATGTAGCTCAATCTTGAATTGCAATACTGAAGAACACTGATTATTTTGCATGTCGCCCAATTCTGCGAGAAGCTTCAAAACCAGGGACCTGAATAGAAGCGTCGAAGCTCTTTGCTTGCTCGTACGTTCTATGTAGCTCAATCTTGAATTGCAATACTGAAGAACACTGATTATTTTGCATGTCGCCCAATTCTGCGAGAAGCTTCAAAACCAGGGACCTGAATAGAAGCGTCGAGGCTCTTTGCTTGCTCGTACGTTCTATGTAGCTCAATCTTGAATTGCAATACTGAAGAACACTGATTATTTTGCATGTCGCCCTTTGCTTGCGGCACATCTACGTAACTGTCGAAGTTAAGTATTGTCATTACTCATTTTGTAATAAAACTCGTTAATGTGGTTTGTTTGAATTGTTTGTCTAGCGATCCGAGAAAGCAGGTTTCCTAGATACCCCGTTTTCAACGACTAGGCAGGATTTGAAACGTGACTGCCCATCAAGACCCCACTTAAAACGAACATTTTCCAGTCTAATTCAGGATCGCACTTGTAAACAAAATAGGTAACTCGTCTAGAAAAAATTATAACTGAGAAAATAACTGCTTAATCTGTTTCACTTCAAAGTGTAGAAGATCTGTAAATGAAGGGAACAATTCCCATGAAGGGAGCTTCTAGTAATTAACAAAAATGTAAATGTATTATTGTAATTTATTATTTGAGAATTTATGTATCGTAGTCTACTAGCTGTTCTAGAGTAAATGTTCAATAAGATAATTATTTTCAATTTTTTTATAAATTTTAATTGTTAATTAATCAAATATTCATTTTAAACAATACCGAGGATTGTTCGGGATTGTTACGAAAGTATAAGTAGTTACAGCCATGTAGGCAGTGTAGGTCAGTACTCTGTGTGATTTTGGACAGAAAGCATGTAGTTTGTTGTGCATGATTTATTTCATTATTGTAAGTATATTACAACTTATTTCAGATTTGTGAAGATACTTTTAATTAATTTGAGATTATAATTAATGTTTAGTGGAAACAAAAAACAGGATTAATTATTTAAAAAATAACTTTATAGTTTTTTTTACAGTTACTGTTTCAGGTCTTATGCTGCAACAGATTGCCAGATGAGCAAAACAACCCCTAAGACGTTATGGATTCAACATAATCCAGAAATAAAACTAATTCATATTGCGATCAGACTGCATCAAAATACGTTCCACTGAACATCATCAGCTATCTTTGTCATTATTTAACGAAATGATGCATTACGCATGGTTGGCTGTCGAACTGTGCGACGAGAGGGAATCTTTAACGATTGTAAACGTAACAGGTATTCCTATAGAAACTTTGAAACAACCGTGTAATAGTAAAAATGCGGTGTTTATGAAGTGTGCAAGATGACAAGAAAATTAGAGACTCCCTTGTCTTCACGACGAATGCCACCCCAGCACGTGTAAACCCACCGCAAAATAAAAAAGGTATCTCATTTTATACATATTGGTCAAAAACCGTCTGAAAAGCTTGCAAAGGTGTTGCAGGGGAAGCTGTGCTAGGAATAGTACTTAAGAAAAAAAATCGATAAACTGCGCCGTTTCAGAGTTATCTGGCATTGAAGTTAAACGATCAGCTTGTTACATGTGCACATTCAAGGAAACTTCCAGGGATAGAGTCGCCAAACGAGTTCTTCGTTTGGTTTCCTAACTTAAATTTATCACTTCCGAAAAAAGCACATTTTAACTGGTAACGAGCATCTGAACAAGGGGTAACTCACGAACCTACAAATCTCTGCGCGTTACCTCATTTTAGTGAGTGAAGTGCTTGAATTTGCGCGCGCGACGACCTGTTCGGCTAACTTCACTGCTAATTACCTCGGAAACGACGCAAAGTACCGAATTTTTTTTCTTAATAAGTATTTCTCGGCACAACTTTCCCTGCAACAGCCTTACAAGCTTTACAAACTGTTTCTGAGCACCCTGTGTACGAAGTTCTCCTGTACACCTTGCAATTCTTTCTTCGAAATTTATTTGCGGACAGTCCTAAATTTTCCTTTGCCTTTCGGTTTCACATGCATGATTTTTTATGAAAAAATATCAAATACAATATACGGAGCTTTATTTCGGTTTATATGCGGTAAATAAATAAATGTCGTGTGACTAGAGCCTTCTGTCGGGTAGACTGTTCGCCGGGTGCAAGTCTTTCGATTTGACGCCACTTCGGCGACTTCCGCGTCGATGGGGATGAAATTATGATGATTAGGACAACACAACACCCAGTCCCTGAACGGAGAAAATCTCCGACGCAGCCGGGAATGCGAAACCAGGCCGTTAGGACGGCCATTCTGTCGTACTGACCACTCAGCTCCCGGGAGCAGACTTATTTTCGGTGTTAGTAATGTAAAGATTGAAAATAAAAGCCGGCCACTGCGGACGAGCGGTTCTAGGTGATTCAGTCCGGAACCACGCGGCTGCTACGGTCGCAGGTTCGAATACTGCCTCGGGCATGGATGTGTGTGATGTCCTTAGGTTATTTAGGATTACGTAATTCGAAGTCTAGGGGACTGATTACCTCATATATTAAGTCCCATAGTGCTTAGAGGCATTTGAACCATTTTGAAAACAAAATTTCCACATAGGGACTCGAACCTTACTGATCTGTACTCGTTACGCTGCCTGGAAACTTCGCTAACAAAAATCAACCCTCATCCCACCCGCGCAATAAAATACTATTTTTTCTAAACGTTTGGCCACCTGAAGATCCATCGTACCTGAACTTTGGACGAAATCGGTGATGATGAGTAGACGCGGTACCATTGTGAGATAAAAAGAGTGTTAAGACAGCCACGATAAGGTAATAGCGATGAATGGGCGTCTACGAAATGCAAGGTCTTCCTGTCGTTCATTAAAGAAATTATTGAAACGTAATGTCGCTGTAATCTACAAACCAACCCGAAAGATGTAGGAACACATAACGTCGAACAAACGTCCTCCGAAACTGCAACAACTTACAGGCTACAGTCTAGTTTCCAGACGTGTAAATTGGTACCACTAAAATAACTGACAAAGAACAACTACAACAACATTAGGGGAACTGTAGAAGGGGAGAAATGGACCGGTCAACATGCGTTGCATCCATTAGACTGCCGATAAGGCTCAGACTGAGAGCCAAAAGCGGTTACTAGGAAAGCTACGCAGAAGCCACAGAGATTATTAAACACACCAATAATCTCAGTCGGAAGGAGGAGGTTGTGAAACTGAGTGGTATCTCCATTCTGTTGCTGAAGAAGATGTGTACCTTGGGACGATAACAAAACTGGACACAGCGGCTAGGAGTGCTCAAGTTTTGAAAACGAGGCCTACGAGAAAGACAGGCCGCGGCGCGTCCGTCACAAAGGTAAACCTGCGCTCGCTCGCTCAACTCAGCAAGCGGCTACGTTTCTACACCTGTTAACTCGTAACTAGATGTGTACGTACAAACGAGAATTGCATCTCCTACTGGGATCCGCTATTATGGATTCTTATGTTATTAGTCCTACAATGATCGTAGGTCCATACATCTACATCTACATTTATATTCCGCAAGCCACCCAACGGTGTGTGGCGGAGGGCACGTTACGTGCCACTGTCATTACCTCCCTTTCCTGTTCCAGTCGCGTATGGTTCGCGGGAAGAACGACTGCCGTAAAGCCTCCGTGCGCGCTCGAATCTCTAAATTTACATTCGTGATCTCCTCGGGAGGTATAAGTAGGGGGAAGCAATATATTCGATACCTCATCCAGAAACGAACACTCTCGAAACCTGGACAGCAAGCTACAGCGCGGTGCAGAGCGCCTCTCTTGCAGAGTCTGCCACTTGAGTTTGCTAAACATCTCCGTAACGCTATCACGCTTACCAAATAACCCTGTGACGAAACGCGCCTCTCTTCTTTGGATCTTCTCCATCTCCTCTGTCAACCCGACCTGGTACGGGTCCCACACTGATGAGCAATACTCAAGTATAGGTCGAACGCCTGCTAATAATTTGTTACAGCTGTGTTGGGGTAAAATAAATTTAAAATCATGCCAAAATGATTATCAGTTGCATGAGGCACCATTTCTTGTATGAAATGAGGACTGTTAAGCAGCAGGGACTAAATGCTACAAACAAGCCGTTGTATCATTATATCGAGTACTGATCTTAAATTAAATTTTGTTGTAGTACTGTGAATCAGTAAGATTTCATAACTGCAGATTCCAGTAGAAGATGCAATTCTCCTTAGTACGTACGCCCGCAGCTGCGAGTTGACAGGTATAACAACGCATTTTGTCAGCTGAGCGAGCGAGAGAGCCTACCTTAGTGACGTAACCGGCGCGATCAGTCTTGGCCGTGGGCCACGTTTCAAAACATGTGACGACACGCCTCCGAACGGCAGTAGGCCGAAATGAAATGTTACGGCAGTCAAGCCAAGGTGTGCATCGGTCATTCGGAAAAAAAAATGAACCTTGAAGATGCCTCCCCAGATGGGGACAAAACATTGTGTTTCAACAAGAAATTCATCCGAACATAATGCAATAGACCAGAATATTTTAATCTGACTGATTTTATTAAATTTCTCCATTTTAGTTGTTCCTCGTATTTTTTTTTTTCCTTTTCTTCGAGCGCTAGGGCTCCTCGACGAAAAAAAATTAGAAAATAAAAAACTGGACTTTCTTCTTATATTTTAAGTCACTGCTAAGGGGCGAAAGCTAATTTAAATATGACACTTGCGAACTACTTATTTAATTTACACTGAAATACAGCGGTTACAGTGGTACTGTATAAGCGTTGGTAGTGCACAGGAGAAACAGTGACTTGCAGGTACGAACTGTGGCATTGGCGGAGACCGGATAGATGACTGGCGGCGTGAGTCACGGAGCGGCGCTGTCAAACGGGCCCTACTGATCGGAAATGCGTTTCGCTACCTGTTGTTGCCGCCTGTGGACAGGAAATTGTCGTCCGCTGACGCAGACCTACGCTTCGCACGGGGGCCGTGTTACAACACCGTGGGGAAAGCTCCTCAGTCCCTTACCGTGTCACCCCGACGCGAGGCGTTAAAAGCACCAAAACCGATCGGCCCGTTAACCGACAGAGGAGTCAAAATAGATACTAGTATCGATCGTTGCCCGTTACATCTACATCTACATAGATACTCCGCAAGCCACCGTAAAGTGCGAAGCGTAGGTCACCTTGTACTTGTCATTTGCTTTCCTGTTCCACTCGCAAACAGAGCGAGGGAAAACCGACTGTCTAGATGTCTCCGAACGAGCCCTAATTTCTCTTATCTTATCTTCGTGGTCATTACGCGGAAGGTATGTTGTCGGCAGCAGAATCATCCTGCAGTCAACTTCAAATACTTGTTCTCTAAATTTTCTCAATAGTACGATGGATGTTTGAAAAGTCCATGCAAAAATAAAAACTAGTTACGTGTTTGGGGTAAACCTTTTTTTATTTTTCAACATAGTCTGCTTTTAGACTTCTAGACTTCGTCCAGTGCTGTTCTGATTTGTTGATCCCTTACGAATAATAGCAATTGTCCAAGTCTGCAAAATAGCTATTAGTTGCTGCAATCACCTCCTCGTTTGAATAAAATCTTTGTCCCGCCACCCATTTCTTCAAATTGGGGATCAAATAGTAGTCCGAGGGAGCCAAGTCTGGAGAATAGGGGGGATGTGAAACGAGCTGGAATCATATTTCCAATAATTTTGTGACCACAACTGCTGAGGTGAGTGCTGGTGTATTGTCATGATGGAAAAGGATTTTTTTTTTTTTTTTTTTTTTTTTTTTTTTTTTTTTTTTTTTTTTTGCGGTCCAGTCTCCGGCGTTTTTCTTGCAGCTGGGTTTTCAAACGGTCCAATAACGATGAATAATATGCACCTGTGATAGTTTAAACCTTTTACGGGTAGTCGATGAGGATTATCCCCTGCGAATCCCAAAAGACAGTCGCCATAACCTTTCCGGCCGAAGGAATGGTTCAAATGGTTCAGATGGCTCTGAGCACTATGGGACTTAACATCTGAGGTCATCAGTCCCCTAGAACTTAGAACTACTTAAACCTAACTAACCTAAAGACATCACACACATCCATACCAGAGGCAGGATTCAAACCTGCGACCGTAGCGGTCGCGCGGTTCCAGACTGAAGCGCCTAGAACCGCTCGGCTACTCCGCCCGGCGAAGGAATGGTCTTCGCCGTTTTTGGTAACCCATTGTTTAGATTGTTGTTTGGTGTCAGGAGTATAGTAATGTATCCATGTTTCACCCACAGTGACGAAACGACGCTTAAAGTCCTGCGGTTTCTTCCTGAACAGCTGCAAACCATTCTTGCAACACTTCACACGATTCCGTTTTTGGTCAGGCGTGAGCAATCGCGGAACCCATCTTGCGGATAGTTTTCTCATGTCCAAATGTTTATGAAAAATATTATATACCCGTTCATTCGAGATGCCCATAGCACTAGCAATCTCGCCCACCTTGACTCTTCTGTCATCCTCACCATATCATGGATTTTATCAATGACTTCTGGAGTCGTAACGCCCACAGGGCGTCGAGAATGTTCAGCATCACTTGTGCCCATATGGCCACTCCGAAAATTTTGAAACAACTTATAATCTGTTCTAATCGAAGGTTCAGAATCACCATAATGTTTATCAAGCTTCTCTTTAGCCTCTTGAGGCGTTTTGCCTTTCATACAGTAATGTTTAATCACCACACGAAAATCTTTTTCGTTCATTTTTTGACAATCACTCGACTTCCCTGATTCACACGAATACCAAACACAAAGAAATAGACCAATATGGCTGAAACGTGGTGTGTGTTCTTTCCAAAGATGCTACTAACTAAACATGACCTAGATACGCACCGGTGGTGCCATCTCTCGTTCTTTGCACGTACTTTTCAAACGCCCCTCGTATTCCTCGAAAAGAACGTCCCCTTTTCTCCAGGGATTCCCATTTGAATTCTTGCAGCATCTCCGTAATACTTGCATGTTGCTCGAACCTACCAGTAGAAATTCTAGTAGGCCGCCTCTTCCTTTAATCCCTTATGGTACGGATCCCAAGCGCTCAAAAATGGTTCAAATGGCTCTGAGCACTATGGGACTCAACTGCTGTGGTCATTAGTCCCCTAGAACTTAGAACTACTTAAACCTAACTAACCTAAGGACATCACACACATCCATGCCCGAGGCAGGATTCGAACCTGCGACCGTAGCAGTCGCACGGTTCCGGACTGCGCGCCTAGAACCGCGAGACCACCGCGGCGGCCCCAAGCGCTCGAACAATATTCAAATCAGATCGCACTAGCGCCCTATATGCGGTCTCCTTTACGCTCGAACAATATTCAAATCAAATCGCACTAGCGCCCTATATGCGGTCTCGTTTACAGACGAACTGCACTTACTTAGAATTGTCCCAATAAACGGAAGTCCACCATTCGCCTTCCCAACCACAATCCTCACATGCTCGATCCATTTCATATCGCTTCGCAATGTTAAGCCCAGACATGTAAATGACAGACTGTGTCCAGTAGCACTTTACTAATGTTGTATTCGAGCACTACGGATTTGTGTTTCCTATTCATCCGCATTAACTTACATGTTCCTACATTAGAGCTAGCCATTTTTGTTTAAGTCATCTTCTGTCGTCCTACAGTCTCTCGGCGACGACATTTTCCTCCACACCACAACATCATTAGCAAACAGCCGCAAATAGCTTCTCACCCAGTGCGCCAAATCATCTTTGTGCACAGAAAATAATTGAAGTTCTATCACACTTCGCTCTAGCCTTCCTGACGATACCATTGTCTTCGATGAACATCAGCCATAGAGCGGCACGTGCTGGTTTCTGTTACTTAAGAAGCCTTCGAGACACTCACGTATCTGGTAACCTATTCGGCATGCTCGTACTTTCTTTAACAGTTTGCAGTGGGGTACATTATCAGATGCTTTTCGGAGATCTAGCAATATGGAATCTGCTTGCTATTACATTTCTAAGCAATAGCCTTCTCACGCCTGACTTCCAGTCTCACCCATGGGAATAAAATATGATCTTGATTCCTGCAGCATAGAGGCATAAACGGCCCATTCATCTCAAATATCGGTTGTTTCAGATCATTTCTATGTGATTTCGCTTTCACTTCCAGCCCGGTGTCAGAGAAAAGCAAGGGGGTCACTTCCTCTCGAAGGATTTCTGCCAGACAGAAAGTCAAACGTGTATAGCCTGTCAGGAAACTGAAGAGCAAAGAGGTGAATCCTCAATCTTTTTACCAAACTACGTAGAAGCTCCTACAGTCTGCACCACAAGCTTATACCGGCCCTTCCGCAGTGCTCCTTTCGAATCATTGGGGGCACATTACGCATACACACACCCGAGGAGCGTCTACTTTCCACTGTACACTATAACACTAAACTGAATACAGAAATTAGTAACTAATGAAAGGCATTGAAAGTTAGACGTAAAATATTTCTTTGGAAAGCTGGCCACTGATTCTGCTGCAGAGTGCATACACAAACGCTGAGTCTAAGATATTATTATCGTGAGTGGCAGCGAGCGTACAGCTGAGAGTATTCAGATGCAACCTGCTGTGGACAGAAGCCGCGCGACAGATGAGGTCGCAGCCTGCCATGACCGTATACTCGCCATTAAAATTGCTATATCAAGAAGAAATGCAGATGATAAACGGGTAGTCATTGGGCAAATATATTATACTAGAACTGACATGTGATTACATTTTCACGCAATTTGGGTGCTTAGATCCTGAGAAATCAGTACCTAGAACAACCACCTCTGGCCGAAATAACGGCAATGATACGCCTGGGCATTGAGTTAAACAAAGCTTGAATGGCGTGTACAGGTACAGCTGCCCATGCAGCTTCAACACGATCCCACAGTTCATCAAGAGTACTGACTGGCCTATTGTGACGAGCCAGTTGCTCGGCCACCATTGACCAGTCGTTTACAATTGGTGAGAGATCTGGAGAATGTGCAGGCCAGGACAGCAGTCGAACATTTTCTGTATCCAGAAAGGCCCGGAAAGGACCTGCAGCATGTGGTCGTGCATTATCCTCCTGAAATGTAGGGTTTCGCAGGGATCGACTGAAGGGTAGACCCACGGGTCGTAACACATCTGAAATGTAACGTCCACTGCTCAAAGTGGCGTCAATGCAAACAAGAGGTGTCCGAGACATGTAAACAATGGCACCCCATGCCATCACGTCGGGTTATGCACCAGTATGGCGATGACGAATATACTCTTCCAACGTGCGTTCACGGCGATGTAGCCAAACACGGATGCGATCATCATGATGCTGTAAACAGAACCTGGATTGATCCGCAAAAAAGGATCTTTAGTCATTCGTGCACCCAGGTTCGTCGATGAGTACACCATCGCAGGCTGTGAAGCAGCGTCAAGGATAACCGCAGCCATGGCCTCCGAGATGATAGTCCATCCTGCTGCAAACGTCGTCGAACTTTTCGTGCAGATGGTTGTTGTCTTGCAAACGTCCCCATCTGTTGACTCAAGGATCGAGACGTGGGTGCACGATCCGTTACAGCCATGCGGATAAGATGCCTGTCACCTCGACTACTAGTGATACGAGAGCTTTGGGATCCAGCACGGCGTTCCTTATTAGCCTCCTGAACCCATCGATTCCATATTCTACCAACAGTCATTGGATCTCGGCTAACGCGAGCAACCATGTCGCGATACGATAAACGGCAATCGCGATAGGCTTCAATCCGTCCTTTATCAAAGTCGGAAACATGATGGTACGCATTTCTCCTCCTTACACGAGGCATCACAATAACGTTTCACCAGGTAACGCTGGTCAACTGCTGTTTGTGTATGAGAAATGAGTTGGAAACTTTTCTCGTGTCAGCAGGTTGTAGGTGTCGCCACTGGCGGCAACTTTGGTGAATGGTCTGAAAAGCTAATCATTTGCATATCACAGCATTTTCTTCCTGTGGGTTAAATTTCGTGTCTGTAGCACGACATCTTGGTGGTGTAGCAATTTTAATGGCCAGTAGAGTAGTAGCGCCGGAGGAGACTTTGGCATTAATTGAGGACTTTTGGTAACTTGCGTTTTTGCTTCACGTAGTTGTTGCTTGCTTTCGCAGTGAAGAATGTTTTTCAGATTTGAGTACGAATACATTGAGAGTAATATTCATATCTGTTTTGTGACCAGATACGTGATTATTGATTATAGACATTGTGGAATAATTAAAGATGTTGCTAATTGTCCTGTCGAAGAAAAGGAAAAATCGGAGTAAAGTTTGTCAGTGTTTGTCAATTTTCAAAATACAGTAAATTAAACTATTTATTTTTCTCTTTTTTACGCCGCTTAAGGATTGTTGATCAAATCCCTCATGATTATTCAGTTTCTATATTTAAAAGGCAGAAGTTGTATCAGTGATGGTGACCATGCATTGCACTCTCCTTGGATTGCAGTATTTCTTTTGAATTATTGTAGCATGTTACTGGATACAGAATATTCACGCAGTTGCAGCGCAAGGCGAGGTAAGTTAATCTGCTGCGTGCAGGATCATTACTGTTTGTAATGTTAAGAGAGAATAAGCAACAACTGATGGGTAGTCCTAATGTGTTTCGTGGACTTCGATTGCAGTTTACCTATGATGTATAAGCTGTGTTTGGAGGCAGTACATAGCTTACTTTGGCAGTTCTCTGGAGCATCCAAGCAGACTATGGCGGCCTTGAAGCTTTTCCAGGCGCTAATATCTTGACCTGGAAGACATGGAGTATAGCAGGGAGCACAGGACTGATTGCTAAGGTTCCTTGTGGGACTTTGGTGCCAGATAAGCCCTTTACTCTCTCTACAACAAAAAGGAGGAAGTAATAAATTTCCGCTTTTTTTTCTCAATCAGAATGTTAATATTGTCAGAGATGGAGCATCATACATTTCCGTACTTCTTTTACCGGAACAATAATAATAGCAAATAAAGAATTAAACAACATTCAGCATGCATATGAACAGCGAGGCAAAGCTCCGCGTACTGGACCTGATGGGCAAACAGGGACCAACCCATCGCCGTGTCATCCTCTGACAATGACGTCATTGGATGCAGACTGAAAAGGCGTGGGAGCAGCTCACCGCTCACCCTGCCGTGGTCGGCTTTCCTGACCTTGGAGTCGCTACTTCTCACTCAGGCAGCACCTCAGCTGGCATCACAAGGAGGCGTGCACCCTGTTGCACACTAACAGACTCTACCTTTACCACCACAAATGAGTTCCTCATGGTTAAGCACGCCACACGTGGTCTCCATCGTGGTTGATGCACGACCGGTAAAACGGAATATGTTCCTCGTCAAGATTTGCCACTTCAGCCTTCAGCTAGTGGCAACTGTCGGTTGTATCTGGTTCGGAAACCGAACAGTTCCGTACGAAAGTGGACAGGCGAAAAAACAACTACCATAGCTATATTAAAATATTCACTTATTCTCTTGTCCATATGCTAGTCGTCTTGTTCTGTCTGTAGTATACATATAGGGGATGAACAAAACGTTTCCTTCTGAAGACCGTACAGTCCACTATCTGTATGACAATTAGACAAAATCGCTGTGCCGGCCACAGTGGCCGAGCGGCTCTAGGCGCTTCAGTCCGGAAGTACGCGACTGCTGCGGTCGCAGGTTCGAATCCTGCCTCGGGCATGAATGTGTGTGATCTACATCTACATAATTACTCTGCAATTCACATTTAAGTGCTTGGCAGAGGGTTCATCGAACCACAGTCGTGCTATCTCTCTACTATTCCACTCCCGAACAGCGCTCGGGAAAAACGAACACCTAAACCTGTCTGATCGAGCTCCGATTTCTCTTATTTTATTTTGATGATCATTCCTACCTATGTAGGTTGTCTCAACAAAATATTTTTGCATTCGGAAGAGAAAGTTGGTGACCGAAATTTCGTAAATAGATCTCGCCGCGACGAAAAACGTCTTTGCTTTAATGACTTCCATCCCAACTCGCGTATCATATCTGCCACACTCTCTCCCCTATTACGTGATAATACAAAACGAGCTGCCCTTTTTTGCACCCTTTCGATATCCTCCGTCAATACCACCTGGTAAGGATACCACACCGCGCAGCAATATTCTAAAAGAGGACGAACGAGTGTAGTGGAAGCTGTCTCTTTAGTGGACTTGTTGCATCTTCTAAGTGTCCTGCCAATGAAACGCAACCTTTGGCTCGCCTTGCCCACAATATTGTCTATGTGGTCTTTCCAACTGAAGTTGTTCGTAATTTTAAAACCCAGGTACTTAGTTGAATTGACAGCCTTAAGAATTGTACTATTTATCGAGTAATCGAATTCCAACGGATTTCTTCTGGAACTCATGTGGATCAACTCACACTTTTCATTATTTAACGTCAACTGCCACCTGCTACACCATACAGAAATCTTTTCCAAATCGCTTTGCAACTGATACTGGTCTTCGGATGACCTTACTAGACGGTAAATTACAGCATCATCTGCGAACAACCTAAGAGAACTGCTGAGATTGTCACCCAGGTCATTTATACAGATCAGGAACAGCAGAAGTCCCAGGACGCTTCCCTGGGGAACACCTGATAACACTTCAGTTTTACTCGATGATTTGCCGTCTATTACTACGAACGGCGACCTTCCTGACAGGAAATCACGAATCCAGTAGCACAACTGAGACGATACCTCATAGGTCCGCAGCTTGATTAGAAGTCGCTTGTGAGGAACGGTGTCAAAAGCTTTCCGGAAATATAGAAATACGGAATCAACTTTCCCTGTCGATAGCGGCCATTACTTCGTGCGAATAAAGAGCTAGCTGCGATGCACAAGAACGATGTTTTCTGAAACCATGCTGATTACGTATCAATAGATCGTTCCCTTCGAGGTGATTCATAATGTTTGAATACAGTATATACTCCAATCCCCTACTGCAAACCGGTTGGTTAGGTTTCAGTAGTTCTAAGTTCAAGGGGACTGATGACCTCAGATGTGAAGTCCCATAGTGCTCAGAGCCATTTGAATCATTTGAAAATCGCCGTTAACATTGATGCAACCATCCCACCGACGCACCAGACTGAAGATACCCGTCTGATAAACGTGTCCTGCTGCGTGAAGAAACTCGGAACTGCCTGCTGCACATCCTCGTCCGACAGGAATCGTCGACCCTTCAAAACGACCTTTTTACAGAGACCGAAGGTGTGATAATTGCACGGGGAGAGATCAGAACTGTAGGGCGGGAGTTCCAGTGTCTCCCACTTGGGTTGGCGTAAATTCTGCATTACCGACATTAGAGATATGGGGACCTGCGTTATCATGAAGCAGCAGCACCGCTTGTGGCACCATTACACAACGGTGTTTTTCGAAAGACATCCCCATACTACTCATCCACGATATTATTGCACTTGGCGTTACCCATCCTCTGTATCAGCATGAACAACATCCGCAACGACTGAAGTCAAGGAAGAGTTTGCTTAGGACATCAAAGAAACTTAAAACCACTGCTCAAAAAGCTAGGTCACAGCTATGGATGTAAAAAGAGTTGTTGAAGCTTTACCTCCAGGCCATGACGGGGAATGGACAACTCGGAAGTCTCTGAATAGACTGTGAAATGGAAATGAGCGTTTGGCGTCATTGGCCGGGAGGTCCGGGCGACTTGGTGCAGGTCTTATTACATTCGACGCCACACTGGGCGATCTGCCTGCCAGATGGGGATGAAATTATGATGAAGACGACACAACACACAGTCCCTGACCGCAGAAAATCCCCGACCCAGCCGGGAATAAAACCTTTTTTTTGTGAACCCGGGCCTGTAGGACGGCAATCCGTCACGCTGACCACTCAGCTATCAGGGCGGACCCGGAATAGACTCTGATCCGGAGTTGGGAGATGAAAAGTTAACCTGGAAAGATGAGGATACACTGATCCAAATGATATTCGCTGTGACTATGGAGAAGGGCAGACAGTCCGGCACGTGCTTCGGCGTCGATTGTATCCAGTCTTCTGCACAGAAGATGCCCTTCAGCAAGCAGCAGAAAATGCATTGGAAGTGGCCAAGTTTTGGTCGAAAGTAATTTAGTCATAACTGTGTGAAATGGATGTACATGAACCTGTATGTTTCTGACACGTAAATAATAATTGCACTTGGCCGTTATCGAAAATTCGCCGTGGCGTTACAGTAAACAAGTAGGCCTACGGTGGTAACTGTGAAAAACTCATCGCACTGTCAATGCTTTCGGGTCACATATTCTTCTTTCCGCCATGGACGTTCGCCGATATTTGTCCTTCGGCAGGCAAGAAAAGAATAACAGCACGTCGGTCATGTTTGGCCGCATTTCGTTATAAGGACGCCGTAGTTCACGATTCCGTATAGACCGCACGATCTCAGAAAGACATGAATGCCACACAAATCGCTTGCCTCATGTAGAAGCGTACATACACGTATCGCAGTCGTGATACGTTGTGCATACGTTGCAGCAATGCGCGCAGCCGCGCGGGATTAGCCGAGCGGTCTGGGGCGCTGCAGTCATGGACTGTGTGGCTGGTCCCGGCGGAGGTTCGAGTCCTCCCTCGGGCATGGGTGTGTGTGTTTGTCCTTAGAATAATTTAGGTTAAGCAGTGTGCAACCTTAGGGACTGATGACCTTAGCAGTTAGGTCCCATAAGATTTCACACACGATCGCCCCTTAAAAATAAAAATTTAAATACCCTGGATGTGTTATAAGGCAAAAAGGAAAGTTCCATGCCTAGGCGGAAGAACAACAGATTGTAAAAGTTCCATTACAAATAGTGCGATACAAATTTACAGTAGTCTTTCAAGTAAGATAAAAATTATTTCGCTATTCTTTTTTTAAATCCCTACGGTCGTTCTTACTATACCACTGTTTCCACTCAGTAAGGAATTTTAGAGTTTTTTTGAAATATAAGGCGTGAAATAAGAAAATGCAAAACATCCTAATGTAAAAAGTGCAAGCTCTGTTGTAGATAAAACCAAAAAATCTTTTATTTAGTGAAATATTACTGTTACTTCTCTCTCTCTCTCTCTCTCTCTCTCCCTCTCTCTCTCTGTGTATGTATGTATGTGTGTGTGTGTGTGTGTGTGTGTGTGTGTGTGTGTGTGTGTGTGTGTGCGTGTGTGCGTGTGTGTGTTTCTTGGTCCAAGTTCCTTGTTATGTCCACAAAATCGAATAATCTCGCTCGCTTTACATAACATCGAATATTACAGAACATACTTCTATTAAGTTGCTAAGAAAGTCTCACAATCTTTTAGAAAACGCGAAGGTGAATAAATTATTTTGAATATTATGGGACACGATGTAATTTTACTTAATATTGTGCATATACTGGTTGCTGGTGAGGAGGAAAGTTAATTATTAGTATCTTATTAATGATCTCATTCATAAGCAGTCATATCACAGTCATCACAGTCGCTCAAGAAAGTTATAATTAAGCTTTACTTGTTTAATGAGAATCGGACGATGACTCTCCTTGTCCGCAGTCTCGATGATTCGAAGCGATCTGCAGTCCTGTGTAAATAAAGTGTCTTGGTTTTCTTGCGTTGCATAGTCAGTCGGGAAACCTCAGATCAAGCGAAAAGTTTGCTTTGATAGAGTTTAATTATCCAATGAAATAATGGAACTCCTGGATCTAATAATTGCAGGTTCGTTTTCCAATTCATCGGAAGTTCCCTTCTGATTACCAACGAAACGACAACTCCGTGCAAATCTCCAATCTGAGAATACATATAACGAAATTCCTTACACATCTTTGATGTAAATTCTTAGTATATATTTTCTTGAGTAGCATACAATATATTTTCAATCTCTTTCTTCCAGTAATCTCGATAGCAAAATTACAATTATTAAATGCGGCTATTCGGCACAGAGAAGATCCTAGAAGTCCCCTCAGCACACCAGAGAGAATTTTACAAAGAGTAATTATACGCTCATGGAATAGTAACAGTACTGTCCTACTCTGCGCATCGATTCCGCGAGTATATAAATGATCATGTAGGAAACGTAATTCACTCATAGAATTGTGCAGGGATAATTACTAGAATATAGTGAGATAATACAACGACTCAGCTACTGGCTGCTTCATAGCTCTATCTGAAGTTGTAAAAAAGACGACCTTGTTTTTTATGTTACGATCTCATAAGCATTAAATAATAAAATTCTTCAAGCGTCAATATGACGTTTCCCTTCATCTTATAACAGTAAATTGTACCAATAACGAAGAGTTTTCGAAAAGTCGTCTGTGTGCTGGTCCTTGGAAACAGCATATATTCAAAGAATGCGTGTTGTAATATGAAGCCTACCAAATATGAGCTTCAACATAAACGACGAAATCCAGTGTGGCATCTCCGAAGATCTTCTGTCTGTGACGTAGTACGCGATCTTTTATCTCACTGGTCACGTTCCTCCCCCACAAAGCGTCTTTCACGCTGTTGAATGCTGTGGAACGTGAATTTCCCCTCTGCGAAGTCACAGTACTCAATCAGCTGCTAGTTCACGGACACTTTCTCGTCCCGCGTGAGGACGGTGTTAGTCATTCTGTGCGGCAGCTGTAGCGTTCTTCCGGAAAAGGTCACTTCGACACGACAACCACTGTTTTCTCTTTAGTTTACAGGCTGACTACACCATAATTGCTTGAATTTCTCCAGAATATACACATATCCATCCCGTATTATATATTTAGATAATAGGCCTCACTTCCGCAACGTAAGAGATATTCGTTAAAATTAATGTAACCACACAGAAAAAAATGACTTTTCATCAAGTATAAGAGCAAGCTGGCGTTAGAAATGGATGTAGGTTAACACACCACTTACAAGGCGCGCACAAAGCTACAGAATGGAACAGCGGGTGTGAACTGTTCTTGTGGTCTTCAGTCCAGAGACTGGTTTGATGCAGCTCTCCATGCTACTCTATCCTGTGCAACCTCCTTCATCTCCCAGTATCTAGTGCAACCTGCATCCTTCTGAATCTGCATAATGTAGTCATCTCTTGGTCTCCCTCTACGATTTTTTCCCTCCACTCTGCCATCCAATACTAAAATGGTCATCCCTTGATGCCTCAGAACATGTCCTACCAACCGATCCCTACTCATAGTCAAGTTGAGCCACAAACTCCTCTTCTCCCCAATCCTATTCAATACCTCCTCACTAGTTATATGTGATGTACCCATACTAAGCACATTAACCTTCAGCATTCTTGTGCAGCACCACAGTTCGAAAGCTTCTATTCTCTTCTTGTGTAAATTATTTATCGTCCATGTTTCACTTCCATACATGGCTACACTCCATACAAATACTTTCAGAGACGACTTCCTAACACTTAAATCAATAATCGATGTTAACAAATTTCTCTTCATCAGAAACGCTTTCCTTGCCATTGCCAGTCTACATTTTATATCCTCTCTACTTCGACTATCATCAGTTACTTTGCTCCCCCCATAGCAAAACTCCTTTAGTACTTTAAGCATCTCATTTCCTAATCTAATTCCCGCAGCATCACCCGATTTAATTCGACTACATTCCATTATCCTCGTTTTGCTTTTGTTGATGTTCATCTTATAGCCTCCTTTCAAGACACTGTTCATTCCGTTCAGCTGCTCTTCCAGGTCATTTGCTGTCTCTGACAGAATTACAGTGTCATCGGCGAACATCAAAGTTTTTATTTCTTCTCCATGAATTTTAATACCTACTCCAAATTTTTCTTTTGTTTCCTTTACTGCTTGCTCAATAAACAGATTTAATAACATCGTGGAGAGGCTACAACCCTGTCTCACTCCCTTCCGAACCACTGCTTCCGTTTCATGCCCCTCGACTCTTATAACTGCCATCTGGTTTCTGTAGAAATTGGAAATAGGCTTTCGCTCCCTGTATTTTACACCTGCCACCTTCAGAATTTGAAAGAGAGTATTTCAGTCAACATTTTCAAATGCTTTCTCTAAGTCTACAAATGCTAGAAACGTAGGTTTGCCTTTTCTTAATCTATTTTCTAAGATAAGTGGTAGGGTCAGTATTGTCTCACGTGTTCCAACATTTCTACAGAATCCAAACTGATCTTCCCCGACGTCGGCTTCTACCAGTTTTTCCATTCGTCTGTAAAGAATTCGTGTTAGTATTTTGCAGCCGTGGCTTATTAAACTGATAGTTCGGTAATTTTCACATCTTTTAACATGTGCTTTCTTTGGGATTGGAATTATTATATTCTACTTGACGTCTGAGGGTATTTCGTTTGTCTCATACATCTTGCTCACTAGATGGTAGAGTTTTGTCAGGACTGGCTCTCCCAAGGCCATCAGTAGTTATAATGGAATGTTGTCTACTCCCAGGGCCTTGTTTCGCCTCAGGTCTTTCAGTGCTCTATCAAACTCTTCACGCAGTATCGTATCTCCCATTTCATCTTCATCTACATCCTCTTCCATTTCCATAATATTGTCCTCGAGTACATCGCCCTTGTATAGACCCTCTCTTCTTTGCTTAGAACTGGGTTTCCATCTGAGCTTTTGATGTTCATACAAGTGGTTCTCTTATCTCCAAAGGTCTCTTTAATTTTTCTGTAGGCCGTATCTATCTTACCCCTAGTGAGATAAGCCTCTACATCCTTACATTTGTCCTTTAGACATCCCTGCTTAGCCATTTTGCACTTCCTGTCGATCTCATTTTTGAGACGTTTGTATTCCATTTCGCCTGCTTCATTTACTGCATTTTTATGTTTTCTCCTTTCATCAATTAAATTCAATATCTCTTCTGTTACCCAAGGATTTCTATTAGCCCTAGTCTTTTTACCTACTTGATCCTCTGCTACCTTCACTATTTCATCTTTCAAAGCTACCCATTCTTCTTCTACTGTATTTCTTTCCTCTCTACGAGACTGAAAAAGGCTCCTATCATAGTACAAAAAAGGCGAATACGACTTGGGCAGAGTTAGGGATGTAAAAGAAGGGAACTAGGTAACTTCAACGATATTTAAATCTAAATATCTTTACATGTTCTCTCTTTTTTACTTGTTAGTATTAGTACGCATCTCATGCAGTATAACACCTCGTATGGGGTAGAGTTAACATGATACAAGATGTCATGTCATATAACATGACACATGCCGCCATGTCATGTGTGCTTGGCTAGCAGATATTCTCGAATTTGGACACAGAATCAGGGACTTTATCCTATGAGTTGCAAGATGCAGGTGTGCCAACACCTTGCAGCTAAGAGCTACTGAACTGGGAAAGTAGGGTTAACTCGTAAAGAAAAAAAAATGCGAATATGTCAAGATATTTCGATTTAAATGTCAATGAAGCTGCCAGATAAATAGAAAAACTAGTGCCTTTCATTTTCATCCCTAACTCTGCCTATGACATAATCGCCCTTTCTGTGGTGCGATGGGAACATTCTTCAATCTGGTTCCCAACTTTTACTCGGCCATAATTTTGACATTACACTGCCATAGCTTGGTAACCGGTGTTGATTTTTGTTGACTTGCGTGACGGCTGATCCGATATAGGTTTTTTAATTGTCTTTCGAATCATGTTGCTTATATCAGGGCAACGGATAAAGATTTCACAAAGCAACAAAGGGTGAGTGTTAATTACATGTATTTATCTACTTTCTTTGAAAATCTGAACCGAATTGCACAAGTTTGAAACACAGTAATGGCTAGTGTAAGAAAATTCACAAAAATTTTTTATGTAATATTTCAATGAAGCTGGATTTTTGAAAGTGAGTTTTCGATTTTATCGTAATAATACATCCTTTATTTATGCGATTCATTTTAAATCATTTTCGTGCTTTCAGTTGACGTAAGAACGAATTACGCGCCACATTTAACATGACTTTATAAACATCATTTCTGGACAACGGAAAAAGATTATTAGATAAAAAGCTTCGTTTCGACTTTACCCATTTATGTAGGCCTACCATCGTGTAGATTCGTACAAGCTTAAAGTGCAAATGTGGCCCGCTTCAAAAACCTCCCGAGAAACATGTTTTTTTGCAAGTTTTTGCATGTTAAATCTGAACGGTATACATACAAATGTTGCCATTATCTGATCATTAATTTCAGCCCAATTAAAATCTTTTGCAAAAGGTGTTAATCAATTGGCATAATTTTCCTGGGGGCCAGCACTAGTCCGTCGATCAAACCTTGCTTTATACGCTGTAGCATAGTATCGTAAATCAGATGCTCGAATGGCTAAACAAGTGGCCACTGATCCGGGCTAAACCAGAAAAGTTTCACCCCATGTTTATAGATCAAATAGGAACCGAGCACGAAGACATACCAAACAACGATTCTGCGCGGGGTCTTCGAGCTGTAACGACTACATGGTTTGGTGTTCAAAAATATTGAATGAGGCTTTGACTCATTTTCTTGCGAAACAAGACAGTTATTCACGCGGTTACTCACAACCACAGATACCACTAGGCCTCGTAAGGGCAGTGAGAAAAACAGAGCTGAAAGAGTCAGACAACGAAACTTGATATCTCTATATCTCTACTTGGCAACCGTGAAGGCAGTTTTAAATACTTAAACCTTCAAAAAGAAGAAGGGTCTCTGGTAAAGGAACACATCTAAACTACCTTCGTCTTACTGTCGACTTGTACTTCTTGCCTCTGGAGCACATAAATTTCGGGAACGTTTAGAAGAGCTTAATACACACATCAAAAAACGTTATGCATCACTTCGGTTCCGAGAGTTCCGGAACCTGTACAGAAAAGTGGAATATATATCAACATAAATATAATTTCCTCCCTTTTTATTACTCATGAAAGTCACACATTGAATGTGACAGCGAGACGTTCAGACGTGGTGGTCCAGATAGCTGTACACAACGGTACCTCTAATACCCAGTCTTGTTGCATTGATGCATGCTCTTATTCGTCGTAGCATACTATCCACAATTCATCAAGGTACTGTTGGTCTACACTGTCCTAAGTTCTAGGAGACTGATGACCTCATATGTTAAGTCCCATAGTGTTCAGAGCCATTTGAACCATTTCTGATGTCACTATCCTGAAGGAAGTCATTCACAAGATGTACATGACGAGTCGAGAATTGTCGTCCATGGAGATGAATTCCTCGCCAATATGCTGCCTATATGGCTGCACTATTGGTCGGAGGATGGCATTCACGTATCGTACAGTCGTTACGGCGCCTCCATGACCATCAGCAGCGTACGTCGGCCCCACATAATACCACCCCAAAACAGCAAGGAACCTCACATTGCTGCACTCGCTGGACACTGTGTCTAAGGCGTTCAGCCTGACCGCTTTGCCTGCAATCATGTCTCCGACGATTGTCTGGTTCAAGGCTTCAACATATTAACTGTATTTTCTCTGGGCCTAAGTCTTCCGCGAAACACACCACATAATTTACTATCTCATATTTTTTCTTCATGGTCGTAAACTCACCATTAGGTGGACTACACTTGTCAGTATAGATTAACCATTTTGCCTCCATGCGTCCCCAGTTCAACGCCTGATCTGCTGCCCAGGAGAAAATAAGCGTTAATGGTTCGCTCTTGTCACATGTACTTGGAGATACTAATCGACCTAAACACGCAACTGCTTATAACAGCTATAATAATTAGTCTACAAATGAAGTAAATACTGACGTAATGTTGTTCAGCAGACCGTTCTCAGTCAGCAATAGAAATGTTTTCATTTATATCCCTAACGTCCTGTACTGTTTAATTTCAAAAGTAATTGTTTAAAGAAATCGGACTGTGGCGTTACTGGTTCTGTTATATTACACGACGAAGAAAATGTGAAGTATGTACAGAAAATTCCTTACCACCGTCTCATGATGGGCTCGGGCCCGGAACTAATTACGGGGACGTACAGCATTGATCAATAAGTGTAGCTGTTGGCAGATTTTTCTCCAACGAGATTTGCGAAAGCAGCCTCAGTGCTTCAGACCATCACGGACAGAACGAAGTTCATATCCTTTTCGTCAATTTTCAATTGTAATAGTGAGAAAAGGATTCATATGGCAATCAGAGTTGCCTTGTGAGAGCTAGAAAGATGAATGTCAGAAATTAGTAGCAGAAAGAGGAAAACAGGCAAGTGAGTCAAAGATCAGGCGGGACTGGAAGACGCAGTTGTGCTGTAATTAAAATGAAATAGAGGATGGTGAGACACGTAGCCACGGTGAGTGGCTGTCAGAAGGTCCAGTGACAGTCTTTGACCTCAAGTTAGAAAGAAGGCTAGGACGGCGGCCTGTTGATGATGGAAAAACTTTCAGGAGCAATATTGCTGCGAATTGCTGCAGGCCGTAATGTATCGAAAAATATAATGCTGGTCTTTATCTATATTTATAGGCCGCAAGCCACCTTATCTGCCGGTTTCGGTGGCCGAGCGGTTCTAGGCGCTACAGTCTTCCGATGTAAACATTTGTATAGTAGTTCTGGATTTGCGTAATCTTTGAATATATGTTTGAGTGCCTTCATTATTGTCTAAGAGAGACTATGTTCGTATGTAAATGCATCTAGGTTCCGAAAAATTCGCTTCTCTATGCTTAACAAGTAATACGAGAGGTGATCAGTTCAAATATTACTCCGGTAACTCACACTTACTTCACTGTTTGCAAACTTGTTTTCTAACATTTCTGGCACAAATTCAGATCTCACATATCCGTTACCTCAAATTTGCGTCTGTTTTACGCTTAGTCATTTTGTATATGTATAAAAGATCAATATACACAAATTCAATACAAAATACACATTTCTACCAAACTAGTGCCGGAAACAAAGGACTTATCTGTTTATCCATAAACCCAACGTCAGAGATGTACACCGGCATCAACACGCAATTCTTAGCCTTCTAGACTGTGTGGTTCCCAAGCTACGACTGTTCAAGTCTAGCAGTGGATATGGCATGTTGAAAATTGACAGTCGCATATCAGACTTAAAAATTTTATTGTAAGGTCTAAAAATTGTCTGTTTTTAGTGTACGATATGCCATAGTGTTCAGGAGGGTCTAAAGAACATTATGGAATAGAAAACAGAAAATTTCAAATATCTGAACGATTATCCACAGACTGTTAAACTGTTGTTATTGTTTCCAGAGATTTAACGCCAATAGTGTCATCGAACAGTAACGGATCCCATCGCCTATTTACGGGCAATAAGTTACATGTACTTACGTTCAGGGTCAACTAACAGCCCCTGCACAAACCGGTCGTCCTCTGCAGCTCTACATGCATTTCGCTGCAGTTTCATGGCGTTGCATCCTTCCTACGGACAAAATCATCATCGGCGAATAGTAAAAAGCAGTCTCTAATATTATCCCCTAGACCAGGGGTCTCCAAACATTTTACTCTATTGGCCACAACCGCTGTGTCACTAAGTCCCAAGAGATAAGACCTGTCCATAGTCTATCTAAATTTTCTTGAGATCTGATACCCTAGCACTCCTCGGAACTCTCGTATGATTAAGATGTTTTCGTGACGCTTACCACTGGTGCCTGTCTTCGTGAGCTGACACTGAGCAGCACTGCAGTAGTCATTACACAGTGAACTGCTTACTTGTTACTTCTGTGTGTTGTTATGACAGTAAGTGGTCAGAAAGTAGCGCGAGGTGCACATGGTGTCAGCATTGCGGAATGTCTTCCCACCGCCACATTCGTCGCTACGCGGCGGCAGTAGTAGTCACCTCTTCGTTTACTGAGGTCACTGCTGACACGGCTGAAGAAAAGTTGGACAGACTACAGTTAATTACACCAACATACCGTAGCGTTGAACTATGCTCAAATCTTCCTTTCAGAACTAGACGGTGAATGAAACACATATGGCACAAGGAGACGGGATGAACTCCAGTCTGCATTTTCTGTTGGCATTTACGGGCAAGTGTCCAGGCGATTACAATGCCGCAGTGATAGTTGAGGCGCGCGCTGCGCTTTACGTATTGTTACGACTTCTTCCGACTAAGCTAAATGTGTAGCAGTGACGCCTGCGGGAGAGTTGATAGTTAATTGCAGTAGTACAGCGACGTATTGCTGGTAGCGGCAGAACGTGCTATCTGAAAAGAAAAATATAGTGGGACTAATGTGTTTTGTGAAAGTTTCTTAGTGAAGATACAGTGTGTTAACAGTGAGCATTTAATTGAAATTGCCTTAAAGATAAATTCAGTGCAACTCTTTACTCAGAATTCTTGCTCTTAATACTATTAACTGGAATAACTTTGATTTGTAGTTACATCCATTTTGTGTCGAATTGTGTAAATTTGGAAAAGAAAAGAATGATAGATACCAAGCGCTGAAATTTTAAAGAGCAATGGGGACATTAATACTCCGTGCTGTGTCAAGTAATAAGGCAATGTGTATAGTTTATAATGAAGCGATATCAGTTTTCAAAGATACAATATGGAACGGCATTATTAGACTAAACATTCTCAGACTGATTCCAAATTTATCTATGAAACGCGATTTGAAATTTCAGCAAATATCGTTTAAGAAAGTAAATTCTGAACAAGAAGCTGTTATTGGCTATCGATGGGTCAATATTTCAGATGCACATATGTTAATTTTTTTAGAGGATAAACAAATAACGAGGTGTATGAAGAGCTTCTTGGCGTTCATACCGTTCACACCGCAGCCACAGGAGAATATATTTTTAAAGGAGTAGAAAATGCCGTTAAAAGAATCTATGGAAAAACTTAAATTTGTAATGAAGTGATGGCGGCAAAAGAAGTATGGATAAAATAGAGGAGCCGTTGTTTTAGTATCAATGGCGATAGAAATGACAGTGGATCAAAACCATTAATTGTACATTGCGTCATTAAAGAGCAGTCTTTGTGCAGAAAGTACTTGGATATGCCAGAGATTTTAAAGTCAGTCATGTCAGCTGTTAATAATACAAGATTACATGCTGTCAATCATAGCCAATTCCACGAGTTACTAGAAGGGACTGAACAAAATTACTTACTATATTATACAGCGGCACGGTGGCTTACTTGCGGAAACCTCTGACGCAATTGTCTGAACTCCGGACAACAATCGAAATTTTCTTGAATAAAATTAATCGTCCTGTAGCTGAGTTAAAGAACAGTGAGTGGTTATGGAAGTTACCATTTTATACAGATTTAGCTAAACATACGAACGAGATTAATTACAAGGAGAAAATCAGCTACTCCTTGATTTGTACACTTATATTAAATGCTCTCGACAAAAAACTTTATTTTCTTAATCTCAACTGAACGGAAAATATTTCACGCTTTTAATATTACGTTAGACATTCTGTCAGCAATCAGAGACTCCATTTCCCGTAGATTACGCAGTTGAAAGTTTGAGGACTTTAAAAATAAATTTTGAGCTTCGTATTTCAGGTTTTGATGCAATAGCAAACGATATCAAGATTTTTCAAAATAATTTTATCGCCAATATAGAAACTCTTGTCCAAGAACTTTAAATAGAAATCTTTGATTTGCGATTTATCGATTTTTATAAAGATACACATTTAAAATAATCAGTATTGGAGTTTTTTAAGAGTCTTCAAAAATGGTTCAAATGGCTCTGAGCACTTTAGGACTTAACATGTGAGGTCATCAGTCCCCTAGAACTTAGAACTACTTAAACCTAACTAACCTAAGGACATCACACACATCCATGCTCGAGGCAGGATTCGAACTTATGACCCTAGCAGTCAGGCGGTTCCCGACTGAAGCGCCTAGAACCGGCTGTAAGAGTCTTACGCTCACATAGTTTCATAAGTTGTGTAAGTTTGCCCGTGCTTTTTTCCGCTTCCGGCACTACTTCTCTTTGTGGAAGAACGTTCTCCGAAAAGGAAATATACAAAAATTATTTACTGATCAAAAGTAACTGATAAAGATTTGAAGTCGCTGCTGAAAATTCCACTACTAAACTTGGGCCACTACCGTAAACAATTGTAGTGGGAAGTTACAGCTACATAAACCTCATTAATAATAATTGCAATGCTTATTTTCATAATGTAGATTGCCTATGTATGTCACTCAGGTGCGGTAAATTTTCAGGAGATCTCATACAATTAATTACTGTTAACATGTTGAATTACCTTAGTATATGTTAGTATATGTTAGTACATGTTTATTTTAATTGGTCATAAAATAAAAAAACTCGTGATTGTACGTATTTTGTATGATTTATTTGCAATGTAAATTTTATTGCAATTTTATTTGCAATGTAAATTTTATTGTCTAAGTGTTATTTCGCTTAATTAGTATGATTAATTTCTGAATCTTACTCGTAATTAATGCTCGTTAACTGGAACACATTTCAATAGGTATTCACGTGCGATAGGTCAGTGCATTCCATTCTGAGGAAAAGGTACTCAGAGGTTTTTTTAATATTTATTTAAGCCTGTGCTTCAAAGTTTGTCGAAAAAAAGCTAGCATAATCGTTAATTAAATTCGTGGCGTTCATAGCTACTGTCTTATGGGCATCATTAATGAATTTGTGTTAATTAACGACGATAAATCATAATTGGAATTTATAAACAGATATGGCACGGGAAAGAGTTACCACGCGCAAGCAAAGACAATAAACTTGCAACATTATTGCAGAGAATCTGCAACATCGTCTCGGAAGCTCCAGCAGTAGTAGGGGTGACAACAGATGCGCACGAACCGCATTCCGATCAGCAGACTGAATATAACGTTGTTCGAGCTTCTACTTTACAGAGCGATAGTTAAAGAAGACCTAGTGTTCATTTATAGTGGTCAGAGAGAGCGACCCAGGTCAGAACTGGGTTTTTGAAATGGTTATTAATGACTGAAAAAACAATAACACATCATTGTTTAAGCGCGTAAGTTTCTTAAATTTTGTTCTACTCGTTGTGCGAATCACTTGTTGTGGGAAGTGCTCGATAATTATGGCGGGCCGGATACCGTGCATGCCTGACCACAGAGCATGTGTGTCTGACCCGTTAGTGCGGGCCGGATTGACAGCGACTGCGGGCACGTGCTGGTCCGCGTGCCATAGTTTGTAGACTCTTGCACTAGATCATTAATATAAATTGCAAGCAGTAGAGGTCCTATAACACTTCCTTGGTGTATTCCAATGTTTCCATCACTAGACGTCAAATAGCTAATAATGATTCCACAGGTGTGTGAGGAAAATAATGAGACCGATTTTTCACCTATTAAAGTTTTTATTTTTTTCAAATAGCAACATGCTCCTCTTCAAAAGAGTCCCCTTCAACAGCTGTACGTCGGCGACGTTGTTGTTTCCAGTCTTGTTAGCAGTGACGAAACGCTTTAAGTAGTAGAGCCTTTAACATGTCCATCACACACTTTTGAATGTTCTCCAGAGTACCAAAATTGCGTCCTATTAAGACACTTTTCAATTTTTGGAAAAGAAAAAAAGGTCGCAAGGACTCAGATCAACTGAATAGGGGGGCTCGTGAACAATACGGAAATATCTTTTGAGGCGCCGCACGGGGTAGCTGTGCGGTCTGTGGGCGTCTCGTCACGGTTCGCGCGGCTGACCCTCGTCGGAGGTTCGAGTCCTCCTCGGGCATGGGTGTGTCTGTTGTACTTAATGTAAGTTAGTGTAAGTTAGATTAAGTATTGCGTAAGCCTAGGGACCGATGACCTCAGCAGTTTGGTCCCATAGTCCTTACCACAAATTTCCACATCTTTTCCTTTTGAGGTCGAAAATTCCGTGATAGAAGCGGTCGTGCGACATAGGGCGTTGTCATGATGCAGCATCCACTTGTCCGCAATGAAAAATCTCACTCGATTCACCCTTTGGTGAGCCTTTCAACAACATCTTTGTGAAACACTTGGTTGACTGTTTGTGCTGGAGGAAGAAATCCTTTTTGCTCGATACCTCTACTGTCAGAAGAAAAGTATTGTTTTGATCTTTGATTGGCTCATTCGAGCTTTTTTCGGTCGAGGATATGTTTCAGTGTGTCACTCCTCACTTCACTGCTTTGTCTCAGGATCGTACTCAGAAATACAGGATTCACCACCACTGATCATACGACTGAACCATTCGTGGTCATTGTCAAATCTCTCAAGAAGATCAAAACACATGTTTCTTTGATTGCCCTTCTGCTCAGTTGTGAGCCTTTTCGGCACCATTTTGGCACATATCTTTCACATGCTCAAAACTACGGTCAAAATTTCATGTATGGTGAAAGTGTTTAACAGGCCACCCATCATGCTTAAACGTCTGATCTCGCAAGAACACGTACACGTTCGACGTTTCCGTCGTTTTTTGAAATTGGAGGTCTTCCTGAGCGACTTTCACATTCATTCGTGTTCCCACCCTTAATTTGAGCCAATGAAAAACTTCTGCTCTTGATAAGGAATCTTCCCCAAAGGCCTGTTGCAAGTTTTCAGAGATCACACTCGCGGATTCCCGACGTTTAATACAAAATTTGGTGGCATGTTTCCCTAAACTCTGCTATTCCATTTTCGTAATACACAAAAAAACACAACTTCACTTATGGCCCTCTCAAAAATCACGTGATGGATGCACGCAGCTGAAACTCAGACTGAGCGTCTGGAAGGGGTGAACTCACCGGTCTACACAAGCAAAACGACACATCATTGCCAGATCGTCCGCAGTGTTGCCAGTCTCATTACGTTTCTCACAGATCTCATAAGCCCTCATAGCACTTGATGCGAGCTGAAGAAGAATGAACACTTTCAACAGACTACTAGGAGGCAAAAGTCAGACTGTACGTAAGTTCTAAGCCAGTGAGAAAATAAATTTCGACGGGAAGAAATGTCAAGTAGTTCTCACGAAACCCTGGCGGGTAAATTTTAAGACACTGTCTTGGACGAAGACACTGCGATGATTATTTTAACGTATGAACCAGATCCGGTTCTGATTCACGGTTTGGTTAGCAACAGTTGATGTGGTGCACCTGTCAGCTTAAGTGTTATTTTTAAATGGTTTTCCACACCTGTCTAAGAAAACTCCAGACCTCTTCAGAAACATACACGTAAGCAATTAAAGTTTGAGAGTACGCAAAACGAAATACGAGGGCGTACTGAAAAGTAATGTCTCCGACATTTTTATGTGAAAACTCTTAAAGCTTTTTAAATAAAACAAGCTTTATTAACATTTTACAGTTTTATCCTACATTTCTTCATATCCGCAGTCTTCAGCAGCTAAAGGGTTCCGAACTGTAGCGCGTAACTTGGCGGTGTGTCATGTAACTATGTCAGTGCGTGAAAAACAGTGTGCTGTAATCGAGATTTCTAATTCGGAGAGTTCGTCCACACATGGAACACCCTCACGTTTAGCATAATAATGCCAGAATACACACGAGCGCTGCGGCATATGTAACAATCCGGCGCCTTGGGTTCACTATCATCGGTCTCCTCTATACAGTCCCTACTTGGCCCCATTCGATTTCCATCTGCTTCCAAAACTTCGAGAACGTCTTTGAGGACTTTATTCTTATACTGGTGAAGCGGTGCAAGCACAGGTGATGTTGTGGCTTCGTCAAAAAAGTCAAACATTCTACAGTGCCGGTACCAACAAACTGTTCTCTCGTTGGGAAAAATACGTTCATTGTCTGGGCAATTATGTTGAGAAATAAATACAGACGTGAAGAAAAAAGCTTGGAACGTTAATTACGTTTGTTTAAATTAAGGACCTTTAAAAGTTTTCACCGAAAAATTTGGAAGCATTTACTGTTCAGCTTGCCCTTGAACATGTGATTGACATAAGCCGTTTTATTATTTTTATTTTCATGTTGCTTTAAACCTCATGCAAATGTCCCTTTACAAAGAAAATTTCAAGAAGCGTAGGTGCATGCCTAGAGTGCCCGGACAAAATAAATGTAGGTGTTAATTAATGAAAGTAGTATGTTGCTTAGCATTTAATTTACCCCACCAATGCAAAAAGTTTCGAGACTGAATTAACAAAAAATAGACAAAAGTAGAGATGGTAGTTTCAATGCTTCAGGTGATCTACATGGTCTGTAATTACTCCCCCACCGTACCCCCGCTTGAGTACAGTTCACAGAAAGTTATATAACTATTTGAAACTGTCGAAAAATCATTCTTTGAAATGTTGTGCAGCTCGTGCGTCCAATTCACAGCTACTTCGCTCTTGGTGAATCATCAGAGACCCACTCTGCACTTCGTCGTTTTGTGGTAGGTTCTTATTGATAGCTCCAAGTGTCATCATACGTGACTATTTTTTCCATGAGAAAATTGTCCGAGTTTTTAGATTCCATCAAGTCGCAGTAGGCATCAAATGGTTCAAGTGGCTGTAAGCACTATGGGACTTAACATCTGAGGTCATCAGTCACCTAGACGGAGAACTACTTAAACCTAACTAACGTAATTACACCACACACATCCATGCCCGAGGCAGGATTCGAACCTGCGACCGTAGCAGCAGCGCGGTTCGAGACTTAAGCGCCTGGAGTCGTTCGGTCACAGCGGCTGGCGCAGAAGGTATCCAAGCACCGTTTTTTTTTATTCGGGAGTTAACTTGTGAAGGACAAACAAACTTTGCACCCGCTTCTCTCATCTTCAAGACATTCTGGGGAATGCTATACAAATGTTGCTCTCTTGCGATTTGTGACAATAACGCTGGTACACTAAGATCGCGCATAAACTGTTTAACGGTGTATGCTACCAATTGACTGTTCGAATGCACATTTTTTGATGCCATCATAGTTAATGCGTTGACGTCGCTTATGTACCAGGACCAAAACTGACAATATACCAAATATATACATATTATAAAAATTGATGTATGTATGTAGATGATGTAACTAGTATAATTGCAGATACGACTCGTAATGGCCGTAATTATTAACCTGCAAATGACATAAATACTGATTTTATGTTTTCAATATATGGTCTTCAGTAACGAATAGAAATATATGCACTAACACCCATTACACTAAGTATGTGGGTACGTATGTTCCACATCTCCTCCTAAACCGCTAGATCCAGTTCAACCAAACTTGACGCACGTAGCAGTTACTGTCTCTATCAAACGGGTGAGAACGATTGAGAAAGCAGTGTAGCCCAAGACGCGAGAATTCCCATACCTTAGTCATCGAGTATTTGAGAATGAGAGCATTTAGAGACTTGCAACAAACTTTGTGCATAATTTCAAACCTTTACGAAATCCACAAAATCATGAAAGGAAAATCGTTTACCCTTTCTACATTTTCTCTGTTCGTGCAGTAAAACTGCCGCACGAAGCATAACATTTCAAATCATTACTTCTTCACTAGTTACTGTACTCGAGACACATTTTGCAGACAGTGTTTACATATACCACTGAATGGAACAGCAAAATCGTATCACTGTACGACATATAGTCCAGGACAGAGATGCTTGAGGAACTGCCGCGCCATGCAACACGTTTAAATGTCTTACTTCGTAGGTACTGACTCTATTCGGAAAAGTTTTCGTAGGCAATTTCCACGTTTGGAGCTGAATGTACCTACAAAAATATGTGACTGTACGACACTTAGTTTAGAACGTAAGACGTAAAATACTGAGAAGAGTGAAAAACGCGGTGTTTCGTTTGCCGTTTTAATTTATTACTTCTTTTCTACTAACTCTATTCGCAAAGATTTTCACTGACAGTATTCACATATGCCTCTAAATGTACTTTTTATATATATATATATATATATATATATATATATATATATATATATATTATTGTGTGGCGCATAGTTCAGGAGATATGACGTCATAAACATTATGGTGCCTGAAAATGAAGCTGAAGGATGATGTACGTGTACAATTCGTGTGAAATATGTTAAATATTTGTGAAATATATTTAAACGTGTGCGTATGCGGGTAAAACTGTAGGTAAGAAGCTCATCGCAAAACTCCTGGAACGATTTCAATCAAATATGTTAGGCTTACACATATTACTTATGATCAGGAAAGAATTACTATCGGGTAAGAAAGACCAGCATCCTATAGGGGTGAGCACGATAACGTGGAGAGAGAAGGGGGGAATAGGAGATGGACAGAAAGTGAGGGGGAAGGGGGAAATAGACAGGGGGAGGAGTAGATGGACAGAGAGAGGGGGAGGGAGAAATGGACAGAGAGAGGGGAGAGGAGGAGGTGGACAGAGAGAGAAGGGGAGGAGCAGATGGGCATGCAGGGAGTGAAAGATGAGATGGGCAGAGAGAGGAAGAAGGAGAAGATGGACTAATAGAAGATTAGAATAAATACATACCCGGTCAAAGCTAGTACCAATATATGAGAGGCTATGGATGTTGATAAATCAACAATAGACACAACTCAAATTACAATGAAATGAACACCCGTAGCTGCTTACTGGCGTTGACATACGTCAACGGGGACAAATGAAAATGTGTGCCCCGGCCAGGCCTCGAACCCGGGATCTCCTGCTTACATGGCAGACGCTCTACCCATCTGAGCCACCGAGGACACAGAGGATAGGGCGACTGCAGGGACATATCTCTGGCACGCCTCCCGTGAGACCCACATTCCCAACTTATTGTCCCGCACTACATTCGTAGTGCCCCTGCCATGTAAGCAGGAGATCCCGGGTTCGAGTCCCGGACGGGGTACACATTTTCATCTGTCCCTGTTGACGTATGTCAACGCTTGTAAGCAGCTAAGGGTGTTCATTTCATATTAATTCCATCTAACGAGCTGCATGGTCACCGATGGTGTCTGTTCTTTCGGACATGTCTGAAAGAACAGATACCATCTTAGTACATACACTCCTGGAAATGGAAAAAAGAACACATTGACACCGGTGTGTCAGACCCACCATACTTGCTCCGGACACTGCGAGAGGGCTGTACAAGCAATGATCACACGCACGGCACAGCGGACACACCAGGAACCGCGGTGTTGGCCGTCGAATGGCGCTAGCTGCGCAGCATTTGTGCACCGCCGCCGTCACTGTCAGCCAGTTTGCCGTGGCATACGGACCTCCATCGCAGTCTTTAACACTGGTAGCATGCCGCGACAGCGTGGACGTGAACCGTATGTGCAGTTGACGGACTTTGAGCGAGGGCGTATAGTGGGCATGCGGGAGGCCGGGTGGACGTACCGCCGAATTGCTCAACACGTGGGGCGTGAGGTCTCCACAGTACATCGATGTTGTCGCCAGTGGTCGGCGGAAGGTGCACGTGCCCGTCGACCTGGGACCGGACCGCAGCGACGCACGGATGCACGCCAAGACCGTAGGATCCTACGCAGTGCCGTAGGGGACCGCACCGCCACTTCCCAGCAAATTAGGGACACTGTTGCTCCTGGGGTATCGGCGAGAACCATTCGCAACCGTCTCCATGAAGCTGGGCTACGGTCCCGCACACCGTTAGGCCGTCTTCCGCTCACGCCCCAACATCGTGCAGCCCGCCTCCAGTGGTGTCGCGACAGGCGTGAATGGAGGGACGAATGGAGACGTGTCGTCTTCAGCGATGAGAGTCGCTTCTGCCTTGGTGCCAATGATGGTCGTATGCGTGTTTGGCGCCGTGCAGGTGAGCGCCACAATCAGGACAGTATACGACCGAGGCACACAGGGCCAACACCCGGCATCATGGCGTGGGGAGCGATCTCCTACACTGGCCGTACACCTCTGGTGATCGTCGAGGGGACACTGAATAGTGCACGGTACATCCAAACCGTCATCGAACCCATCGTTCTACCATTCCTAGACCGACAAGGGAACTTGCTGTTCCAACAAGACAATGCACGTCCGCATGTATCCCGTGCCACCCAACGTGCTCTAGAAGGTGTAAGTCAACTACCCTGGCCAGCAAGATCTCCGGATCTGTCCCCCATTGAGCATGTTTGGGACTGGATGAAGCGTCGTCTCACGCGGTCTGCACGTCCAGCAGGAACGCTGGTCCAAGTGAGGCGCCAGGTGGAAATGGCATGGCAAGCCGTTCCACAGGACTACATCCAGCATCTCTACGATCGTCTCCATGAGAGAACAGCAGCCTGCATTGCTGCGAAAGGTGGATATATACTGTACTAGTGCCGACATTGTGCATGCTCTGTTGCCTGTGTCTATGTGCCTGTGGTTCTGTCAGTGTGATCATGTTATGTATCTGACCCCAGGAATGTGTCAATAAAGTTTCCCCTTCCTGGGACAATGAATTCACGGTGTTCTTATTTCAATTTCCAGGAGTGTATATAATTAAGGCTCACCGGCCACTTGACCATCTTCTTCTTCTGTGTGAATGCACAAACAGTGCCCGAACTCTTACGGGAATCGGCAACGCGCCGCGAGTAGTGAGTATAATGGGCGGGGGCACAACGAATATAGTGCGGGACAATACGTTGAGAATGTGGGTTTCGCGGGAGGCGTGCCAGAGATAAATTCCTGCAGTCGCCCTATCCTCTGTGTCCTCGGTGGCTCAGAGGGATAGAGCGTCTGCCATGTAAGCAGGAGATCCCGGGTTCGAGTCCCGGTCGGGGTACACATTTTCATTTGTCCCCGTTGACGTGTGTCAACGCCTGTAAGCAGCTAAGGGTGTTCATTTCATTGTAATTTGATTCTAACGAGCTGCATGGTCACCGATGGTGTCTGTTCTTTCGGACATGTCCGAAAGAGCAGATACCATCTTAGTACATAGACGCAACTCAAATGAATCACCTAAAATAATAGGGACATCTAGAGAGGATGGACGATAGCTGGTGGACGAAGGAAGTGTGGCAGTGGACCTCAGCGGAAAGAAGAAACAGTGGACAACCTAAGAGCAGTTGATAGATCCGGGAAGCGATGGATGCCAGAGGACTATATGAAGAAGACTGGCGCGATCGGAGGAACTGGGAAACCGGAAGCGAGCAGCGTCTCCAGCCGTAGAATACTCGCAAGATGGTGATAATAAAAATCAGTATCGGAACTTTTTGTACACACGCTGTATTGATTTTATCACTGAAGTTCAGTTTTTCTTCACTGTTTTCACGTGGATACTCTGTTTCTAAAATAGTTTTCGTCAATTCCAGATGTATTTTTCACTTAAGAATTAAAAATATTTGTGTTCTTTTCAATCATCAGAGAACATAAAGGAAACATTATGCCGAAATTTAGCAACAGTGTTTCATTCCTCTGGCGAATTACGTTCAATTTATGCATTTTTGAGAAAACAAGTTAATTAGTGTAAAATCTGTTTCGTAAGTAGCAGTCTCTTTTTGTATGAAATTTGCATTTCACATCAACATAACATTTTTAGATATCTTAAATTTCTGTGTCATCTAATATTTTTGCCCGACTAACGGTACTTTTTCTGCGTTACCAATGGTCTGCCTGTTGGCACCTGATGATGGCTGAAGAATAAAGGTTGATGAATTGCTGAAAAACGTCAAAAAAGAATTTCTTTTTTATTGTTATTATTATCTTTGGTCAAGAGCCGGCGGATAACTGAATCGAAATGTTCTGAGCGCTTTGCAGATTTATCAGTATGGTCCCTCTGACTTGCGGTACGAATTTTGGAAATAGACGACTTTGAAACAAAGGAACGCTTTTGAAATATAAAATGTTCCGAAGCTCAGTTCTTCGAATAAAATGTCCCGTAAAAGCGAATAATACGTTACATGAACGATCTACGTATTAGAATGTGGCCATAATTTTCGTAGATTTCCCACGAAAAATTTCAAATTTGCCCCCGACATTTAGTAATAAATCTTGAGGGGTCCGCGAAGCAAGCATGAGATGGCGTTCTGATGCTAGAGACAGACACAAAGTGCGATGAGTTTCTTTCAAAAGCCTCGAATCAACTTAACGAAAAATAAAATTAATTCGGCTGAATTCCTCGAGCGCATATTGCCTATATACTATATACCTAGGTCAAAGGCCGTGTTGCTATAATACCATCGTCTGCTCGTTTACGATTCTGATTTAACCACAAGATTCCCGGAGGGCGGGGGAGGGGTGCCACTTACATCTAATCAGGCATTTTTCGTTGCTTTGATAAGGTAGTTTACCACATGTAAAACGTACTGTTCGATTGATATAGGTATAAAATCAATAACAATTATAACGATGACTATAGCTGTCAGAAAAACGAAAGGATGCAAAGCAAAAATTGCTCACAGGCAAGGAAGGAAGGATAAAAGCAGTAATGTACAAGATAAGTTGCACTTAAAGCATTTGCGATAGCGTGCTTAAGATAACAATGAGAAATCGGTGAGATGAAAGGCAGAGTTCGGAACAGAAAAAAATACAGGCGATACGAACGAAATACAGTGAGCAGAAAGGAAGAATTTCCGTATGCAAACATTAAGGGCTGTAAGTGGCCGCAGATACGATTATGATGTGATCACATATAGAGTGATGTCAAACACCAGATCTGAAGGTAGCCGTAGAAGGTCGTAAGAGCCATGTATCATTTCGAAACTTCCAAAAAACATTAAATTTCGAATGTTGAAGGTATATCCAAAACCATTCACCCATTCTCATACTAGAGAAAAATGACAAGGGAAGGGCGTTAAGGCATTTTAGACAGAAAGTGCTTCAGATTTTGTTTAAAGGCAACTTAGTAATAAGTCTTGACTCTCATGGAGGTAATTTCTTCTGGCAGGCCTATCGAGAGCGTTTCGTTTTATACACTGAAACACTCAAGATTGCAGACATTTCTTCACTCACCATCTGCAAACCAATGCACATATTCAGGGGGTACCGAGTACTATTCTCTCGTGACTGCCTCAACAACGGGACTGTCTTCCACTGGATTGCACTGAGTATCCGTAAAACATTTGCACTCCGAAGAGTAAACGAAACAGTGACAAACAATTGAGCTTCTATTTGGATCTTCTCAGCGCCTTTGTCTCTTCGTTCTCCAAGGATCTCGCAAAACAAAACTGAACAAGGTTTTTTTGTAATTCTCTCTCTCTCTCTCTCTCTCTCTCTCTCTTTCTCTCTCTCGCTCCCTTGCTCTCTCGTGGTGCTATTCTGCTAATGAAGTTCTCACTCAGCATTCCCCACCTAGAGCTGCAACTTATCGTTTTCCGTTGCCAGATGTTATTCATGTAGCCATATCGTCATGTGTCCTAAAAGGGGATATTATTATTGAATGATACGTCTACAAATACACCAGGCGTTACTATTTAAGGGGCTATCAAAAGTTTCCGTCCAGAATCGGGATGCCAATTAGGTAAAATTGTTGTGAGCATTGAAGCAATCACCCCATCGACGAACAAGGTTGAATATACCTGTTTGTTAAATACCATGTCTTGCTGCGCATAGGATTTCTGTAACTGCCTGCTGTACATCCTCGCTCAACATGAATCGTCGTCTCTTCAAAAAAGGCCTTTTTAGAGGGACCGAAGTCGTGGTAATCGCATGGTAAGAGATCAGGTCTATAGGTCAGGTGCCCGAGTGTGTCCCACTAGAGTTGGCTAACTTCTGCTTTACGACTTATGCAGTATGTATATGCTGCCATGAACTTGGCGCACCATTCCACAACGTTGGATTTCGACAGACATGCTGCCCCATATACACTCTTCATTCTGCGACTGATGTCTACCGGCGTTTGACCTTAGGCAGCCTAGAAATGAATAACAGCACACTGATCCTAAAAAATGGTTCAAATGGCTCTGAGCACTATGGGACTTAACATCTATGGTCATCAGTCTCCTTGCACTTAGAACTACTTAAATCTTACTAACCTAAGGACAACACACAACACCCAGCCATCACGAGGCAGAGAAAATCCCTGACTCCGCCGGGAACCGAACCCGGGAACCCGGGCGTGGGAAGCGAGACACACTGATCCTGTAGGACGCATTTGGTAACAACGCCGCCACAGCTCACATTTCCGTATGTACCGCACGCACATCGGAAAGACACTAATAATACATTCGACCCTCGCCTACATGTCGGTGCTTAGATACCCGTATAGGAGTCGCGCTGGGGGTGCATATAGGATCCAATAACGCTTCTGACGATCGACAGTCACAGCTTCTGTTCTGCCAGAAAGTCTCTCCTGTTTCACAAACTTCGCAGGAAGTCTGTAGCATACATTGCTGGACTGGTACTCCTCGAAGAAATGCTATTGCAGAGAAATGGCGCAGTCGCAACATAGGGGCTGTTTCCACTATCAGTCTTTCACTCTGTAATTGTGTGCACACCGTTTTCAGACTTCCTGGCGGTGTGAAACTACGGTTCGGAACAAATCATATCTCGTTGTAGAGCGAAATAATCACTGTAGAGGATTAAATCCTCCTGTCGGCATCTTGAATCCTACAATCGCCCACAAAACTCTTTCAGAAAATCTCTCTGTTCTGGGGCTCAAGAAGAGTTCCACAATGTCCAGGTGGACGCCGTGATCGTCATACCCTGCCGCACTATATGCAGTTTCCTAGAACGCAATTCTGCAAATCCTTACGTCAATCTATAGTATTTAAACAGTCTTGGAGACAGATATGCTTTTGTCAATTATTTTTTAAACTGTTCTGTCGATTGCATCTGTCACATAAATTCTGTATGTATAGAAATGTATCCTCCTATTCGTCTAGGGTTGTAACTAACGTAACTAAGCTTGTTCCTTAGATTTCTTGACCTTAAAATTAGGACTAAAACCCTTCCAGTAACATGAAACCTCAACTAATAAAAATAATCTCTGTGTATAAAAGACAATATCCTGACTGACTGACTGATTCACTCATCATCGCCCAGTCCAAGCCGCTAAGAATAGAAACATGAAATCTGGAGAAGTTGTGGATCTCTTGCGGTAGGTATCGGTTAACGGGGGATTTTTGGAAATTCCATCTCTAAGAGGGTGAAATAGAGGATTAAGAATTGCTTTGAAAATAACACTATTAAGGCAATTTTGAAGCTAGACCTATGAAAATTGGTTTGATTTCTCGACCAGAAATAAAGATATGTGTTTCAGTATTTTTGGAAATTTAACACAATGGGGGCGAAATAGTGTGTGAAAGCTTTTTTTGAAAATATATCGTTATTAAAGAACCACTAAAGTATTTTTAAAGCTTCATCTATGAACACTGGTATTTGACTTCAGGGTTACAAATAAAAAAATAAGGTGTTTCAGTGTTCCTGGAAATTGACCATCTAAGTGGGTGAAATAGAAGATGAGATTTTTTATGAAAATATTTTATTATGGAAGCATTTTTAAAGCTAAATCTATGAAAATTTATATTTAACTTCTCAGTTAGAAATAAGAAAAATACGTGTTTCGCTGTTTTTGGAAATTAAATCCCTATGGCGGTGAAACAGGGATGAAAGGTTTTATGGAATTATTTCATTGTGCAAGCATTTGTGAAGCGAAATCTATGAAAATATGTTTTTGGCTTCTCCCTTAGAAATAGAACGTACGCATGTCACTGTTTTTGGAAATTCATCCCCCTATGGGGTGAAAATGGAAGTGAAACGTTTTGTAAAAGTACTTCACTTAGGAAGCATTTTTAAAGCAAAATTTTTGGAAACTTGTTTTTGGCTGCTTGGTTGGAGATGAAACAATACGTGTTACACTGCTTTTGGAAATTCAACCCATTAATAGGGTGAAACAGCGTCAGAATGATTCACCGACTCATCATTGACCAGCCGAAACTGCTAAGTAATTTTGAAGCTAGAACTACGAAAACTGGCATTTGGTTTCCAGTCAGAAAATAAAGAAATACATGTTTTTGGAAATTCAATAAAGGGGGTAAAATGGTGGGTAAAAGTTTTTTTTGTAAATAAATAATTACTAAAAAACTACTAAGGGATTTTTTAGACTACATCTATAATAATTGGTACTTGACTTCCCGGTTGGAAACAATAACATACGTATTTCAATGTTTCTAGAAATTCAATCCCTAATGGAGTGCAACAAGCGATAAAAACTTTTAGGAAAATATTTCGTTTCATTAAACAATTTTTAAAACTAAGTTTAAGGAAATTGTTATCTCAATTCTTGCTTAGAAATAAATAAATATTTGTTAGGGGATAAACGTTGCTATGGAAATATGTCCACAAGAACGCAAAATGCATGAGAAACAGAAGCTTTGGACTCCACCTACTAGAATCGCTTTTTCTTCAGAAAGACGTTCTGATAAGATAACGCTCATATAGCCTTAGCGTGAAAACCTTAGAAGGTGTTGCAGTTTGTGAACAACATAAAAAATCGATAAATATAAACAAAAATATCTCTGCAGGCCAGTGAGTCTACACGAGCGAAGCAGCGATTGTTAAGCTAGTAACAATAATGATAATGATAATAATAATAATAGCAGAGGTAGTAATAATGTAAGAGCAAGCAGTAGATTAACGGCATACCTAGCAGCACTGAGATAGTACTAGCGTCCACGAAGAGTAATGAGATACAGTCGTTAGAGAGAAGATTTATCGAAGGAAGAGCAGTTAATTGAAGGCGTACTCACGAAAAGAGCGCAAAAGAAAACAGAAATTGAAGGACGAGAAGAGAGGTTGGAAAATATTAAGAACTTTGGAGATCGTCATATAATATGATTTATCTCGAAAATGGAGTTTTGGGTCCGAAACACATATAATGTGTAGTAAATCTAAGATACAGAAAACTCGTGCATTGTTTTCCTCTAACAGCGTATCTCCTAAGAATACTGTTTTCTTAACGAGATAAATACAACACATAGTCATGTAGTCAAGCGAAGCAGCGAATAAATATTCTTATAATTCTAAGAGAGACACACAAGAATTTGAGATGTAACGATTCCTTCTCAAAGATTTATACTCTTAATCCACCAGTATAATGGAGAATTATGCTAGAGGTGAAAGAAAGCGAAGTATCTCTTAAGGCATTCGGAGACATAGGTTGTGACTAATAACTCGTCGCGAACACGGTAAAACATCTTACGACGAGTACAATTACAATGTTGTATAATTCATTTCATGCTAAAATGAGTCTCGCTAGCGGGACAAATAAAATCAAAATAATTATCTATACATCCCTAAATCCCTTGTACATTGTCAGAGGGTGCTTCGTTACATTATTAGCCAGTCTCTTTTCCATACCACTTGTGTAGAATAGAATTAGGGAAATATGATTCCCTCTATGTCTTTGTATTTGCCGATCATCTTGCCTTTTATAGACCTTAGATGACGTTTGTGATCCAAGTAGCTTTATAGTGTAAGTCATAGTTATCTAAATTCGCATTTTTCTCCCAATGGCACACATTAAAATTCATGAATTTATAACGATAAATTTTATTTTGTGTGTGTGTGTGTGTGTGTGTCAAACCCTATAATCTATGGAACAACACACAACAATTTCACATTTTGTTTCATTTTTTCGTTCTTTCCATAAATTTTCAGTCTTTCACTTTGTTGTTTTCTCTATTACCGTACTCGATGAAGATTCTTTTGTGCTTGCTTTCTTCTGCTTCTTGAAAATTCTTGAAGTTCTTAATTTTGGCTTTGAAGTTTCCTCTGTTTTGGATATGCTCTTATTTACTTCTTCTAGGTCTTTTTAAGTTCCAGTGATTCAGTTCTTTTTGTGTAGTTGAGGCATATTTGATTAATTAGCCCTCTTTCTTCATTTTTTTTTGTATGAAAAAAGTGGAACGCTTCTTCCAAAATATACCTCAAAGCTTTTGGAGTTTCCTGTAGAGTTCACTGTTGCTGCTTGGTATACATTTATGATTTTCACCTTGTTTCGACCCCAGAATTTTAGGACGGATATGTCTCTCCTTTTTTTCCATTCTGTCCATTTCTCGTACTTGGATTAAAGCAACTGAAAATGCTGTGTAAAGTGCATGATGTCTTATTAGAGTGATACGATGTCTGATTTATGTGTTTACGGAGATCGATTCTCTTATTGTAGAGATGCTTGGACAGCTGGTGTGCAGTATCAATATTTCGCCCTATTAATGTTATTTGCGTCTTTATTTGATCCATTGATTTGAATATTTTCTTCAAGATAACAGAATTTTTTAACTTTGTTGATCCGTAGAATGTCTTTTTTCCAGAGATTTCGGAGCATCCAAGATGTTAGTCACGTATTTCGTTTTGGATGTAGATATCTGTAGGTCTGTTTATTGAGCAGCTTTTCTGAGATTTATTTTGATCATATCTTTGTAAAAGACAGCTAGAAGGTCTTCGTAAGCGTCACGGTTAGCAAAGACTCCTTTATTTTCTGATTCTGGTTTTACGCGGTGATTAATTCCAATTTCTCGTAGTTTTATTATTGTACTGTTTATCCTGTAATACTGACAGGAATCTTCCTGGCAAATTAAGACTGTGTGCCGATCCCGGACTCGAAAGTTAGATTTTTGCCTTTCGCAAGAAAGTACTCTACCTACTTCTTTTACTTTTTTGTTTTCTGTTTCGTGTTTTTTGTATTTTTATTATTTTTGTGTGTATTTATTCTGCTCTTTTATTATTTTTTAACACCATGGTTCCTCTTCAAAATAAAAATTATAATGTCCTTTTAAGAACACATACTGATACCTCTTTGACAACAAATAGAACTCTGTTGCCAAAGAAAGTAATACTTCTTTACTAAAGCAAGCAACATTTATCTTCTGTAACAAATAAAACTCATCTTCTAAAATCAAACAAGTCTCCTGTTGTGAAATGTACAGACTGCGCTACCCGGGTATGACTCATGACCCACCCTCACAGGTCTCTTTCCACCTCCTCTCCCCGAAACTTCACAGAAGTTCTGCTGCTTACTTTGAGGTAGGTCCCACTAACACTCCCTAAAGAAAGGACATTGCGCAACTTCTATGGAGTTTGCAACGTAGGACAAAAGACTCTTGGCGGACGGACAGCTGTAAGGGAGGTAGATAGATGTCGGTGTAGATGACTAACCCCCGAAAGATAAGGATCCCACATTCGACTCGCGGGAAGTTATAGTTCGTTCAAGAACCTAAAGCAACAGTGGAAAACCAATTTAGGGCTGACTGAATTGTGTTACAGTCGTCTGCAAGTCAAACGTGTGCAAAACAGAATTACTTTTGGTTTCAGGACCTTCAAAATAGCCTAATGGTCTAGTTGTGAATTCCCATTTTAGTCCTCTGTTAGTCCTCTGTTACTTGAATTGACATTTTCGAACAGGAAACACTGAATTGCAGAAGTAGGTACTAGTGAGGTATGTGAACTATGTGCTGTGTCTGAGGACTGGTACCACTAGCCTATTAGAACGTCTAACATAATAAAATCCATTTCACAACAAAGGCGGCATGCTCTTCCACTTTTTTTTTTTTTTTTTGGCTCTTAATATAGACATTAGCGCACGGAGATACTTATTTATCACTTACAGAAAAACTTTACTTATATATACTGTAATTCCTGCAAGCTCCCAAAACGCACACAGCAACAAATTCCTCAATTTTCCATTTGATGGTGCGTCACCTCATGCCTGTTACATTATCTAAATCTGCCTTTCAGAGAAACCTACAGACAATCAAACTTGTCGCTTCCAGCAACGTAGCTCTGCCCTGATTGATAACATACTGCGAAAAAGGGAAATGCATAAAAGTACAATTCTGTACCCTGCCCAATAGGAACCAGTCGATAGGATACTTGCAAAAAATGGTGCACCATTCCACAAGTCGGCAACATTTCAGATAACTTTGTTAGGAAGCTAAAGTCTCCCAAATAAATATCTGTATTTTATAACATCAACAGCGTAACAAAACTTTGTTCAGTAGTGAAGAGAAACTACAGCCTCTGTGACGTGTATAAAATTACTTGCAAGCACTGTGGCAAAAAATGTAGGTCACTCAGTCAGAGCCGTGGCACTTAGGTTATCTGTAAATGAGAGAAACTGGAGACTGAGAAAGACAGATTCAACCGTTGTTAAACATTTCTTAACTGAAAACCACCCCTCCGATGTAGATTGTGGAAATTAACATACTCTTAAGAAAAGCACGAAGATAACCCTATACAATACACTCTAAACCAATAAACATATGACAGATAATGCCAGTTTATTAATAAATGTCCTAACTCAATTTACTTTCTCCCCTCTATAAAATTAAATTTTAATGTTACAAATATTAAATTGCAATTGTAAATTCAACTTTATTTTTCAAGTGTTATTAAATGTAGCTCCTGCGTGACATAAAAATGTGATACTGTCCTTTGGAGACACACTGCTTGTTATTATTTACTCACTTCCGTGTAGATAATATCTGTGTCACATGTCTTTTTGTATATGGATATTACATTTAGTTGACATATGACGATGGACTAAGAAACCGGAAGTCGGTTTCTGACCAAATATATGTATAAAGAACATTAGCAATGTGTTCCTCTTTTAAAACTGGTTGAATACGAAACTATCGCCTGGTGTTCCTTCTGTGTCGTCTCTTTTAACATCTGTGACGATCTAGAAGAAATTGTTCGCCTGCATCTTCATCTACACCTGTACTCTGCAAACCACTATGAAGTATATGGCAGAGGGTACGTACCAGTTATTAGCGCATCTTCATTCACTTCTGAAGAGCCGGAAGAATGATCGCTTAAACGCCTCTCTGAGCACTGAAATTAGTTCTAAGCCTGTGCTCGTGCTCTCTACGGGAGTGAGTTGCAGTATATTCCTAGCTTAAAGCTAGTTCTTTAATAGGCTTCGTAAATAGGCTTTCACAGGAAAATTTGCGCAGTCGGTCTTGAAGCGTCTGTGAGTTAAGTGTTTTTAGTATCTATCTCACGCTCTCCCACAAAGACTTGTACTGCCCTTCTTTGTATAGTAAACATCCCTTGTTAATGTTATCTGATATAGTAAACATCCCTTGTTAATGTTATCTGGTAAGGTTCCTACATTGAGCAGCACCCTAGGAAAGGCGCATATTTCGTCACCGTCGCGGCATCACAGTGCATTTCAGGTCATGTATCAAATTTGCAGCTATTGCATAGATGAGTTTCGTAGCCCGCCTACTTCTATTCCACGGATAAAATAGCTATTTCTACCTCCACGTAGTTTCCAATATATGTATCATACTCTTTTTTGTCAAGGTATGATTACATTGTAATTTTAAACCTGCTCACAGATAGATAACCTCTTCGATTATTCGCATACTAGAAACTAAAATCTTCAGCAGTGACATAGTCAATTATTTGTGGAACTAAACAAACACCCCCTATGCTCCAATTCTATAAATTAATTCTGGAAGTAAGTTGCGACAGATTACACCTTCTTTTTCAAAACAAACTAAAGATATCCGTAATTATATACGAGCCGGCCGGAGTGGCCGAGTGGTTCTAGGCGCTTCAGTCTGGAACCGCGCGATCACTACGGTCGCAGGTTCGAATCCTGTCTCGGGCATGGATGTGTGTGATGTCCTTAGGTTAGTTAGGTTTAAGTAGTTCTAAGTTCTATGGGACTGATGACCTCCGTTGTTAAGTCCCATGGTGCTCAGAGCCATTTGAACCAGTTGTATACGATACTTTTGAAATAGCAAACAGTCTGCTTACTTTTGTCCATCTGTCTCGTTTTCATTTGACTGCTTCTTAAAGAAAGATTAATTATTCTATTTACCTTATCCATTGCGGACACTCAAAACTGTGACCGTGTATAAAACAGCGGATTATTTGTGTTGAAAATACAACCAGTCAATTTATAGTGTTTCCAAACCATTCAACTATTTTTTCCTGTGTTAAGTGCACAGCAGTTTAAGAGCACATTACACCAGAAGCGTCTCGCTTTTGTTGACAAAGCCTTATCGAAAATGGTTCAAATAGCTCTGAGCACTACGGGACTTAACTTCTGAGGTCGTCAGTACCCTAGAACTTAGAGCTACTTAAACCTAACTAACCTTAGGACATCACACACATCCATGCCCGAGGTAGGGTTCGAACCTGCGACTGTAGCGGTCTCGCGGTCAAGACTGTAGCGCCTAGAACCGCTCGGCCACTTAGGCCAGCAAAGCCTTATCAGTCTTTTGTTCTGTGAACGTATATATTCATTTTTACATATTTATTCTCATAGAATTAAAAACAGATTTACATGTGAATTACGCGTACATATTAGTTACGGCGTGTTTTGTGGCAGTTTTGGAGACAACAGGAGTTTCCCTCATTGCTATCCGAGATTGTACTCGAACAAACTTGGTTTCACTCTCGCGGTTCGCGGTTTTCAGCTCTTTGGAACCTATGTTTCCTTTTGTTACATCTACTTTCTCTCAACTTCTTTTCATTTTACTTCTGTAGAATTTCGCACAGATCACCTCAAACAAATTTTACAGTGGCTTCAGTTGTTTTGGATTTTGTGAAACACTAGAATCACAGTAAGCTTCAGGCTGAAAACACTGCTGTGTAACTATTGATGCGGAAACAGGACAACCAAAAGAGCAGTTAAGATTATTTCGTTATCGATTACTGGTTTTCGAGTCACTTATAGGTCCATCATCAGATGGTGGGCATTTACAGAAATTTTAGGTTTTATATCAACTGCAGATAACAGAATAACAGATACTGCTATGGCGCAGGTGAAAACAATCGGATTTAATACAGATTCTTCCGAATATTGGCGTAAACAAAAGATCAGTTTGTTGTTCGGTTACTGGTAAGTCTCATCATCCAAGAACTTGTAATAATGGAACGTTAAATGTACCCTCATATACAGTGGAAAGCGCAGCACGTAATTAGATACATCCAATTAATTTGGTCAGTGCCACAATCTAGCTGCACTATTTATAAAATACAGGGTGAAGCCGAACTCCTTTTTGTATTTCGGTAGTAATGTAATTACGATTAATTCGGTTGCTGTCCCAATTTCCTCTGTTTGTGTGAAAATACCTTTACAACAGTGAGAAAGCCTCCAATGCGCAGTCACCAAAACGAACACAAAACACATAAAAGTAATGTGACAGCCATCAGACAATACAAATGCACTTTAATCACAGCGTGTTCAATCTGTTCTGTCAGTATACAGTGTAGTGAATTTCAGATCACAGCAATATGTTCGTCTGCATCATGCTGTCGGCTCGCGCAATTTGTTCTCATGGACAGCATTCCGCTTGTATTGGTCTTTAAGCCTTTTCAGGACGATCCACAAAGCGTTGAAGTGAAAAGAGCAAACACATATACTAAACAAAGCATTGTGGCACAGTCCTTATGAGGAATATTGTGAAGAATTCGTGTGAACAGTGGTGTGTTTTGTGTGGTGGTCTGTTTACGCTTCAACACTTTGTGCATCGTCCTGAAAGTGCTTCAGGACGAGGCTACACGGAACGCCGTCCCCTAGAACAAATCACACGAGCAGACAGCACAATGCTGCCTAACGTATTACCGTGATTAAAAGAGTTAGCCATTAGAAGATGGGCGTGATAGCTCGAAATCAATAATGGCATTAAAATAGAGCTTCTTAATAGTATTTGATGCTGGTTACGTTCTTCACCAACTAAACTATAGTGATCTGTATAACAGGCTACATGACATTAAGAATTATTAAGCGAATTTGGTAAGGAACAGAGACTTCAGAGCGACTTTCTGAGGAGAGCAGAGAACTGTGCTACTGTCCTCAGACAATACTCGCCGCCACAGCGACACTACATTGGAACTTAAACGTCAGATGGAAACTAATTTAACCCTGATTTTTTCCTCGAAAGAGGTACGCATATCTGCCCTATCGGGTGATAATAACCCAACTGGTACTTACGAATGTAACATTCATAAATTATTAGAAATTATTTTAATTTTAAAGTTACTTGCCATTTGCTTATCTACCGTTGTGTTTGTGCAAAGATTATATAGCTTCGGAAGTATTTGCACCCACTTTTCCCACAGAACTGTTATCGGTGGTAGCTTGTCCATTGCTCTTCGTGCATGCCATATATTCTTACACACAGCAGCCAGTATAAGAATCAATATAAGCTTAAAACGTAATTTGGTCTAATTCTTCTCAGCTGTTACCATAAAGTTTTTGACCCTCAATATTAGGCATTTCCACCTTAATACTCTGAATATTATCGTTCATAAGAATTTGGGAAGAGGTCTATATCAACTACCATGGATACAGCATTATCTTGTTGGATAAGGAGTCACTTTTGAACGTTTTTACTGGATGATCTTTCAGTTTGTGGAAAATGTTGTAAGTCCCACATGTTGTTTTTGTCTTTGACAGCCAGTCTGCGCAGTTCCCACGTTGCCATGTGAGGTATCAATGTTTGAAGTGTCTTCTGATGCAGGTGTAGAATCAATGCTGTCCTCGCTAGCGTGACTTTCTTCTTCAGATATATTTCCCTCTTTGTCAGATGCTTTTATTAATACGTTGAATTTCTCGTCACAGGGAAGTCGTTTCTTCTGATAGCCAAACAGTAATTACTGAGTTAGCTAAATGAACTGCGTCCACACCAAACAAATGGTAGCGATAGTGCTTAGGCAACTGAACAAAATAAATGACCTTTATTGTTGTGTATCTATAACACATCAAAAAGAAGCAAGCAAAGACATCCATTGTACTGAAAGAAAAAAACAAAAGGTATTATGCATATACCTTACGTGTAGAAACAAAATTTTACTACCGATATTTGTACACACTATAAATTATTAAACGTCTGGGTCATGTAGGCACAAGGGACATAAGTCTAACAAATTAAGCTCTAACTAGGTAGAGAAGAACTATTTTTTTCATTTGAACCTTCAGCTACAAATTTAAATACAGAAACCCTAAAGAAGAACAAACTTCTCTCTGGGTCAGTTTGACATAAGATTGCCATATTTTGGAATATAAAAAACGAGTGACAATTAGTTATTTGTTTGTGGCAATATTTTCGCAACTAAAATACACAGATATATAGTACACAAAAATTTACATATTCCTTACACACATTTAATAGAGTGCACAAAATATTTTTTGTGCAGAAGAACATACCTAAAGAATACAAAAAAATAAAATTTATCATTTTTAACGAGGTTCTGGTTGATTTTAATTGTATTTCACTGAAATTTCGGTACATTTTAATAACTTAATATCACTGTTTGCAAATTTCAATATTACTGAACAGGACATGAGTTCATAGTCACTGTCACTTGGAATCCTGCCTTGATTAATACTACGGACCATTTGTTTCTCGTGTCATACCACTTATTCTTCTTGAATGAAATGACTAACTGCACAACGACAATGGAGCCAGGGACAGCTAACAAAAATCCTACCACTTCGAAAATATTTTATACACCTTGTTCAAGTACTGAAGAAAGGAATTTCAGCCAGTGTGCAAGATAATCACCATCTTTGTTCACACTCCTGCCAAGGTCACTCGATAACTGCTGAACCCCTCACGCAGGTCAGCTATACAAATATTTTCACTTAGGTGAAATAGTTCCACAGCCTTTTCAAAATCTTTTAACTCAGTCACTTCCTGGAGAAAAAATATTGCAAAGGGTGCGCAGCGTTGTCATCGGTCACATTAGTACCTTTTCTTGCAGATAATGAAGTGTATTGCAGTAAATGCTGTTAATGTTGTTGAGTTACTTTTCTGTAGTGGAATAGAACTATTCATTTAATAGTTGTTTTGATTTTCTACCAAAAAAGTTCTCTTTCCTTCTCTGCTGAATTTTGGAACAGAGAAGTAATTTGATTGTACGTCTCTAGTACACGTAAGCCTAAGTCAGATATTTTTAGTGTTATAGTACCTTTTGCAGTTAACTCGTAACCAAAGAAACTACAACAAAATCATTTTTCAAGAGGATAAGTTTGAAAATTAAATTTATTCCATAAAATATACACTGATGTGACAAACGTCGAGAGCTAGCGTTATGCACATATGCAGATGCCGGTAGTACCGCATTCGCAAGGTATAAAAGGGCAATTCATTGGCTGGGAAGTCGTTTGCACTCAGTTGATTCATGTGAAAAGGTTTCCGACTTGATTATTGCCACGCGACGGGAATTAACGGAATTTGAACGTGGAGCTAAATGCATGGGACATTCCATTTTGCAAACAGGGAGTTCAGTATTCCGAGATCCACAGTGTCACGTGTTTGCCGAGAATGCCAAATTTCAAGCATTGTCTCTCTCAAGCAGTGTCTGACGACATTCACTTAACGACCGAGAGCAGCGGCGTTTGCGTACAGTTGTCAATACTAACAGAGAAGCAATACTGCATGAAATTAGGCAGTAATCAGTGTGGAACGTACGACGAACGTGTCCGATAGGACAGAGCGGCTAAATTGGCGTTAATGGGCTATGGCAGCAGACGTCCTATGCGACTGCCCATGCTAACAGCACGACACCGCCTGCAGAGCCTCTCCTAGGCTCGTGACCATATCGGTTGGATCCTAGACTGGAAAATGGCAGCCTCGACAGACGAATCCCGATTTCAGTTTGTAAAAGCTGATGGTAGGGTACGAGTGTGGCGCACGAAGCCATGGACCCAAGATGTCAACAAGACACTGTTCAAGATGGTCGTGGCTCCGTAAGGGTGTGGGCTGTGTTTACATTGAATGGACTGAATCCTCTGGTCCAACTGAACCGATCATTGACTGGAAATGGTTATGTTCGGCTACTTGGAGACCATTTGCAGCCATTCCTAAATAAAGATATATCATCGGGCCACAGTTATTCGCGAGTGGTTTGAAGACCATTCTGCACAATTCAGGCGAATAAGCTGGGCAACCAGATCGCCCAGCATGAATCCCATCGAATATTTACGTGAAATAATCGAAAGGTGACATCGCGCACATCATCCTACACCGGCAACACTTTCGCTATTATAGACGGCTGTAGAGGCAGCATTGCTCAGTATTTCTGCAGGGGATTTCCAAGCCACTTGAGTCGCTGCAGTACTTCGTGCAAAAGGAGTTACGACACGATATCAAAAGGAATCCTTTGACTTCAGTCACCTCCCTGTAATTCGTAACAGGCTTAAGTAGAAAAACGGCGATTTGTTTACTTCCGGTAAAAAACAAATGCAGAGAGTCAAACGGAGGAATTCGTTGAAAACGGATTGTCTGGTAAGCCTAGTATGACAACGGGGATAAATAGATCGTACTCACCGGATGCAGTGCGAGGTCCATGCCGGCCGGCGACGCGCTGGTCCTTGAACAGATGCCCGTCGAAGCCCAGCGCTCTTGCCCTGGACAGTGGGAATGGGAGGCGTGCCGGCGGCGGTATGGCGCAACGGAGCGCGCCGGGGAAGTCTGGCTCAGGGCGGGCGGTACTGCGCACGCGGAGGCGGGGCCAGCGCAGCGCTGCCAACGTGCCGCCGTCAAACACCCTACAATACACTGCAGCGGCTGCGGTGTCAGTAGACCACAAGAACATTAGCACTCTGACATTAGCTAGAGTTGTAAAACTGCTGTAAGTTACAGTAATAATAACTAAGCGTAGACTACGGCAGTTTTCCTAGTAGCCTTGGTCATTTAAAGTCGTACCCACATTACCAAAACGTTAGGAGTGTTGCATACCTATTGGGCGGTACCTTATGCGATCGCTTTGTTTACGTTTGTGATCAGTGCCTTACTGGTGTGAACCGTCTAGAAACTGAGTGAGGATATATAAAGGGTCGCATAAACTACGGAATATTTCTGTTCTACACAATTATACTCCTGTCTGTTACTTAAAAATAAACAGCATTTATAGCAAAATTTTATAAGAAAATTGTTGATTTGTAACGCGAAACAAGGAATGTTTTGATAAACATAGAAAATAAATTATACAGATTAACATATAGCGCTAGAAAACGCAATTTCCTTAAGAAATGGTGAAATAAAAAAAAACGCAAACTAAAATACATTAAACATCCCTTCAATACTTCGTCGAACTTATATAAAACATATTTCTGTTATTCATAAACAACTTTCACATTTATCAATAATAACATGAAATTCTTCCCTTTGATCGTGATAAGGACATTCTACTGAGTACAAAATAACAACAATAATCACACAGGTTTTTAAACTGTTTTTGCACGTAATCTGTAATTGCATGAAAAATAATTGCTTTGGTTACATAAAAGTGCAGAAGTCAAGCTATTAACTAATTTTTATTACAAGTAAAATACAGTTTATATTCTGTAAGTATATAAAATACGCAATGAACTAACACTGAATTATGTGATGTTCTAATCAGACAAAGAGAAGTCATCGGCTCGCAATTTCTCTCTTACTCATCCATTCACGTTGCTAATGCTACCAGCACAACGGGCAATCCTACGATTTACTACATCATTTATGTACTGCACCAAAACTACCGAATCGTAGTTTTCGTAGAGCACAACTTTAGTAGTGAGCCAAACGCATACTCAGAGATTGACAGCTGGAGGAAGAAAAGGAAAAAAAATACGCTCTGACCTTGCATGCAGCCGCGCTATACACACATATCAATTCGGTATCAGGTTGAAATGAGCCAGATCGCGTAATGGATATTGACGAATAGCAAGTGTACCCAGAGCCGTTTCTCGTGAAGTCTCCAAACTTTTTCATTAAGAATTTGCCATCTGTTTAGTAGCGTAGTGCGGCGTGATGTGATTTACGTAGAATCTGTTCGAGTGGAGAGGATGTAAAATGCAGTTTGAAAATAGCAAGAAAAGCGTTTCTGAAAAAAACGAATTTATTAACGTCGAATATAAACTGAAGTGTTATCAATCACGTCTGAAGATATGGACTGTAAACAGTTCAGACAAGAAACGAATAGGAGCTTTAGAAATGTAGTGTTACAGAAGAATTCTGAAAATTAGACAGGTAGATCGGGTTACTACAAAAGAGGTTTTGAATCGAACTGGGAGCAAAAGAAATTCATGCACAACTTGAAACGTCCCCTTTGAAAAATTTATACACGACTGTGCTTAATCTGACACACAATATTTTTAGCGCAACGCAATCTGACTTTCAATAATCCCTACAAAAGAATGGCCCTGACTAACATTAACCTATACCTTTCACAAATCACTTACCTCACAAAAAATCTTCGTTACTCGAACTACTGCAATACAGCGAGCACCACTACTGCCAGCTAAATAAAAGATTCTAACTACGGAAGGCACTAACTACTGATAGGTATAGTTAGCAAATGAAAGATTTTAATAGAGAACAAACAGTGTATTTACCTTAACAGTCAAAATATATATGATAGTCTTACAAATTACAAAACTCCGCCATCTCTCTCCCCACGTCCACCACTGCTGGCGGCTCACCTCCAACTGCGCAACGCTACGCGCTGTTAGCATCCAGCTGCCGCTGCCCAACACTACAATGGCAGACAACAATGCAGACTAAACACAGACTGCACACGGCACAGCCAGTGATTTTTTTCATACCGAGCGCTATGTGGCGTTACCAACAAGAAAACCTAAACAGCCTACTTACAAACTTGACAGAAAAAACGTATTTGTTGATAGTAAATTTCCTGAGGTTCCAAGGATGCTGAGTAGGAGGGAGGGGCGGGGGGTTGTAAAGCGACTCCTAGAAAAATGTACGGCAGATAGGTTCAAATAGAAGTACAAAGGTTGTTCAGTAAGTAATAGAAGACTTTTTTTCGTAAAGCAGGTTATTTTTATTGATGATTCTAATACACCACATTATTCCCACACTTTTGGCTACATACAGCTAGTTTTCAGCATAATCTCCGTTCAATGCAATGGCCTTACGCCATCTTTCTGGGAGGGTCTGTAGGCCCGCGTGGTATCGATCTACTGGTCGAGGTCGGAGCATAAGTAAACTCCCCAACACCCACGTACTGCTTTCCGCGGAGTGCATCCTTCATTGGACCAAACAGATGGAAGGTGCGAGATCCGGGCCGTATGGAGGATGAGGAAGAACAGTCCAGTGAAGTTTTCTGAGCTCCTCTAGAGTGCGTAAGCTTGTGTCGGCACTACTGACAGACGTCCAGTTGAGCAGCCAAGTATTTGATTGTCATCCACCCATCACCTCGTATGAGAGTGTCCGCACGTTCCAACAGTACAGAAGTCACAGCTGTGTGCGGCTGGACGGGACGCGCGAGATCGGATAGGTTTCCGCGACCTTGTGCGATGGTGACGGACGGCTCGCTCAACGACTCAGTCTCGTTTTGTTCACTGTCACGTCTCCGTAGGCATTTTGAAGCGCCTACTGAATGTCGACGATGCTCTGGTTTTCAGCCAAAAGGAACTCAGCGACAGCTGTCTGCTTCGAACGCACCTTCGTTACAGACGCCATTTCGAAGGTTACTTACAGTGCTGCCATCTGTCGAAACTTCATGAAACTATACGGACTAAAGTGGGAATATCTTACAATGTCCCGCAACAAACACTGCATTTTTTCAAATTGGCCGAGAAAAAAATGTGTTGCATTTCTTACCGAATTCCCCTCGTAGATTGCAGCTGTTAGCCAGAGATGAAGAGGGTGGAGAGCTGCAGGAAATCAGTCTTCGGAATGAAGACCGCAACAACAAGAACAACAACAACTACTACTACTACTGTTCGAGACGTTTCTTACGTTAAGCTGCGTTCAGACCCGCAGCTATAAGGACACCGCATCTTACGTAATGCTGCAGTGGCATCGTGAAAAACCGTTCACGCACAGCACCACAAAATCTATGTGGTGGCACTGTTTTGAATACAGTGTCTGCTGAGGCGATTCGGGCGAGTAAAAATGTAAATGCCGTGGCTAGGGCCTCCCGTCGGGTAGACCGCTCTTTCGAGTTGACGTCACTTCGGGGACTTGGTTGCCGATGGGTAAGAAATGAGGGTGAGAAGGACAACACTCAGTCCCTGAGCGGAGAAAATCTCCGACCCAGCCGGGAAACAAACCTTCAGCCGTTAGGTATGAGACTGCATCGCGCTGATCACTCAGCTACCAGAGGCGGACATATGGTATACTGTAGTTTATGACATCAGAGCTGAGGCATGCGTTAAACACAAGGAAAAGAAAACCCATACGTTCAATCAGAAAATGAATTTTTGCCAAGGAGTACAATGTGGCGTCAGACATAGTTATTTAATAAATAACACTCGAAGACGAAACTGATTTCTGCTATGAAAACCAACTAAAAATTCACTTGTAAATATCAGCTGCAGATGCATCACTCTTCTATGTCGTTAGAATTTTATTACTTTCGTTGATATTTGCATTTTCGAATACTTCCAGTTATTACTTTCGCAACTGTCATATCATGCCTGGGGGCTTATTGCCCTATACAGTCCACAATTTCTAGCAGTGCTTCAAATGACACACTTTTTTGATTACGTATGCAAGGTCGCCCTTCATTTACTTCCAAAAACTGCGAAATTGTAACTGCCGACTACTTTTCTGTAATATTTATATTTAGAGAATGAAACACTAAGCTCGAATGGACCACAGCTGCATTTATTCCACAAAACCTGAGACAGAATGTTGGTGTTTCGAAATACGTACGATGAACAGGCAGCAGTCAATGGTGGGGGAAGGTTAGAGACATCACTGTGCAGGCCTACAACTGCGTTAAACGCTTAGTTCCGTCAGGCCCTCAACCGGCATAAACGCTTAGTTACATTGCAGAACGTGGCACCACTGCAGTGACGCCTACCGAACACTCGGTGTTGACGGTGCCACAATGCCATAAGCAGTGTGGTCAGTTTGGGAGCGTGAGCGGAAGCGGATTTAGTTCTACTGATGTTAGTTTGGGAAGAGTTCATTCCCTACGTTTGGTAATATTTTTGTACGAAGTTTGGTAAGTGAAACACTGTTGGCTTCCAATACTTTTTTATGTCGCACTTACTTCCAGTTTTTCTTAATATAACAATGTGGAGAAAGTGACAACCAGACCAGTTCCATGAAACTTTACAAAGATATTCAGTAAAATAAATAAACATCCTATTGTAGACTGTTTGACAAAAGTTGCTGCAACTCTAGAAGTGAAGAAAGCTTTCGATTTGACGAGCCGCACAATTCTTCCCCCAACCCTGGCGCCATATCACAGTGCTACGTAATCGCCAGTGCAGGTATGACGCTCGCAACGGGCAGGAAAGTTTGAGTATTGTTTGTTTGATTTCAAAACGTGTGTCAAAATTTCTAGTGCGGTGTTCGTAGTATAACACGGTTTATGCATGCAAAAAAGTCCTCCCTATCCAAATTTTCGGACCGATAAGAGAAGTTTCTAAATAACTATGATGAACGACGCTTCAGGTCGAAAATCTTGCTTCATTTTTAATGGAGTAACAACGAATACTCATCATGAGAAAAGTTAGGCCAACCTTCAGTTGTGACTGATGAACACAAATCAAGGTTCGAGGGAAAAGTTCATTGGACCTTTCACTATTGATTGGTTGTGCTTGTGCTTTTCTGCACTTTAAAGGTCAGTTCTTTATCGAACTGTTAGTGGCGATTTGGGCTTTACAAAAGTGTGCCCAGGTTCGTTTCTCGACAACAACAAAAATATAGATGGGAACTTCACTAACTTTTTACACTCGGTATGACAATGATGGCGAGGAGCTGTTTAATCGCATTGGTGCTGGTGATGTGGACTGGGTTTCACGAAAGCCTATTAGTCCAGAAAAAAGTACCAGAACAGAATAAAAAAGCTAAACAAGTTCTAAGCACAAGAAAGGTTACGACCAGAGTGGTCTGGGATCTCAAGGCCGTCCTCATCATCGACTTTACGCTTAGAGGTGAGGCTGCTACAGACCCTTTGCCTATTACACCTCGCCGTTCAAAACAAACGGTGTGGATTGTTGTACAGCGGCATTGCCTTTTCCGCCATAAGGCTCGCCAGTACTCTTCGGGGTGGCAAAGGATTTGCTTAGACAGTGTGAATGGGTATTTTTTGAACATCAGCCTTAATAGCGCTGGCCGAGTGATTACAATCTTTTTACCAAACTGAAAGATTTTTTGGGCGGAAAGCAGTGTGGGGATAGCAACGAATTGAAAAGCAGCATTACTGAAACTTTCTGGCCTGTGTGCGGACTGAGACTCGAACTCGCGAAAGGCAAAGGTCCCGAGTTCGAGTCTCAGTCCGGCACACAGTTTTAATCTGCCAGAAAGTTTCATAAGAGAGCACACTCCGCTGCAGAATGAAAATTTCATTCTAGCAGCATTACTGACTGGTTCAACACCTTGGCAGCAAACGTGTAAGCAGAAGGCATAGGAAAATGCCGTATAGAGCTGTGACGAATGTTTAAATTTCAGTGGCGACAACGTACAAAGACAGCTAAGGTATCAAAATATGCTGTAAGAAGTTTTCTTTCATTATTTATATCTATGCACCTTACAAATTAGTCTCCCACTGCAGTTTTTATCTGCATGTCTGGGCAAATCTCAGGAACTATAGTAGGGATTTAGATACTGTTTTAACTAATGGACTGACTCACGAGAGAGATTTGTGTATATCACTACGTATTATAAACAAGTCGTTAAGACATAGATTGTATTGAATTATATTAAACTGGGGACCTAGAAACGACAGAGAGGCTTCGACGACAGAGAGGCTTCGTCCCGCCGTAGTCCTCAGTGGTTCACAACCCCATAACAGGCCACAGCAGTCCGCCCACCCCATCGCCGAACAACACCGAACCCAGGGTTTATGTACGGTTCGGCCCCCAGTGGAGATTTTGTAGACCTACGCTGAGTGTTTCCACAGAAAGAAAAGAGTGAAATTTCGCATATCCACAAGCGACCATATATTTAGGTTCTGGAAACGGTGCCTGGAGACCAAAACACAGCGGGATAACGGCACTTTGCTAGCATGTGGAGTTCTCACTCTTTTCAGCTCTGGTTTCTCGTTCTGCAATAGAGGACACCAGTCGACCGTTCCACCGCCGGTTGGTCGAAGTACGTAGAGCATAGTCCCTGAAGGGCTTGTTTTGCTGCCCGTGCTGTGTGCTAAAGTGAAAAACTGACATGCAGCTCTTCAAGGGTGTGCGAAACATTCCACCTGTTTTCTTACTGAGCAAAGCAATGTTTCAGATCCGGACTATATGTAATTAAAGCATAAAGCCACTAAAAGAATGAAATGTTAGATCAGGTACAGAGAGATATGTACATTCCTAAAAACTACGCGCTGACCACTCATGTGCTCAACACGCACAAACGGGTGAAAAGTCGACAATCGAATCGGAAAGTAAATGAAGCAAGAAACTCTCGCGTGCACTTTCAGCACGCAAATAGGATAAAGTGTGAGGAGAAAGGCCTGAAACAGGCCGCCGCATCACATGTTGTCTTCACCAAATGCATTTGGAGTTGAATATAGTTGCTGTTTTGATCATCTAAAGGTTGAAGCTCTTCTGTCCGTGTTTGCTTAGATTTTCTTTTTGGAGAGGGTCCGACTTGAATAAAACACAATATTAATTCTTTTTTGTTTATTGCCAGGACGTGTTTCGCTGAAGCTTCGTCATCATTAATGAGTTTTTTTGTTATCTTCTTGTAAACACGTGCTGTGGCTTTCCTGAATTTTGTGTAATGTAATGCAGTTGTTTTGTTTCACAGTTTGTCATTTCTACTGATTTTTCCATTATCTTCACTGTGAGGGCCTGCGCTAAGAGACTTTTGGTTTCACTGAAACTGTTTTCGTTTCACTGTTTACAAATTGTATCTGTTATTTGTAAACAGTGACACGTCTGGTGAATGAATAGAAAAATACAAATTGTGTTCTGCTGAAGCCGGACCCTCTCCAAAAAGAAAATCTACAGTTGCTGTTATGAGGTAGCATGTTTGCACACAGTAACCGTTCAGACTCGTCACAACGCCGAACAGAGTTAGGCAATAGCTGTGACAAAAATAGATGACAACGCAGATTAGCGACAATTAACAACAATTCATTGACAGAAGTATTACAATCATTAACTGTAGTATGAAGATTATGTGTGATATAGTTCCATGTAAACTTTCTTTGATGTGTCGATAAACATTGGTGCAGTCCTAAATGCAGAACGGTGACTACCATCATCTGTATATTTTTCAAATGGGCTCTTCTTGGCGGCGATTATAGACGAGTCCTGAGAAGCTCTATGAGACATTCGGAATATTAGGATCATCAATAAGAATACTTATTCGTGCCCAATAATGAAAACCTGGATCCTTTGACACGGTTGTCCGATTATTGCCCTGGGGTATTACTAAGTGGATCCGTGTGCATGCTTCGTGTTTAGGAGTGGGTACTCACTTCAACACTATTTGTGATCGTTAGGCGGCTGCGTAAGATAGTCCTTGTCGTATGTGCCCCCTCTGGAGTCTAGCCTTAGAGGCGCGAGAGTAGCCGAGCGGTCTAAGGCGCTGCAGTCGTCGACTGTGCGGCTGGTCCCGGCGGAGCTTCGAGTCCTCCCTCGGGCATGGGTGTGTGTGTGTTTGTCCTTAGGATAATTTAGGTTAAGTAGCGTGTAAGCTTAGGGACTGATGACCTTAGCAGTTAAGTCCCATAATATTTCACACACATTTGAACATTTTTGTTTTCTAACCTTAATTTACGTAAGGAGCCCCTAAGCCATAGGCAGTACGGTGCACTTCCTTGTAGACTACACTATCTGATCAAAAGTATCCGGATACCTGGCTCAAAAGTTATTTACAAGTTCGTGGCGCCCTCCATCGGTAATGCTGGAATTCAGTATGGTGTTGGCCCACCTTTAGCCTGGTGACAGCTTCCACACTCGCGGGCATACGTTTAATCAGGTACAGGAAGGTTTCTTGGGGAATGGCAGCCCATTCTTCACGGAATGCTGCTCTGAGGAGGGGAATCGATGTCGGTCGGTGAGATCTGGCACAAAGTCGGCGTTCCAAAACACCCCAAAGGTGTTCTACAGGATTCAGGTCAGGACTTTGTGTAGGTCAGTCCATTACAGGGATGTTATTGTCGTGTAAACAGTCCTCCACAGGCCGTGCATTATGAACAGGTGCTCGATCGTGTGGAAAGATGCGAATTGTTCTTCAATAGTGAGAAGTAAGAAGGTGCTCAAAACATCAGTGTAGGCCTGTGCTGTGATAGTGCCACGCAAAAGAACAAGAGGTGCAAGCCCCCTCCATGAAAAACACGACCACACCATAAAACAACCGCCTCCGAATTTTACTGTTGGCACTACACACTCTTGCAGATGACGTTCACCGGGCATTCGCCATACCCACACCCTTCCATCGGATGGCCACAATGTGTACCGCGATTCGTCACTCCACACAACGTTTTACCGGTGTTCAATCGTCCAATGTCTACGCCCCCTTTCACCAAGCTAGGCGTCGTTTGGCATTTACTGGCGTGATGTGTGGCGTATGAGCAGCCGCTCGACCATGAAATCCAAGTTTTCTCACCTCCCGTCTAACTGTACTTGCAGTGGATCCTGATGCAGTTTGGAATTCCCTTGTGATGGTCTGGACAGATGTCTGCCTATTACACATTACGACCGTCTTCAACTGTCGGTGGTCTCTGTCAGTCAACAGACGAGGTCGGCCTGTACGCTTTTGTGCTGTGCGTGTCCCTTCACGTTTACACTTCACTATCATCTCGGAAACACTGGATCGAGGGATATTTAGGAGTATGGAAATCTCGCGTACAGACATATGACGCAAGCGACACCCAATCAACTGACTGCGTTCAAACTCCGTGAGTTCCACGGAGCGCCCCTTTTATTCTCTCACGAGGTCTATTGACTACTGAGGTCACTGATATGGAGTAGCTGGCAGTAGGTGGCATCAAAATGCACATAATATGGAAAATGTATGTTTTTTGGGGTGTCCTGATACATTTAATCACATAGTGTACGTCCCGTATCGTCTGGACGACACAGCGCAAAGCCAATACTTTATCAACTACCGGTGGGCAAAACTTACGGACGCTAGCAATTTACGGATGATGTGTCACTGCCGAATAACGTAGCGCGTCGAAACTTGGGCCATACATAGAAAGAACCGCTAGAGTATAGTACATATTGTAGTTCAAAGTGCAATGAGAGAAATAGAGGCGACAGTTTTATTCAAAGACAGTAACTAGACTGAAGTCACCGCGATTTGTTATGATCCGCTGGACATTGTAAAAGGAAGGTCATGGTTCTTAATATGGTGTCAGATCACCAAGGACGGCAGCGCAAACTCTCCATCGGGCCCCCATGCTGGCCACATAATTGATGGAGGGTGTTCCGTTTCCCAGCTAACGCGGTTCACAGCTGCTTGGTGGTTGTTGGTGTATGTGGACTTGCTACAATTCGTCTCCCCAACCTATCACACACGAGCTCGACGGGATTTAAGTCGGGACAAAGAGAAGGCCAGTCCATTCGCCGAATATACTCTCGTTCCAAGGGCTCCTCCACCGTGCTGTTTGAAGCGGTCACTCTTTGTCATCCATAAAACCAAAGTCAGCGCTGAAAGCATCCCTGAAAAGAAGCACACAAGAAAGGAGTACAATGTTACAGTAACGTTGACCGGTGAGTGATTGTGTTCAGAGATTTATATTTCATTCCTGCCATGCAACGTTATGCCTCCCCAAAACATAGCTCCTGAAACACCAAAGCAGTCGTGTTCGATAAAGTTCCTGACTGCTTTACGTAATTTCAAACAGCGAGAGAAGCATTACTGAATATGACCGATTACGTCGTCGAGGTGTTATGGTGTGAGAAGGTGTCATTTTGGATGAACATACTGACATACAAATCTTTGAACATGATACCCTCACCGGCCAGCATTATTGTGACACTGTACTTGTCCCCATGTACAGTCGTGGACAAAACGAGCGAGACCCCTCGCCTTTTCGTTATGCTGATCTGCACAGCTTTAAAGTCTGCTACACAGCATAACAGGCAAGGCGATGAAGTGCTACCAATATTCTATGCATACTCGTGAAATTGAAAAACTGTCCGAACTTTGTCAGACTGTTCTCAATCATGTGTAAGACTATATTAATGGTGCTTAGTGTGTTGAAGACAACACGTAAATACAATATATAAATGAAAGAGGGAATGCTGATTAGTATGAAGTGTACTAATAAAAATGAATTTCAGCTTATCGAGATAACGTAACTGGTTTAGTAAGACAAAGTACCCCAGATCGTTACGGATTAGAAAAATACTATACGCATTCGGCGGCGAAACGGTCTGTGTCAATGTTCAGACCAGTCATATTGGATTACCGTTGCTGAACTACCATAAAAGTGTGCAAATTTAGCAATGCGTGAAGATTCATAATGAAATTCTGTTAAGAATAATTCAGTTTCACACGTAAGTCAATTCAATTATTCACAGAAGCGGAAAAGGCAGGCAGTAACAAGTATAAAATTTTACAAGTTTCGTATTTACATCCTCAGGGGGCCGATAAGGAATAAACGTAGCAATAGAACGTATGGGGGGGGGGGGGGGGGGCGAGAATTTCTTAAAATTGCTTTACTGATAATCTACCTACATTGAGATTAGAACCGAAAACAAACCAAACCTCCCCTGCAGTAGCAACCACCTTTCACTACAACCCAGGCGACCAGCCCTCTATTATACCCGACATGAATAAGCCGGCAATTTCGCAATGAAAATGGCAAAATGATCTGCAGTTTCTGTTGCATAGAGCTTTCTGGACTCAAAAACAACAATTTTCTACCTTTATGACACTGCTTATGTGACAATCATTCGTGATGTCTATCGAAATAACGGAACATTGTTATTAGCGATAAAATTTAGTAGGATAATTCTGCACCCTTCCGGGAAATAAACGGCTACATAGCTGCCAAACGTATTCTACAATAGGCTCCACTAGACTCGCCACAGCCAGAAAACGTTCATTAGCCGAATTGTTTCTTAAGCTAGCTTACAATGGGAATGCTCGTACTTCTAAAACGCCGTAGCATTAATATCGAGATCGAGAGAAGCAGTTAATTCCATAAATTATCTGGGAGTGCGCATTAAGAGTGATTTAAAATGGAATGATCATATAAAGTTGATCGTCGGTAAAGCAGATGCCAGACTGAGATTCATTGGAAGAATCCTAAGGAAATGCAATCCGAAAACAAAGGAAGTAGGTTACAGTACGCTTCTTCGCGCACTGCTTGAATACTGCTCAACAGTGTGGGATCCGTACCACATAGGGTTGATAGAAGAGATAGAGAAGATCCAACGGAGAGCAGCGCGCTTCGTTACAGGATCATTTAGTAATCGCGAAAGCGTTACGGAGATGATACATAAACTCCAGTGGAAGACTCTGCAGGAGAGACGCTCAGTAGCTCGGTACGGGCTTTTGTTAAAGTTTCGAGAACATACCTCCTACGTATATCTCGCGAAGAGACCATGATGATAAAATCAGAGAGATTAGAGCCCACACAGAAGCATACCGACAATCCTTCTTTCCACGAACAATACGAGACTGGAATAGAAGAGAGAACCGATAGAGGTACTCCGGGTACCCTCTGCCACACACCGTCAGGTGGCTTGCGGAGTATGGATGTAGATGTAGATGTAGATCTGAATTACCACGTGTATACGCAAATGGGTTTTGAAACTTCCTGCCAGATTAAAACTGTGTGCCGGACCGAGACTCGAACTCGGGACCTTTGCCTTTCGCGGGCAAGTGCTCTGCTAAGGGCCGCGCAGGATGAGCCAGGTGGTCTAAGGCGCTGCAGTCGTAGACTGTGCGGCTGGTCCCGGCTGAGGTTCGAGTCCTCCCTCGGGCATGGGTGTGTGTGTTTGTCCTCAGGATAATTTAGGTTAAGTAGGGTGTAAGCTTAGGGACTGATGACCTTAGCAGTTCAGTCCCATAGGATTTCACACACATTTGAACTTTTCACTCTACCTACTGAGCTACCCAAGCACTATTCACGCCCCGTTCTCACAGCTTTAATTCCACCAGTACGTCGTCTCCTACCTTCCAAACTTCACAGAAGCTCTCCAGCGAACCTTGCAGAACTAGCACTCCTGGAAGACAGGAGGGCTTCTGTGAAGTTTGGAAGGTAGGAGACGAGGTACTGGTGGAATTAAAGCTGTGAGGACGGGCCGTGAGTCGTGCTTGGGTAGCTTAGTTCGTAGAGCACTTGCCCGCGAAAGGCAAAGGTCCCGAGTTCGAGTCTCGGTCCGGCACACAGTTTTAATCTGCCAGGAAGTTTCATATCAGCGCTCACTCCGCTGCAGAGTGAAAATCTCATTCTCAAATGGGATTTATTTGCATTCGTGTAAACGTGATTAGGATCGAAAGAGTAGCTACTGGTCTGGACATTGACACAGACCGTTTCTCGGCCGAATGCGCATAATATTTTGCTAATTCGTTACGATCTAGGGTACTTTGTCTTCGTAAAACAGTTATGTTATCTCGATAAGCTTTAATTCCTTTTTATTAGCACAGTTCGTACTAATCAGCGTTTCTTCTTTAAGTTATATCTTATATTTACGTGTTGTATTTAACACACTAATCAGCGTTAATATAGTCTTACACATGATTGCAAACAGTCTGATGAAGTTCGAATAGTTTGTCAATTTCACGCCTGTGCATAGTATGATGTTAGCACCTCGTCGCCTTGCCTGTTATGCTGTGTAGCAGACTTTAAAGATGTGTGGATCAGTATAACGAAAAGTCGAGGGGTCTCGCTCGTTTTGTCCACAACTGTACATCTGTTCAGGGGTGCTTTGTGGCCTGATTGATGACAATGGAGGACCGCATCGAACTGCGCAGATAGAGGAGCTTTTGGAACGAGGCGATACTCGGCGAATGGGCTGGCCTGCCCGGTCCGCCGAGCACTTGCGAGGTGTGTTGGGGGAGGCGTACTGCAGCAAGTGCTCGTAGAAAACCGACCAACCGTCAGTTGTCGGCGCGCTGCCGGAGGAACTGAACACCCTCCCACCAGGACTCCCTGCCTACCTTGTGGCCAGCGTGAGAGGGCGTTGCAAAGCGTCCACTGTCGTCCGTAGCGATCACACACCCTATTAAGAACCGTGTCCTCCCTTCTGTTTTGTCCAAGTGACCATCATGAAACTAAAAACTATGTCCTGCCTTACGTAATGTGCACGAGACACTCGTGATTAGCGGTGTCAAGAGCGTAGTTACTGCCTTTGTGTAAAAATGTCACTTTTGTTCGTCTCATTGCGTATATCTTTCCGTTACCTTCTGCACTTTCTAGTTGTAGCTCCTTCTACCTAGGGTCCAGATTTAATCGAACAATGTCACGTTAAACATCTCGTGAAAATTACTCTTATTCTTAAATTTTAGTTACTTGTTTTGCAAATCAAACTGCCTTTTCCTTCTGCTAGTTATTTTATTTATCCCATATGCGTTTCACCTTCTCCTTTTCTAAGGCATCCTCAGTGGGATCTATAATGATACAGTTTTGTTAGTTATAGGTTATCAAACAGTTCACTTCGTGATTTTTTGTAAAAAAAGTAATTACTTTCGATTTGCTGATCTGCGTTTCTTCACATCTGGTCTGGAGGTCGCACTACCACTTTTATTACTGTTCTATATTCACCTCTTCGCGTTTACGCCATCCACACACTGTTAACCATGTTTCTCACTCTATCGTTCTTCTGTCACTTGATACAACTATTTTCACAGCTTTTTTTTAAAAAAAAGAAAAAGATATGTACTACGAAATAGTTGTATCAAGTGACAGAAGAACGATAGTCCACCACAAAAAAGAGTGGTAGTGCTGTACTGCGAAGAAACGGCCTGGACGTATTCTTCGCAACATTCCCAGTTAAGGAGAGTGGGATTTGCATCTCGCATGCCGACAAAGTGTATCACACAATTACCACTGAAGTTGAAAACATAGTTCTTAGAAATTCACTTGTCTTTATCAGTCCTCTGACTCCCGCGATTCTGTCCAAAGTTACTGTGGAGTGATACTATGGGAAGGTCGTCACACCACATCTTACCCACATTTCACCCCTTGTTATGACGCTTCTGTGATGGAGATCAGAACTGCGACACCCAGCGTTAAAATTACGCTCTTTTCATGTGAGTGGCTATAAAAGAATCTCAGTCACATCGCCTCAGGGGCGTCATAATGTGCACCTGTAATAGTTTTACCCTTTTCCAGATATTCGATGAGGATTATCCCTTGCGAATCCCAAAAGACAGTTGCCATAACCTCTCCAGCCTAAGGAATGGTCTTCGCCTTTTTTGGTGCAGATTCTTTTTTTGGTAATCCTTTGTTTCAATAGTTGTTTGATCTGAGGAGTATAGTAATGTATCCATGTCTCATCCACAGTGACGAAAGGACGCTTAAAGTACTGCGGATTCTTCCTGAACAGCTACAAACCATGCTTGCAACACTTCACACGATTCCGTTTTTGGTCAAAGCGTGAGCAAACGCGGAACCCATCTTGCCAATAGCTTTCTCATGTCGAAATATTTATGCAAAATATATGTACCCGTTCACTCGAGCTGCCAACAGCACTAGCAATCTCACGCACCTTAACTCTTCTGTCATCCTCACCATATCATGGATTTTATCAATGATTTCTGGAGTCGTAACCTCCACAGAGCGTCCAGAACGTTCAGCATCGCTTGTGCCCATATGACCACTCCTAAACTTTTGAAGCCACTTATAAGCTGTTCTAATCGAAGGTGCAGAGTCACCGTAATGTTTATCAAGCTTCTCTTTAGTCTCCTGAGGCGTTTTGCCTTTCATAAAGGAATGTTTAGTTACCACACGAAATTTTTTTCGTCCGTTTGAGGAATTCACGTTGATAGCAATCAAGCTGTGCAAGCAGTTATGAGATTTGGCCCTGTCAACAAAGTCGAGCATTCTGCAGTGATGGCATCAACAACTCAGCCTCTGGTTGGGGTGACTATGCTGAAAAATAAATACGTAGTGTTACTAACGTTCTTTTATTTAGAAAGCTTTTACAAAACATTTTTTGGAACCAATACTTAGCAATACACCCTCGTAGATTTTATAAAATGTCCTTCCTTCGCTAAAGAGTGTGGTATTGCGTGGTCTGGATGCTATAATATATGGTTACAGAACTGGCCAAGTGACCCTGGAGAAAGGCTGTTTAGTTGTGTAAGAGACCAAAAACAGAATTTCGAATATGCTCCATTGCACACCATGCCAACTGTTTACATGAGGTGTAAGTTAACGAATAACTTACTGAGAAGATTCTGAACAGTGTTTAACAACGTGCTGCAGTTTGCCTACTGGTATAATAACAGCCAAAAACTGGCTGGTGAACAAGTAACCTTCCAGACACTCAATACCCAGAAAAGATTATAAACTACGTTGTGTGTGCACACAGTTTTAATTATCTATCTTTAAACTACATGGAGATTCTTAAAGCAGACTCCAGCAAATGCGATATAGGTATTACATAGAAGTGCCACATTAAAACAGGAGAAACATATTTTTCTCAGTCCATATCTTTCTTCTCCACAATATCGTCAGATACAGATGTTTCTAAATTTCTACTAGTGCGCAAGAATAATGTTATTCTACAGGTATTCAGAACAGCCTTTCCATACTAAAGAAATTACTCCCGTAACTATGATATACAAGCATGTGTTCAAAAAGAAAACTGGAAATTCAAGACATCAAAGTTAAGGAACTATAAATGGACTATACGGCGAATAGCACTTCCATAAACGGTGACTGTTAACTGCAACTGGATAAAGATTTGCAAGCAGGCTGGACAATATAAAATATTTTACAGGTCCGCCTTGATCACTTTTATTTATTTATTTTTTTATTTTTTTTACCGTGACCGGTTTCGTCGACTGCCATCTTCAGATCATAAAATATTCTGATGTAGTACCGAAGTCAAACTAAACATGTAGGTACATAGTAAGACTACATTATATTCCTCAAGTCACCTGTGGTGTGTGGCAAAGGATACTTGGGGGTACCATTATCTTTTTCTCCTTTTTCTGTTCCATTTACAAATGCCATTTGGGTAAAATGATTGAATCTCATGAGGCGTATGTGGGAAGTAGTAGTACGATGTTGAATTAAACAATGGAAGCTCCACGTGGGAATAGCAACACAGTAGGAAAAAAAGATTGCTACTTACTGTAAAGATGTAGACTGAGCACTTGCTATGTACCTACATGTTTAGTTTGACATTGGTACTACATCAGAATATTTTATGACCTGAAGATGGTAGTAGCCGAATCCGGTCATAGTAAAAAAAAAAAAAAAAAAAAAAAAAGTGATCAATACGGACCTGTAAAATAAAGTGCCAAAAATATGATCACCGGCTCATTTTTAAACTTTATGTCTTCAATTGACAATATAAAATATCTGCATTTACTGTTAATACCACTAGTAAGTGATAAATTGTTGGAGTTTCAGTCAAAAGTGGTGGATTGGAGTACGTTTACTACGTTAAAAAACTTACGAAAAGTCTGTTTATAACGATCCAGTCCCACTTGGATCTGCTTAAAAAGGTTGACTGTCAGACTGTATGTAGTGCACCTAGCAACAAAACCACAGTTTTCAGAGATTAAAAGCAACGGACAAGCACATTTAATGACAATTCATTTGCAAAAGTTGTGACCAAGAGGTTGTATATGGAAATTCCACAAGAACGTGCATGGAAAGAGCCTGTAGCATACACTTAGGAAGAAGTAGAGTGTTTTAACAATAGTGCCACGCAGGATATAAGAAGTAAAATTACAATTCCTCAAACGTTCTCTGCCACAAGAATTGCAGGAAGAACGCAGATAATTGTTACAGCCGTACAAGACGTACTTTACAGGGAAAGATTGGACATTTATTGGAATTCGAGAACATACCTCGTTCGTTGATTTCAAAATCCTTTTAGAACAAGAATTAGATGATTGTAATGTAGATTCAAAATGTAAGTTAAAAATTAAGCTGGATGTTATTAAAACAGTGCCAGACGACCATAATGAAAGGGCTGTTTTATATGTGTACATGTATATCCAGAAATTAATAAAGATTTTATACGATAATATTTGCTTGTCTTAATCGCTAATCCGCCAAAAATCCTAAAAAGTTTCGTGTTTACAATGATCTACTTGCGGGTATTTTGAATGGGAGAAGAGGGGGTAGTTGTGTGACCTTGAAAAGTAGCCGGAAATAGGTAGGTGAAAGCAAGACAAGCCTCATTTCTTCCCTAAATTAACTTTGACGTAACAGAAATGGCACTCTCTCTGATGTAGAATAAACACATAAACAGTCCCAGCTAAGCCCAAGTGGACAGATCCAAACTTAGAGTGACATCAGAGAGGAATTGTTTGAATTTAGGACAGCTGTGCCTTAACTGGAGGCAGGCGGCGTGAAGGGTGGGGGATTCCGTGGCGACCTTGAAGTCTACACATAGAACAAGTGATCTGACGACCATGCAACCATAAGAGGGGCGTTTGAAAAGCCGTGCAAAAATAAAAACTACTTACGTGTTTGGGGTAAACCTTTTTAATTTTTCGACATAGTCTCCTTTTAGACTTATACACTTCGTCCAACGCTGTTCTAATTTGTTGATCCCTTCCGAAAAAATGGAATTTTCAAAGTCTGTAGGAAGAGCTACTAGTTGCTGCAATCACTTCTTCGTTTGAATAAAATCTTTGTGCCGCCAGCCATTTCTTCAAACTGGGGAACAAATAGTAGTCTGAGGGAGCCAAGTCTGGAGAATAGGGGCGATGTGAAACGAGTTAGAATCCTATTTCCGCAAATTTTGGGACCACAACTACTGAGGTGTGTGCTGGTGCATTGTCGCGATGGAAAACGACTTTTTTGCCGTCCAATCGCCGGCGTTTTTCTTGCAGGTTCCAGGACGCTTCCCTGGGGAACACCTGATATCACTTCAGTTTTACTCGATGATTTGCCGTCTATTACTATGGACTGCGACCTTCCTGACAGGAAATCACGAATCCAGTCGCACAACTGAGACGATACCCTACAGGCCGGCAGCTTGATTAGAAGTCGCTTGTGAAGAACGGTGTCAAAATCTCAAATGATCTTCTTGGTTTACCTAAGAAGTAAAGATTTAAAATTTTATAAGTAATTTCTCATTGTTTTCTGTATGATTCTCGTATCCTCAAGTGGCACATTCATTGCAATTCTGGAAGCTGTTGGCCTTTACTTTCTTCATTATTAAGTACCTGCCGCCTCATCCTCATTTGGAGATTTATCGAAAAAAGAGTTTTTACCACCGGTAAAACACAGCGTGTTTAAATAATTTTGCGTACCCGGTTTCCTGGCTTTGTTTGTAAGTAGTTAAATTCTGTTACGAAGGTCTGGGGTTCAGTCCCATTTGGCCATAATAATTTTGAATAAAAATATGGCACATAAGTCTTTCATTGCTATTTTTTGATTTTCAATAAATATAGCGATGAAAGACTGAAATGCCATATTCTTATTCAAAGAACGATCGCGGATATCCCACTACGACAATCATGTATAGTTTTCATAATAATTTTTATTTTTTGTCATCTGTCTCTCAAACTCTGGTAGTTCTAAGGAAAGATAGTATCCCATGTTAGTTCTGTCCGGTACGAGTCTCGCATGCTTCAGAAATAAATATTTTTGAAGCCGCCTCCTTTTTTTTTTTTTTTTTTTTTTTTTTTTTTTTTTTTTTTTTTCGTGCGCCGTTCTACAGCGCTACAATAGTTTCCGTTTGTTTAAGTCTTCTATGTCAGCAAAATCTTGGTCCGGTGTTAGTAGCGCTGTTAACGTTTATCAAATCTAATGTCCTTTATTACACGAGCGTTCTTTTTATCACGAACTGGAAAAAGCATAACGCTTCACATTAAATGCATCACGGAATGTTGTACGACAGATTATGCTATTGTAACAACGAAAAGTTTCGAGGATGGATTAAATATGAGTCGAACGCTTTGAAACTCTTTCAAATTTTCGCTATGAAATATTACCGCTATGAAGGAACACAATACTTTGAGCAAACTGCGGAGACAACTATCGGTTCGCACTAATAAACGACTAAGTTGCTACTTATGGCATCATAAACAGCCACTCAGAAGGCGCTATGCTTGGCAGATGGAAAAAATACAATGCGTGAAATCACTCGTCCGTTTTCTCTGGTGGAATGACAATAGGGCGACGGCGTGTGTGTGACAGGAAGCATGGCCAGGCGACAGCGGGAGGCGTGACCTTGGGGCGGACGGCCGGTAACGCACCAACGCTCTGCGGTTCTCGTTCCCGTATTGGCCCGGCGCACAGCCACGCTGACCAATCACGGAGCTGGGACCCACGTGGGCTAGCAACAGATGTCACGCCTTCGCGCGCTACCAACTTCACTGCCGTCATAAATCTCAGTGACAACAATAATGTCGCTGTCTTGTCTGACACCGCAGTATGCCTCACGCCACCTCGCTGTACAGCAACTGCTACAATTCGACTTCCCGTTTTTAGATCTCCACAAATGCAGAGACAAATGTGTACGTACATAATCCTGCCGTGTTACTGGGTTTGATAAGGATCTTAAAGACTGCCTACTTTCCACATTTTCAAAAATTGATGCAACCGTTAACCTTTCGTGAGGCAGAGTTTTATTACCCTATTTTTATCTAAGAAATAAAAAATATGAACCATTCCGTGATTGTAAATGTTTGAAATTTTGTTTTTGTACACAGTTACCAATAAAAAAATTGAAAATATCCGCTTTCAGCAAAGCTACCGTAATTGTCAGAAAAACTTTAAATTTCACTCATTGACTTAAAGCTTTACGCTCAGTCACTATTAACTTGGGGCTACAAATTCACAGCAAGCCGAAGTTAGGAACATAGTAAATATGGACCATGGCTCTCTGAATAGATGCTGGACAACAGTGTTAGAGAGAAATGTCACTGCACTACTGAAGAATTAATGAAAAATAATCTAACGTTTTGAACGAAAGAAATCTTTAGATTATTAATCTGTAACTCTATAATATTGCAGTGTTGCATATATTGAACAAAAGAAATCTTTGAACTGTTAGGTCTAATCTAAACTAAATATTGCAGTGTTGTATGTACTGGAATTCTTATTAAATGCACTTGCATAACAAACTGTTAACCTATAATGCATAACCTTCTAAGAAAATAATGTAAAAAGGTGTTTTGTAAATCATTATGCTCTTTTTCAAACTTACGTCTATCCTGTTGTACAATGGATTTAATGAGATGTGCATTGTATGTAATAAGACTAATAAACCACGTTTCACTTGTCAATTACCAGTTTCATGTTGCCTGACGACTCATTGTCAGATATTATAATTCTTAGTTCGCCTCAATGCTCATAGCATTATTTGAGGGGAGGAGGGAGGACGGGGGGGGGCGGGGCGTTGTAGAGCTGCGTCAAGACATAAGAAGATCGAAACAAGTGAGCACTGAACGTGCCGAAGCGTCTGGAGTTATTTACATCATAAAAACATACGGTTGACTTGATGACGTTATAGTTATTTGATGTCACAGGATTGCTCCTGGGGACTTTGAACGCTATTGTTTATGTTTGCCAGTTATGGTAATTACACAACACTACACACACTTCGCCATAGATAACGACTCCCACGTGCTTTTCTGGCTGTAATCAAAATGGAGAATGTAACTTAAGCTAAAGTTCAATGATTTCGCTTGTTTCATACATCTTGCTCACCAGATGGTAGAGTTTTGTCAGGACTGGCTCTCCCAAGGCCGTCAGTAGTTCCAATGGAATGTTGTCTACTCCGGGGCCCTTGTTTCGACTCAGGTTTTTCAGTACTCTGTCAAACTCTTTACGCAGTATCGTATCTCCCATTTCATTTTCATCTACCACCTCCTCCATTTCCATAATATTGTCAAGTGCGTCACCTTTGTATAGACCCTCTATATACTCCTTCCACCTTTCTGCTTTCCCTTCTTTGGTTAGAACTGGGTTTCCATCTGAGCTCTTAATGTTCATACAAGTGGTCCTCTTTTCTCCAAAGGTCTCTTTAATTTTCCTGTAGGCACTATCTATCTTACCCCTAGTGAGATAAGCTTCTACATCCTTACATTTGTCCTCTAGCCATCCCTGCTTAGCCATTTTGCACTTCCTGTCGATGTCATTTTTGAGACGTTTGTATTCCTTTTCGCCTGCTTCATTTACTGAATTTTTATGTTTTCTCCTTTCATCAATTAAATTCAATATTTCTTCTGTTACCCAAGGATGTCTACTAGCCCTTGTCTTTTTACCTACTTTATCCTCTGCTGCCTTCACTACTTCATCCCTCAAAGCTACCCATTCTTCTTCTATTGTATTTCTTTCCCCCATTCCTGTCAATTGCTCCCTTATGCTCTCCTTGAAACTCCGTACAACCTCTGGTTCTTTTAGTTTATCCAGGTCCCATCTCCTTAAATTCCCACCTATGGTGCCAGAAGTAACACCAATCTTAAGATGCAAAAGGACAAGTTGCAATTTCGTAAATTACAGATGACATCTGCGTTGCAAGTGGCGCCCACGGTCCATTCAGAGATTGAATTTCTCACCTCGGCCCTTGGACAGCTACTAAGAACTGCTACCTCTCGGTCCCGAACAACAGTACCGTTCTCCTTCGCGTCCCAAATAAGAGAACTGTACTGCTTCCCGTCCTAGAATACGGTTCAGGTTCCCGTTCTGACCAAGGATACCTTATAAAAGACGCTGCTATGAACTCTCTGAGGAATGACTACTAATAATTATTGATTTCCAATCATACAGAATGATAGAAACCCCACCAATATGAGCCACGTAGCAAATATATGGTGATTCAGAAAGAAAGGACTGATTTCAATTATTTATTAAGAAGAAACAATGAAAGATATAAGCACAAAGGAAGGACTGATTTCAATTATTTATAAAAAAGAAACACTGAAAGATATAAGTACTTTGTTACTGAATAGGGGAAGCTTCAGAGTCTTGTGTTCGCACACACACTATTCCACACACTCACCATGAGCTCTACCCGCTGCTCGAGATACATCGAACTTAAGTCAGTTTCGTTCTACACACAAATTAACAGGTCCCTGTGTATTGGATCGACAGCTTCAACAATTCGATTTATCAGCTCTCGAAGACTAGCTGCCGCAGGTGGGACACAGACTCTGTCTTTTACGCACCCCGACAGAAAAAAAATCGCAAGGTACGGGATCTGGTGACCTGGAAGGCTAAAATCAATGAACGAGATGTCGTCGTCCACCTCTTCCAGTTCCACGTTGTTGGATGATGTAGTTATAAGATAACCCTGCACTTAACGAGAAAGTGAGACGCGGTTTCGGCAAGTTTAAAAATGGAAACACTGGAATCTTTGTGACGTTGAGTAAACAATTTTGCTGTATGTCCAGGTATGGCATTCCGCTCACACTTTTCTTCTACAGAAAAGAAAAGTCCATAAGCTTTCTGAATAGAAATCAAAACACATCCAGTTTCAGTGAGCATCTTTCATGTACGACGACGACAGGGTTTTGTGACCCCAAATTCTTACATTCTGGCGGTTTACTTTATCCGATAGATATATGAGGCAGGCGAAATACCCTCAGACTTCAAGAAGAATATAATAATTCCAATCCCAAAGAAAGCCGGTATTGACAGATGTGAAAATTACCGAACTATCAGTTTAATGAGTCACAGCTGCAAAATACTAACGCGAATTCTTTACAGACGAATGGAAAAACTGGTAGAAGCGGGCCTTGGGGAAGATCAGTTTGGATTCCGCAGAAATGTTGGAACACGTGAGGCAATAGTAACCCTACGACTTATCTTAGAAGAAAGATTAAGAAAAGGCAAACCTACGTCTCTAGCATTTGTAGACTTAGAGAAAGCTTTTGACAATGTTGACTGGAATACTCTCTTTCACATTCTGAAGATAGCAGGGATAAAATACAGGAAGCGAAAGGCTATTTACAATTTGTACAGAAACCAGATGATAGTTATAAGAGTCGAGGGGTATGAAAGGGAAGCAATGGTTGGGAAGGGAGTGTGACAGAGTTGTAGCCTCTCCCCGATGTTATTCAATCTGTATATTGAGCAAGTAGTGAAGGAAACAAAAGAAAAATTCGTAGTAGTTATTAAAATCCATGGGGAAGAAATAAAAAATTTAAGGTCCGCCGATGACATTGTAATTCTGTCAGAGACTGCAAAGGACTTGGAAGAACAGTTAAACGGAATGGACAGCGTCTTGAAAGGAAGATATAAGATGAACATCAACAAAAGCAAATCAAGGATAATGGAATGTAGTCGAATTATGTCTGGTGATGCGGAGGGAATTAGATTACGAAATGAGACACTTAAAGTAGTAAAGGAGTTTTGCTATTTAGGGAGTAAAATAACTAACGATGGTCGAAGTAGAGAGAATATAAAATGTAGACTGGCAATGGCAAGGAAAGCGTTTCTGAAGAAGAGAGATTTGTTAACATCGAGTATAGATTTAAGTGTCAGGAAGTCGTTTCTGAAAGTATTTGTATGGAGTGTAGCCATGTACGGAAGTGAAACATGGACGATAAATAATTTGGACAAGAAGGGAATAGAAGCTTTCGAAATGTGGTGCTACAGAAGAATGCTGAAGATTAGATGGGTATATCACATAACTAATGAGGAGGTATTGAATAGAATTGGGTAGAAATGGAGTTTGTGGCACAACTTAACAAAAAGAAGGGACCGGTTGGTAGGACATGTTTTGAGGCATCAAGGAATCACAAATTTAGCATTGGAGGGCAGCGTTGAGGGTAAAAATCGTAGAGGGAGACCAATAGATGAATACACTAAGCAGATTCAGAAGGATGTAGGTTGCAGTAAGTACTGGGAGACGAAGAAGCTTGCACAGGATAGAGTAGCATGGAGAGCTGCATCAAACCAGTCTGAGGACTGAAGACCATAACAACAACAACAACAACTTTATCCGATAGATGAAACGTCCATTCGTACGAAGCGATATTTTTTTACTTCGTTCGTTGTTGATCGTTGTGTTTGCTCGTTGCGGACGTCACATGACATCCGTTTTTTCTTTTTTTGATCCTTCCTCTCAGTTTTTTTTATTACAGAGGCCAACCAGCTCTCTGACCGAACACGCTGAGCGACCGTGCCTGCTAAGTGATGAGTCTTTCGGAAAAAGTATCGTGGAGAATTGAAATGAGAAATTTGTACCAGCTGTTATGGTTGTCGGGACACAAGTGTTGCAGTAACTGTAACTAGTGAGTCTTCACATGAAGACGTTGTTCCGTAACACGCCACACCGTTCTTTGAGGAAACTGAAGTTCCTGGGCTGTCTGTCTGTCTGGTGACTACCTGGGGCTCCGTGTGAACGGTTCTCGGACACGCTTGACATTTTCATCAAACGTGCGTGGCCGACCAATGCTCTTCCCTTTGCATATGCGAAGAACTTCTACGAATATTGCATGCTAGTCATAAATCTGCGCAGCTCCTTGCTGAATCGTTTGACTTGAACAACGGATTGACTTCGTGAAAGTTCCAACATAAAAAAAGATTTTTCTTGTGATGTAGTCATAAATACATGTGGAACGAGTGTTCCAATGCGCACAATGACAACTCTGTTCACATCAGCAGCTGCAGCTCAAGTCACGTGATTCTGAGACGGCTCATTTTAACCCACGTAGGGCTTAGTGTATTTCGAGTGTTACTACTCTGCTCCTACAAATATATCAAATTCAAAAATGTAGGTTGATTCTTACAAAGAAGAAGACGGCAACCAGCCACTATTAATAGTGCTATTTATGTAAGTAAATATGGTCGTAACGGGCTTCGAATTGGCAAGTTCATCATTAGACGGGTGCTCACAAGATTTACAAGATGCGCTTTACATAATCGTCAGTTTTTGATTTTTATTCTTCCACTGTAGCTAAATATTCTTGGTGTGTTGATGCCATACGGTAGAAAACAGTGTTAGAAGCGCCCTATGTGAACATAACTAACCTCCAAACGATGAAATACAGAGTAAACAAATATGTGAGGTTACTAAATGATAAACGTTGTTCCTGTTTATATATTTATTGTAGATTAAAAAAAAACATTTATATTACAAAGTTTGCATTTACTAAGTAAAATTACTAATCAATTGCCCAACTCTGCCCCTTATTATAACAGCGCGGTCTAACATCAATAACACTAAATGACTGACGTCAACTACACTAGGAGACACTACTTTCAAAGACGATCTACGGTGGTGTGCAACCTCAGTTTAAATAAACTAACGCGATCACAGCTGTTTAGCTTTTATAACTCTAATAAGCCGAAGCAATCTGCGATACCACCGTATGTACTGCGTCCGGTGAGTCGAAGAGATGGTTCTCGTACTCGTCTGCGACGATGGAAGAACTCCAGCCACAAATAAACTTTGTCAAGCACTAGGACGGAAGAAGCCGGTCCTCTGACTAGTATAATCTAATACCGTCTTCTCTTCTCTGTGTTCCACTGACGAGACACTCGAACTCCCAGCCACAAGGACGGGAATTCAGATAGCGTCTCAACGTAAGTACACCACTGGCCAATAAAATTGCTACACGAAGAAGAAATGCAGATGATAAACGGGTATTCATTGGACAAATATACTAGAAATGATATGTGATTACATTTTCAGACAATTTGGGTGCATAGATCCTGAGAAATCAGTACCCAGAACAACCACCTCTGTCCGTAATAACGGCCTTGATACGCCTGGACATTGAGTCAAACAGAGCTTGGATGGCGTGTACAGGTACAGTTGCCACAGGAAGCTTCAACACGATACCACACTTCATCAAGAGTAGTGACTGGCGTATTGTGATGAGCCAGTTGCTCGGCCGCCATTGGCCAGACATTTTCAATTGGTGAGAGATGTGGAGAATGTGCTGGCTAGGGCAGCAGTCGAACATTTGCTGTATCCACAAAGGCCCGTACAGGACCTGCAACATGAGGTGGTGCATTGACCTGCTGAAATGTAGGGTTTCGCAGGGATCGAATGAAGGGTAGAGCCACGGGTCGTAACACATCTGAAATGTAACGTCCACTGTTCAAAGTGCCGTCAACGCGAACAAGTGGTGACCGAGATGTGTAACCAATGGCACCCACACCGCCACTCCGGGTGATACGCCAGTATGGCGATGACGAATACACGCTTCCAATGTGCGTTCACCGCAATGTCGCCAAACACGGATGCGACCATTATAGTGCTGTAAACAGAACCTGGAATCATCCGAAAAAATGACGTTTTGCCATTTGTGCACCAAGGCTCGTCGTTGACTATACTATCGCAGGCCCTCCTGCCTGTGAAGCAGCGTCAAGGGTAACCGCAGCCATGTCTCCGAGCTGATAGTGCATGCTGCTGCAAACATCGTCGAACTGTTCGTGCAGATGGTTGTTGTCTTATAAACGTCCCCATCTGTTGACTCTGGGATCGAGACGTGGCTGCACGATCCATTACAGCCATGCGGATAAGATGGCTGTCATCTCGACTGCTAGTGAAACGAGGCCGTTGGGATCCAGCACGGCGTTCCGTATTACCCTCCTGAGCCCACCGACTCCATATTCTGTTAACAGTCATTGGATCTCGACTAACGCGAGCAGCAGTGCCGCGATACGATAGATCGCAATCGCGATAGACTACGATCCGACCTTTATCAAAATCGGAAACGTGATGGTACGCATTTCTCCTCATTACACGAGGCATCACAACAACGTTTCACCAGGCAACGCCGGTAACATGCTATTTGTGTATGAGAAATCGGTTGGAAACTTTCCTCATGTCAGCACGTTGTAGGTGTTGCCACCGGCGCCAACCTTGTGTGAATGCTCTGAAAAGCTAATCATTTACATATCACTGCATCTTCTTCCTGTCGGTTAAATTTCGCGTCTGTAGCATGTCATCTTCGTGGTGTAGCAATTTTAATGGCCAGTAGTGTATAATTAGAGGAAGTGCTCTCAATTACTCAACGCTGAATACTCAACGACGAGTTCCGACCCGGAGATGAAGTCCAGAACCATACAGGTTCGCAGCAGTACAGTACCTAACAGTTATAACTGTAAACTCACCTGAGAGCCAAGACAGCAAGTCTGTCCGGACCAACAAAGCTGATATCGAGCGACCGTCACACACGGGCGCTCACAACGGAAGACCTCGTCTCTCCACCGCTGGCTCCCCAGCAAGGCTCAGCTCCCCACAATCGTAATTCCGAAAGCGATTCATATTCCCGTAACCACGGAATATTCTATTCCCCCTCTCTACAGATTCTTCCGAACGCCGACCAACCATATTTTGGTCTTTTGTCATACAGTGCAGGAAGTTTTGTTCCTCTCACCTGCATTCAAGATTTGCAAAGTTCGGAGGTATTATCCAGTTATGCGTCCGGCCCTACTTCATTAGCGGCCGATGGCGGCCGGCCGCCCCTATATTGTGTCTTCGCGCTCAGGTTCCCAGACCGTCCGTCTTGGCATTTCCTGTGTGGACCTTACACCCAGGGCCCAAGTTCCGCCTTCCGTTTCACTTCCACTGTCGTTCCAACCTCTTCTAGTATAGGCAATCGTTCATTATGCCATTCTGATAATAAAGACACTCCGTCACCTTTCATGCGACAAGCGTTAACAATTATTTACAAGGAGTACGTGACAATGTCAGTCTCCTTGATATATTCATGTATACGATGTACAGCCTATCACATGAGACCTAATTGTGTTTGTAGACCACGGGGAAGTATGTGGATGGGTCCTTGTAAGGTGCGAAGTTATAGCCACCTTGCAACCATCATACGTCCTCGACAGCTACAACAGGGGACATCCGTTGCAGCGCAGGTCAATGGCAGAGCGATCTATTGAATGACGATAGGAATCGAGTTTCAAGATTATACTGTTGGGTAGAAATTACTAATCACAAGAGCGAATGAGCCACATCGCTTCTAGTTATACAGAAAAACTCCGTCACTAGTCTGTGGAGGAGTAGAAGAGTCTCTTTTCATTTTAACTGTTTCTTCCGTCGTTCTTTGGTGGGGCAACTTCATGGTTAATCATGTAAAGCGTGCAGCAGAACAGCCACAATATTGTGCTTTTCATTTAGCACTGGTGGCTCTGATCGAAACTACCACCTGCCATAGCTGGAAGTTCGTCTTTCTGTACTTGCTGCTAATCGCTCGGAAATTGTCGACTGGCTTGAACTTCCCTTTAAATTATCATACGCTTCCTCTGTCCTACGCCGTGACACGACAGAATGCAGACTGGCACAGTATGAGCGAGGGCAGCAATCCACGTCATCTATGCCACGACGCTTGTTTTGGGCTATTTGCAACACCTGGCCTGTCCCATAAGTCAATGTCATCCACTGGAATGTACTACACAAGGTGCAGCACTTTACGAATTAAATTCCCTCCAGGGTGGAAATTATACTTTTCCAAACTTAAACTCACCGCACAACATAATTACGGAATCAGTTGTCCAGAAACCCCGTAATTCCCAACCCTTGAGTTTGGAAGGTACTGTCCCACTGATTTCACACCCTGTGACGTCCAACTTTCTGTGGACGACAGGGACACCTCCGGCTATATGCTTCCCCAAATGGCTCAAATGGCTCTGAGCACTATGGGACTTAACATCTGAGGTCATCAGTCCGCTAGAACTTAGAACTACTTAAACCTAGCTAACCAAAGGACATCACACACATACATGCCCGAGGCACGATTCGAACCTGCGACCGTAGCAGTTGCGCGGTTCCGGATTGAAGCGCCTAGAACAGCTCGGCCACAGCAGCCGGCATGCTTCCCCACTTTCATTTATTTCCACCGAGATGTTGGTATGTTACGTTACGTTATCCATCTTCTTCTTAAGTTTCGTGTGTCAGTGTAATAACACAGGCCTCTTAAGTGTTGTATTTACTGCGATAATGAACCAGACTGAATACTGGTGGCACTTCCGTTAAATTAAAGTGATACATCCAGTTTGCACGGTTCAAACGTTTGCTGCGTTATATTATAAATTCCTTCACAGTAACGTTACTCAGCACATCACTTTCGCTGCGCTGTACTTTCACATCTTTTCTGTTATCCCTCTTCACACAGAATTTTTTGTTTCTACATGTCTTTTTTTATTCCTGACTGGTTTAACTCGGGGTACGTTCTGGTCTGCTATCGAAATATCCTGTGCCGGACTCTCCGTGACTTTCTTGTATTCTAATATATCTATTTGGCATATTACAGAGAGAAAAGAAACTACTATTTCAATCACAAACGTCATGACCGTCTTTGCTGTAGTAACGACAGTTAAACGGTTTCTAGTCTAACGAGTCATCATCTACTTACTCCACCCAATACAGGCCCAACTGTACCGACCGGCCGCCGTGTCATCCTCAGCCCACAACCGTCACTGGATGTGGATATGGAGGGGTATGTGGGCAGCGCGCCATAAGTCAGTTTACGAGACCGGCGAGTTACCATCTAGCACGTGAAATTGTCATTTAGCGGTCATCGTGGTGATTTGAAAAATTATGGTTTCAAGTGAGCCATTTGAAAAAATGTTGCTTTCAAGTGAGCACGATGTGCTCTATTTGACAATTTGGCGTGCTACTTTTATAATAAGATACTAGATCTGGTTATAGCTCGTCGGAGTCGAAACTGGTTAACTGGCATGAAGACCCTAAAAGCGACCAAGAGAGTCGTGAATAAAAGAGTGTTTTTTCTCAAATATATCCCATGTTCCAGTGTGATAATGTCAAATTGCGTAGTAAAGGAAACTGTTGAGTGTTCGGCTAGATAAATACCGACAACTGACTACTTGCAGAGCGTACTCAGTGTTGGGGGTTGTCGGAAGTTAGCAACAGACGAAACTGTAGTTGGCTCTCATCCAGGGTTTAGGAGAGCGCATCACCGAATATAGCTGATGTCATATACTGCGTAAACACTGTTATTATTCTCTGTGAACGGTTTTTGCCTAGTCACCGTTAGCTCATTACCTGGAAAGTGGGAAGGCGGAACTGGTTTGATGCATCGACAGTCCCTTCTTTTGAAGAACCCTAACCCTGATGCAGGAACTATGGGCTCCAGTGATGGCCCTCAGTGCTGTAGCAACTCCTACCTCGCAATGCTAAAGCCTTTACATTCAGATTTATCTAATTGATCATGATATGGTGAAAACTGATGTTTGATGCTAATTAACGAGCTTTCACCTTCAATTAAAAACATAAACCGCTGGTACTGGCCTGAAATGTACGTACTTACACAAATATAGGCGCTTCAGTCTGGAACCGCGTGACTGCTACGGTCGCAGGTTCGAATCCTGCCTCGGGCATGAATGTGTGTGATGTCCTTAGATTAGTTAGGTTTAAGCAGTTCTAAGTTCTAAGGGACTAATGACCTCAGATGTTAAGTCCCATAGTGCTCAGAGCCATTTGAACCATTTGAACTTACACAAATTACTGAAAGCAGTCATAATACACTTTTGAATGCATAATGCCCCGTGTTCAAAAAATTGTTCAAATGGCTCTGAGCACTATGGGACTTAACATCTGAGGTCATCAGTCCCCTAGAATTTAGAACTATTTACACCTAACTGAGCTGCGACAGTAGTGGTCGCGCGGTTCCAAACTGAAGTGCCTAGAACCGCTCGACCACAGCGGCTAGCTATGCTCCGTGTCTGAAGTTCACCTTGTTAAGATATTACGACGCATATTTTGGCAGATCAAAGGTACGATCTATGTAGCCAACACAGCGCGAAGTATGTCGAAGCCGCGAACTTCTGACGTGGAAAAGGGCACGCACGAAACCGCGAAGGAGCAAACAATCGTAATTCTAGTGACTGTAACATGATACAGGAAAGTTCTCCTCAGCAATACGTTAGAAGATCTGTCAGTTAAGTTAGTATGAACGGCTAACACGTCTGATCGGAAACGCACTACTTGACCACCAGTCTCTGGTCAACCATTTCGGCTCGTTTCAAAGACGCCATTTGAAATCAGTAGCGTGTAGACTGTCCTTTCACTTCTTTCATTTATTTCTGGACGCCTCTCTACTAAGTTTTACAGTGGAATTTATTTCCCTTCATACCGAAGCACGGCGGAATTTCTGGCATATTAAAACTGGGTATCGTATCAAGACTCGAACTTGTGGCTTTCATCCTTTCGCGGGTATTTGCTCTAGCGACTGAGCTACGCAAGCACGACTCGCGACACAGAAGCTCTCCTGAAAAACTCGCACGTTTAGAATTCCTGGAAGAAAGGATAACGCTGAGACATGTCTTAACCAAAGCTTGGGGACGTGTTTCCAGAACGAAATACCCACTCTACAGCGGAGTTTACTCTGATATCAAAACTTCCTGGTAGCTAAAACTGTGTGATGGACCGCGACTACAACTCGGGAACTTTGACTTTTGTGGGCAAGTGCGCTACTGACTGACTTCCCCAAGCACGACTCAAGACCTATGCTGACAACTTTACTTCAGCTAGTACCTCATCTCCTACCTTCCAAACTTCACACACCGGCATCTGTCAGGAAGTTTCGTATCTGCGCACATTCTGCTGCAGAATGAAAATTTCGTTCTGGAAACACCTCCCCAGGGTGTGGCTAAGGCATGCCTCCGCATTATCCTTCCTTCCAAGAATGCTAGTCCTGTAAGTTCCGCAGGAGAACTTCTGCAAATGGAAAGTAGGAGATGAGGTAATTGCGGAAGTAAATCTTGAGGGGCACCTGAGTCGTGCTTGGGTAGCTCAGGTGGTAGAGCTGTTGCATGCGCAACGCATAAGGTCTCGAGTTCGAATCTCGGTCCGGCACACAGTTTTTATCCGCCAGGTAGTTTCATATCAGCGCGCACTACACTGTGAGAGAAAATTTCATTCTGGAAATATTGGATACTTCGACTTAATGATATGGACGCTCTAGCGCGTCCACTTACAACAAAAGAAATTTTTCGGGTCGCAAATCAACAACCCATATCTACCGAATTGTAGTGTCGCCGAATCACGAATACCGCTTGGAAGACATCTGTTGGGTCCACACACGTTCCTCTGAGTGCCTTAATAGCACTAACTCGTCATACGTGGGAACAACTCTTCATAATTATAAACGAAAAGCACAGTATTGTGTCTGTTCTGCTGTACGCATTACATTATTAATGCTATGTGCACGTACAAAACTTAAGGACGAAAGTAACTTTGCGCAGGATGTGACACTGCCATGTAACATAGGTCTACCGAACTTGCACCGTTCATAGAAACAGCTAGTAGTAAATAAAGGAACTGAAAGAAATACGTAACGAAGCGAACATAAACGACATTTTTAGACAAGGCGTACAACTTTGCTTCCGCCGTTTTTCCCCCACCATTTGTGGCTTTATGAAACAAATTGGTTACACATGTATTATTTAAAGTATTTTCCATCGCTGTCCACTACTTTATACCATCTTTCGGGCAGTGTACGAATCCGGCCTTGAAAAAATTGTTCATCTTCTGAAGCGATCCACGAATGGGTACAATTTGTGACTTCTTCATGAGATCGGAAGTGTTGGTCAGCTGGAATCGCGCCACCGCTACGGTCGCAGGTTCGAATCCTGCCCCGGCATGGATGTGTGTGATGTCCTTAGGTTAGTTAGGTTTACGTAGTTCTAAGTTCTAGGGGACTGATGACCTCAGAAGTTAAGTTCCATAGTGGTCAGAGCCATTTTTTTTTTTGGTCAGCCAGGCCATGCGCCATTGGTCTAAACAGGTGATAGTCATAGGGAGTAATGTCTGGAGAATACGGTTGTTGGGGTAGGACTTCCCATTTTAACGTTTCCAAGTACGTTTTGACCTATTTTGCAACGTTTGGTCGAGCGTTGTCGTGCTGCAAAATCACCTTATCGTGCCTCTCGCTGTATTGCGGCCGTTTGTCTTTTAATGATGCCGGCCGCGGTGGCCGAGCGGTTCTAGGAGCCTCAGTCCGGAACCAAGCGACTGCTACGGTCGCAGGTTCGAATCCTGCCTCGGGCATGGATGTGTGTGATGTTCTTAGGTTAGTTAGGTTTAAGTAGTTCTAAGTTATAGGAGACTGATGACCTCAGATGATGAGTCCCATACTGCCCAGAACCATTTGAACCATCTTTCAATGATTTGCCGAATCGCATTACTTGCGTTAGATAACCAGCACTTGTAACTGTTTCACTTGGTTTTAACGCTTCATGGGCGCTGATGACCACGCTGTTTAGCGCCCGTAAACCTCAAACACACACACTTTCACGCTTCATAGTCCACGACGCCCCCCCCCCCCCCCCCCCCCCATGAACCATGGACCTTGCCGTTGGTGGGGAGGCTTGCGTGCCTCAGCGATACAGATAGCCGTACCGTAGATGCAACCACAACAGAGGGATCTCTGTTGAGAGGCCAGACAAACGCGTGGTTCCTGAAAAGGGGCAGCAGCCGTTTCAGCAGTTGCAGGGTCAACAGTCTGGTTGCTGTGCTGGTACTGCGAACCGCTGAAAGCAAGGGGAAACTACGGCCGTAATTTTTCCCGAGGGCATGCAGCTTTACTGTATGATTAAATAATGATGGCGTCCTCTTGGGTAAAATATTCCGGAGGTAAAATAGTCCCCCATTCGGATCTCCGGGCGGGGACTACTCAAGAGGATGTCGTTATCAGGAGAAAGAAAACTGGCGTTCTACGGATCAGAGCGTGGAATGTCAGATCCCTTAATCGGGCAGGTAGGTTAGAAAATTTAAAAAGGGAAATGGATAGGTTAAAGATAGATATAGTGGGAATTAGTGAAGTTCTGTGGCAGGACGAACAAGACTTCTGGTCCGGTGACTACAGGGTTATAAACACAAAATCAAATAGGGGTAATGCAGGAGTAGGTTTAATAATGAATAGGAAAATAGGAATGCGGGTAAGCCACTACAAACAGCCTAGTGAACGCATTATTGTGGCCAAGATAGATACGAAATCCACACCTACTACAGTAGTACAAGTTTATATGCCTACTAGCTCTGCAGATGACGAAGAAATTGAAGAAATGTATGATCAAATAAAAGAATTATTCAGATAGTGAAGGTTGACGAAAATTTAATAGTCATGGGTGACTGGAATTCGGTAGTAGGAAAAGGGAGAGAAGAAAAACGTAGTAGGTGAAAATGGACTGGGGCAAAGAAATGAAAGAGGAAGCCGCCTAATAGAATTTTGCACAGAGCACAACTTGATCACAGCTAACACTTGGTTCAAGAATCATAAAAGAAGGCTGTATACATGGAAGACGCCTGGAGATACTGACAGGTTTCAGCTAGATTATATAATGGTACGACAGAAATTTAGGAACCAGGTTTTAAATTGTAAGACATTTCCAGGGGCAGATGTGGACTCTGATCACAATCTATTGGTTATGACCTGTAGATTAAAACTGAAGAAACTGCAAAAAGGTGGGAATTTAAGGAGATGGGACCTGGATAAACTAAAAGAACCAGAGGTTGTACAGAGTTTCAAGGAGAGCATAAGGGAGCAATTGACAGGAATGGGGGAAAGAAATACAATAGAAGAAGAATGGGTAGCTTTGAGGGATGAAGTAGTGAAGGCAGCAGAGGATAAAGTAGGTAAAAAGACAAGGGCTAGTAGACATCCTTGGGTAACAGAAGAAATATTGAATTTAATTGATGAAAGGAGAAAATATAAAAATGCAATAAATGAAGCAGGCAAAAAGGAATACAAACGTCTCAAAAATGAGATCGACAGGAAGTGCAAAATGGCTAAGCAGGGATGGCTAGAGGACAAATGTAAGGATGTAGAGGCTTATCTCACTAGGGGTAAGATAGATACTGCCTACAGGAAAATTAAAGAGACCTTTGGAGATAAGAGAACCATTTGTATGAACATCAAGAGCTGAGATGGGAACCCAGTTCTAAGCAAAGAAGGGAAACCAGAAAGGTGGAAGGAGTATATTGAGGTTCTATACATGGGCGATGTACTTGAGGACATTATTATGGAAATGGAAGAGGATGTAGATGAAGATGAAATGGGAGATACGATACTGCGTGAAGAGCTTGACAGAGCACTGAAAGACCTGAGTCGAAATAAGGTCCCCAGAGTAGACAACATTCCATTGGAACTACTGACAGCCTTGGGAGAGCCAGTCCTGATAGAACTCTACCATCTGGTTAGAAAGATGTATGAGACAGGCGAAATACCCTCACACTTCAAGAAAAATATAATAATTCCAATCCCAAAGAAAGCAGGTGTTGACAGATGTGAAAATTACCGAACTATCAGTTTGATAAGTCACAGCTGCAAAATACTAACGCGAATTCTTTACAGACGAATGGTAAAACTAGTAGAAGCCGACGTCGGGGAAGATCAGTTTGTATTCCGTAGAAATACTGGAACACGTGAGGCAATACTGAGCTTACGACTTATCTTAGAAGCTATATTAAGGAAGGGCAAACCTACGTTTCTAGCATTTGTAGACTTAGAGAAAGCTTTTGACAGTGTTGAATGGAATACTCTCTTTCAAATTCTGAAGGTGGCAGGGGTAAAATACAGGGAGCGAAAGGCTATTTACAATTTGTACAGAAACCAGATGGCGGTTATAAGAGTCGAGGGACATGAAAGAGAGATAGTGGTTGGGAAGGGAGTGAGACAGGGTTGTAGTCTCTCCCCGATGTTATTCAATCTGTATATTGAGCAAGCAGTGAAGGAAGCGAAAGAAAGATTCGGAGTAGGTATTAAAATCCATGGAGAAGAAATAAAAACTTTGAGGTTCGCCTATGAGATTTTAATTCTGTCAGAGACAGCAAAGGGCTTGGAAGAATGGTTGAACGGAATAGACAGTGTCTTGAAAGGAGGATATTAGATGAACATCAACAAAAGCAAAACGAGGATAATGGAATGTAGTCAAATTAAAACGGGTGATGCTAAGGGAATTAGATTAGGAAATGAGACACTTAACGTAGTAAAGGAGTTTTGCTATTTGGGGAGCAAAATAAGTGATGATGGTCGAAGTAGAGAGGATATAAAATGTAGACTGGCAATGGCAAGGAAAGCGTTTTTGAAGAAGAGAAATTTGTTAACATCGAGTATAGATTTAAGTGTCAGGAAGTCATTTCTGAATGTATTTGTATGGAGTATAGCCATGTGAAACATGGACGATAAATAGTTTGGACAAGAAGAGAATAGAAGCTTTCTAAATGTGGTGCTACAGAAGAATGCTGAGGATTAGATGAGTAGATCACTTAACTAATGAGGAAGTATTTAATAGTATTGGGGAGAAGAGAATTTTGTGGCACAACTTGACCAGAAGAAGGGATCGGTAGGTAGGACACGTTCTGAGGCATCAAGGGATCACCAATTTAGTACAGGAGGGCAGCGTGTAGGGTAAAAATCGTAGAGGGAGAGCAAGAGATGACTACACTAAGCAGATTCAGAAGGATGTAGGTTGCAGTAGGTACTGGGAGATGAAGAAGCTTGCACAGGCTAGAGTAGCATGGAGAGCTGCATCAAACGAGTCTCAAGACTGAAGACCACAACAACAACAGTCCACGACGCAGAGCTGGTCCAACCAAATGCAGAGCATCATCTTGGAGCCGTTAATATTCGGTTTGGCCGTGGACGTGGAAGCATGGCCAGGATATCCCCATAATTTTTTGCGTTTAGGGTTATCGTAATGAGCCCATTTTTCTTCCTCGGTCACAATACGATGCAGAAATCCCTTCTGTTTTTGCCACTGTAGCAACTGTTCACAAACACACAAACGCCGTTCACCGTCTCTTGGTTTCAGCTCACACGGGATCCAAGCTGCTTCTTTATGAATCATGCCCATAACGTTGAGACGTTTTGAAATGGCTTGTTGTGTCACTCCCACTAATCTTCCCAATTCTTCTTGAGATTGACGCGAGTCTTCACTCAGCAATGTCTCCAACTCTGCATCTTCTAAAACATTCTCTCTTCCACCACTATGCCGGTCTACGACGTTAAAATCGCCGTTCTTGGAGCGTTTAAACCACTTACGACAAGTTCTTTTATTAATAGCGTCCTTACCATACGTACTTGACAGCATTCGAAGGGAGTCACCTGCTGTTTTCTTCGTAGTGAAACGAAACAGTAACATCTCCCGCAAATGACGAGAATTAGGCTCTTAAACTGACATTTTCAATCAAGAACAACTTTATGATGCAGACACATATCGACTATTGCTTGAATGAGGTAATGTTGACGGAGGTCCAAGCTAACGGCCTGACTTCTAAGGTGTTTTTCTTTCGACCTCTACTTGCCGTTCTCGCATCTATCGGCAAACGGCGGAATCAAAGTTGTACATCTTGTACAAAGACAACAATTACAATGAATCTTCCTGGCAGATTAAAACTGTGTGCCGGACCGAGACTCGAACTCGGGACCTTTGCCTTTCGCGGGCAAGTGCTCTACCAACTGAGCTACCCAAGCAGGACTCACGCCCCGTCCTCACAGCTGTACTTCTGCCAGTATCTCGTCTCCTACCTTCCAAACTTTACAGAAGCTCTCCTGCGAACCCTGCAGAACTAGCACTCCTGAAAGAAATGATATTGCGGAGACATGGCTTCGCCACAGCCTGGGGGATGTTTCCAGAATGAGATTTTCACTCTGCAGCGGAGTGTGCGCTAATATGAAACTTCTTGGTAGATTAAAATTGTGTGCCAGACCGAGACTCGAACTCGGGACCTTTGCCTTTTTTGCGGGCAAGTGCTCTACCAACTGAGCTGTGAGGACGGGGCGTGAGTCGTGGTTGGGTAGCAGGCAAGGACCCGAGTTCGAGCCTCGGTCAAGCACACAGTTTTAATCTGCCAGGAAGTTTCATATCAGCGCACACTCCGCTGCAGAGTGAAAATCTCATTCTGGAAACACCCCCCAGGCTGTGGCTAAGCCATGTCTCCGCAGTATCCTTTCTTTCAGGAGTGCTAGTTGTGCAGGTTTCGCAGGAGAGCCTACCGCAGAACCATCTGTGCACACTCCGCTGCAGAGTGAAAATCTCATTCTGAATTACAATGATGTCATCGAGATTCATGATGGTCCACTAGATACTACAAAAGACGAGATGGCTCTTAATAAGACGTGTGACCGTCACGGACGGCCATGCATGCTCTACGAAGTGCTTCCATGCTGGGCTCAAGGCTGTAATGAGATTTTGCGTTAGGGCGCTCCAATTCCCCACCAGAGCTGTTGTCAATTGCTGGATGGTCGTCGGTGCAGCGGATGGGCTGAAATACGTCTCCTCAACGCATCCCACATGTGCTCGTCATGAGAATAGACTGGCGAGTCCATTTGCTGAGTATTATCTCGTTCCAGTAGTTCCTCCAGTTGCGCTGTTCGTTGCGGTCGCGCACTGTCACCCATTAAAATGAAGTAAGGGCCGAATGTACCTCATGAAAGACGCGCATAGGAAAGGAGTACAGAATAACAATAACACTGACCGGTGAGTGTGCCTGTAAACATCACAACAGCCGAACCACCGAAACAATCATGTTCGACGGTGGTGCACGTACTTTCACATGGGAACACGTTATGTAACCACGAACACTGTCGAACATGATTGTTTTGGTGGACCAAGTGTTATGTTGTGGCGAGGCATAGTGTTTCATGGGCGTAATTATCATCCTGCCCTCCTTCTTTTCACTGTATCCCTTTCCCCGCCGATTAAGTGGAAAACTTTCTCACTTTGTTACCATATGAGTCCACCTAATTTTCAAAATCCTTCGGAGGGACTACATCTCAAAACCTTCGATTCTCTTCTGCTCCGATTTTTCCACTGTCCATACAACACCGGGGTCCAAACGTACATTTCAGAAATATCTTCCGCAAATTATGTGCTATGTTTGGTACTGTGTAACACTGTTGTATTAATTTGTTGTGAAAGCGGTGCTGATAGACAATAAAAGCGAGTTAAAAGCTGTGAGCTGTCTGGGGTTAGTTAACCTGACATTACTGCGCAACTGTTTCACCAGGTATCCAGTCTAGCTTACCATATTCTCAACCAGACTAACATTAATTATAATTTTTAATAGTCATACGACAACCGGTGATATTTTAAATAAAAAGAAATAAATCAGTTTATATTTGTAAATTTATTTTAACATTGATCATTGAAATTTCAGCATATTAAACTTGATTCATAACTAAACTCGTTCCTTATTTAGGATTGTGAAAATGTGAGATTGTAATCTTACGGAACACGTCAAATATGGAGCTAAGATTGGGAGACTACATACAACACTGCATTCATAAAATTACACACGAAGAACGTTGAAACATATGCAAGGGGAAATTAACCACAACCAACCGATTCAATTTTCACCCAAAGAAGTTACGTTCGTAGCGCAATTCTGTCCGACTGGTATACTAAATTCATACTAACTGTCTGTGAAATCTTCCCGAAAAGAATAGCTGAGGGCTACTTTGATGATTATACCACATGCTTCACGTGGTCAACTTGGCTTACACAAAGAGTGTAAGTCCACAATAATTCTGATAATTAAAATAAATTAGATCGAAAAGCAATTTACAAAAGAAAACTTTGAACTAGTTACTATAGTCTTACTATTAACCTGATGGGTCAAACAACTGTATAAGCACGTGGTACTGGTCTCACAAAGTACACCGCAAGTGGGTTGAGCATAAAGAAAAAGTTGCTATACTGAAAAATATTTTCAAGACGACACGTTATAATCTCACGCACATTCGCATTTAAGATTGATGATCTTAGTTAGAGTTACTGATCAACACGTGGTTCCACTTTACTCACAAAGTAGTGACAGAGCAACTACCGGAATATATTTTGAACTTCACACTCGAATTACACTGCGTTGCAATTTAAGATAACATTAGATATTTTAGAGTTAAACCTGAAATAAAGGTGATTAAATTTTCAGTTAGGCTGAACTTAAGAAATCCATTGTCCTACGGACTTAGCAGACACGCGCTTAGCCGGAGATCTTACCATTTCAGAGGCTCGCCACGCACAGACTGACCTGCGCTCCTAACGAGCGTGCTTCCCAAATACAAACGGAAGTGACCAGAGAGGCAGCTCCCTATACCAACATGACAATGGATGGACAAGAACATACTAAGAATGGAAAACCTCTTTGCTTCTAGAAAGCGTAGCTGCCTGTTCCGACGTTGGTCCTACTGTTCTCTAGCAGACAGGTTTGTCTGCTACCCTCAAGCATGCAACTAGAAATACATTTGCTCATTCATCCTTTCACAGAGAAGAGAAGGGGGATGGCAGTATCTTATCATATACAGTATATAAAAGAAAGCCGATGTAGGTTCCGTATGAGACTGTGTGACATGAATTACATATAAACTGTGTTTTAAAGTGTAGTAGTGTGACAGATCGTTCTTGTTTATGTGTAAAAGTAACACGTTTCGCTGCTAAGTCTCCTCCCAGATTGTCAGAAACACCACAGTAAATTTAGAAAAGGAATTTATGCCGTAAATGGCAACGGATTTAAGAAATTAACACGAAAGGAATCCAACAGAGATCTTTCAACTGGTAGACTATTTAAGCCCTGAATGGCCTTTTCGCCTGTGTTTTTCTCTTCTTTGTATCCTCGTTGCTTCGTCCGACGTGGGCTAATTTTCTTCCAAGACGGTATATTTCATTAACCTCGTTACTTCTTTGTCATCAATTTAGATGAGAAGGTTATCGCTAACCCTCATTCCTCTCCAATTACTTCTGTTTACTCTCAATCTACACTTTCTAAGTATTACACCTTTCATTCAGTTCAGCAGGTCCGATAATTCTTCTTCAAATGGTTCAAATGGCTCTGAGCACAATGGGACTTAACATCTGAGGTCACCAGTCCCCTAGAACTTAGAACTACTTAAACCTAACTAACCTAAGGGCATCACACACATCCATGCCCGAGCAGGATTCGAACCTGCGTCCGTAGCAGGCGCGCGGTTCTGGACTTCTAGCGCCTAGAACCGCTCGGCCACAGGGGCCGGCAATTCTTCTTCACTTTTATTGGTGGTGCCAACGTCATGAGCGAATCTTAGGACTGACATCATTTCACCCTGAATTTTAATCCCACACTTGAACCTTTCTTTTGTTTCTGTCATCATTTGATGTATACATCGAACAGTAGGGGTGAAAGCATGCCCCCCAGGCTTACACCCTTTTTAATCCAAGCATTTTGTATTTCGTCTTCCATTCTTTTCGTTCCCTCTTCGTTCTTTTACTAACTGTATATGACTTGTTTTACTCTATAGCTTACACCTAATTTTTCATGATTTTGGACATCTTCCACCACTTCACACTGTCTTGATTTTCCTTCAGTCTTGCTTCCATCATCAAACGGAACGTGAGAACTGCCTCTCTGGTACATCTACGGACTCCTAGTTTCTACAAAGTAGCTTCGACAGTAGTTTACTGCTTCTACCAATGATTTAAGAAGTTGTGAAGAAAAGCTGGCTATCTCTTCTCTCTCGTTTGATGCTACGTCTCCGAAAGCTCTCTGAAATTCCGATTCTAATACTGGATCCTCTATACCTTCCGTTTCGATTGCCATTTCTTCTGCCGCGTCATTAGCGAAGTCCTCCGCCGTGAAGATCTTCGGTGTATTCTTTCCACCCGTACGCTCACTACTCAGCGTCTAACAGTGGAATTCACGTTTCAGCCTTAATGCTAATGTCTTTTCCTTTAATTCCCCCAAAGTTTATTTTGACTTTTTTATAAGCTGAATCAATCCTTCCGACAACCATCTCTTTTTCGATTTGTTCGCATTTCTTTCTGCAGCCATTTCGCCTTGGCTTCCTTGCACTTTCTATCTTTCTCATACCTAAGTGACTTACACCGCTGTATTCCCGTCTTTCCCTGAACATGTTTGCACTTCCTTCTTTTGTCAATCAAGTGAAGTCTTTCTTATATAAATCTATGTTTCTTCGCAGTTATTTTCCTTGTAGCAATGTCCAACTTCTGTGTTTGCCCTTTTTAGAGACGTGCATTGTTCTTCAATTGAACAGCTTGCTGTACTATTCATTATCGCTGTATCCGTTGTCTTAGATAATTTTAAACGCATCTCACCATTCGTCAACATTTTGGTATTCGACTTCGCTCCATACTGATTGAGTTTTGGACTACTTTCCGTAATTCCTAAATCTGGTCCTGGGTACGCCTTACAATCCAATATATGAATCGGGCTCTCTGTCTGACCACCATGGCCGGCCGTTGTGGCCGAGCGGTTCTAGGCCCTTCAGTCCGGAACCACGCGACTGTTACGGTCGCAGGTTCGAATCCTGCCTCGAGCATGGATGTGTGTGATGTCCTGAGGTTTGTTAGGTTTAAGTAGTTCTAAGTTCTAGGGGACTGATGACCTCAGTTATTAAGTCCCATAGTGCTCAGAACCATTTGAACCATTTTGACCATCATATAATCCAGCATTAATATTCTCGTGATTCCGGGCGTTTTAAGTATACCTCCTCCGCTTGTGATATCTTGATAGTGTATTCGCTGTTGCCATCTAAAATTTATTGGAAGGACTCAACCAGTCTTCCCCCTCTCTCATTCCTACTACAAAGTCAATGGTCTCCCGTAACTCTGTCTTCTGTTCCTTCCACTACTACTGCTTATCAACTCAGCTGATGATTAGAATATCATCTCCCTTTACGCAATGTATTGCCTACTCAATATTCTCATATAAATTCTCTATTTATTCATATTCTTTTTGTTATTCGGCTTGTACACCTGAGCTATTTTTGTTGGCGCCTAGATCGCTTACTCTATTAACCTATCTAGATGGTGTTATTCACAAAAAAACAGACGCTGAATACAGGCTCATTCAGGAAATTCATTTTGTGTTTTGCTATATTGTTGTTGGGTTGGTTTGCTGTCGATCATTGACTGGATCACAGTAACCCACTCTGTACTCCTTCTTCCTCTCCATAGCGAATTCTACTCCCGTGACACCATTTACTGCGGCTTTGACATTTCCATGTATTCGTATGACAAGATATCGCTGTCTTCTTTTCATTTTACTGCACTGACTTCCACTATATTTCGACTGAGCCTTCTCATTTACACTACTGGCCTTTGAAATTGCTACATCATGAAGATGACATGCTACATACGCAAAATTTAACCGACAGGAAGAAGATGCTGTGATATGCAAATGAGTGGCTTTTCAGAGCATTCACACAAGGTTCGCGCCGGTGGCGACACCTACAACGTTCTGACATGAGGAACGTTTCCAACCGATTTCTCATACACAAACAGCAGTTGACCGGCGTTGCCTCGTGAATCGTTGTTGTGATGCCTCGCGTAAGGAGGAGAAATGCGTCCCATAACGTTCCCGACTTAGATAAAGGTCGGATTGTAGCCCATCGCGATTGCGGTTTATCGTGTCGTGACATGCTGCTCGCGTTGGTCGAGATCCAATGACTGTTAGCAGAATATGGAATCGGTTGGTTCAGGAGGGTAATACGGAACACCGTGCTGGATTCCAACGGCCTCGTATCACTAGCAGTCGAGATGACAGGCATCTTATCCGCATGGCTGTAACGGATCGTGCAGCCACGTCTCGATCCCTGAGTCAACAGATGGGGACGTTTGCAAGACAACAACCATCTGCACGAACAGTTCGACGACGTTTGCAGCAGCATGGACTATCAGCTCGGAGACCATGGCTGCGGTTACCCTTGACGCTGCATCACAGACAGGAGCGCCTCCGATGGTGTACTCAACGACGAACCTGGGTGCAATGCCAAAACGTCATTTTTTCGGGTGAATCCAGGTTCTGTTTACAGCATCATGATGGTCGCATCCGTGTTTGGCGACATCCCGGTGAACACACATTGGAAGCGTGTATTCGTCATCGCCATACTGGCGTATCACCCGGCGTGATGGTATGGGGTGCCACTGGTTACACGTCTCGGTCACCTCTTGTTCGCACTGACGGCACTTTGAACAGTGGACGTTACATTTCAGATGTGTTACGACCCGTGGCTCTACCCTTCATTCGATTCCTGCGAAACTCTACATTTCAGCAGGATAATACACGACCACATGTTGTAGGTCCTGTACGGGCCTTTCTGGATACAGAAATGTTCGACTGCTGCCCTGGCCAGCACATTCTCCAGATCTCTTATCAATTGAAACCGTCTGGTCAATTGTGGCCGAGCAACTGGCTCGTCACAATACGCCAATCACTACTCGTGTTGAAGCTCCATGGGTAGCTGTACCTGTACACGCCATCCAAGCTCTGTTGGACTCAATGCCCAGGTGCATCAAGGCCGTTATTACAGCCAGAGGTGGTTGTTCTGGGTACTGATTTCACATAATCTATGCACCCAAATTGCGCGAAAATGCAATCACATGTCATTCTAGTATAATATATTTGTCCAATGAATAGCCGTTTATCATCTGCATTTCTTCTTGGTGTACCAATTGTAATGACCAGTAGTGTACCTTCTCACATATTCTCGTGCACCTGCCGAGTTCAGGCTCTGCCATTCCACAAAGAGACTCGTAGAATGATGCTTTTGTCGGTTATTCGGTCTTTTTCTCATGGTTACGTCTTCCTTGGCATGCTAGTGGGTGACTATTCTGGAGTCTTATGCCACTGGAGAGACAATCATAACACGTTTTCAACGTACAGGCTATGCCATTGGACGGGCCATGAACACAGTTTTTCAATTACAGACCACATGACCTGTGGATACACATGTGTGTCTCTAATCCAGTGGTTTCCGTTGCCTTCTGCGTTCTCCTGCCTTTTGGAGGGCTTTCCCACTTCAAGGGCAAGAGGTTACCCTGAAATCCTTACCATTTCGCCACCGTCATTTACAAGGTCTATGGCAAAACTAGAGTGATTGGTCATGGCAGAAGTCTTCGGCGGCCATTGCTGATGATTTTTACTTAAAATTTAAAGATTGACTGGAGTCGAACCCGGGACGGTTTAGTTACAGGTCAATGACGCTATCGCTAGACCATGGTTTATTCTCAATATACCATTGAGTTCGCAACAGAGGTTGTCTGAAGTTACAAATTTGTGGGATTAAAATTTCAGACCCAAAGAATATTTCGTAATGCTTCGGCGATTACTGTTCATATCCATACATATCCTTTGTTAATGTTTATATGCGTTTTGAATAATGTTATGGTTTGTAGCAAGGACGGGTGTATGGTGTACTGCGAGAGGCGTTCAGTATGTAATGCAATACTTTCTTTCTGAAAGCAGGTTGTTTTTATTGAGGATTCGAATGTACCATATTATTCACCACTGTTTTGGCTACAGCATCCTATTTTTCAACATGAACTCCGTTCAATACGACGTCTTTAGGCCACTTTACTAGGTATGCCTGTATGCCCGCATGCCATCACTCTACTAGTAGACGTGGAAGCCGTTATTTTGATGCATCAATAACCTCGCCATGATCCACGTACTGCTCCCCGCAGAGTGGGCCAAACAGATGGAACGGCAGCCCCGAGATCCGGGCTATAGGGTGGATGAGGAAAAACAGTCACAATGTAGTTTTGTGAGCTACTCTCGTGTGCCCAGACTTGCGTTGTCATGGAGAAGGAGAAGTTCGTTTGCATTTTTTTGGCGACGAACATGCATCAGCAGTTTTTCCGATTTCCCGAGACTAGCGTAATACACTTCTGACTTGATCGTTCCACTGTGAGGGAGGACGTCAAACAGAGTAACGCCTTCACTCTTCACAGTCCCAAAGGACCGTAGCCGTGATTTTACTGCCTGAGGTTTGGGCTTTCTAACTTTCCTTCGGAAACATTCCATGTCTTTCTGTTTTTTTTCTGCTGATCGAAGTGATGAACCCATGTTTCATCGCCTGTGACGATGTTCGACAAAAATTGTCACCATCAGCCTTGTAACCTGCAAACAACTCCGCACAAATGGTCATTCGTTGATCTTTATGGTCTTCTGTCACGCGGTGGGAAACGGCATACATCTTTGAGAACCCCAAATGGTGGATGAATGTATCAGCACTACCAACAGAGGCGTCCAGTTGTGCAGTGAGGTGGATGATTGTGATCCGTCGATCACCTCGAATGAGAATGCCCGCATGTTCCAACATTGCAGGAGTCACAGCTGTGTGAGACACGCGGGCGATCGGACAGATTTGCGTGACACTGTTGCGGCGATGACAGACGCTTCGCCCAACGATTCATCATGCTTTTGTTCACTGCCAGTTCTCCATAGACATTCTGCACGCGCCTATGAATATAGGCAGCGACGCTACGCCCCCCCCCCCCCCCAAAAAAAAAACTCAACTCAATGACAGCTCTCTCCCTGGAACATACCTCTGTAGCAGACGCCATTTTGAAGGTTACTTATAGCACCGCCATCCATCGGAACTACATGAAACTATAGGAGCTGAAGATGGAATATTCTTCGGTGTTATTTTTCGACAGAAACCATTTTTTTTTTCAACCCAAATTGGCCGATAAAGAAAATATGTGACGTTACTTACTACACGCTCCTCATAAATATTCGTAAATATCAAATTCCAAGTGCGAAATACTGTAGTATCATACGAGCAGTAAATTGGCTTTATGGGAGATATTCTTGCTAAAGGAAGTGGTAGCTTCTAAAATAGAAAACTCAGATAACTGATGGGATGAAAAAATTGTATTCTTAATAGCTCAATTTACCTTCATCGACGGAAAAGTAAACTTTGATCATTGACTACGTACCACTATACTCTCGTAGCTGTTGCTTGTTCGGAAAATGGTGGTTGGTCTAGGTACTAGCGTGTGATAATAGTAATGTGATTTGTATGGTAAAATATCAGACTGAACTGCTTGCAACAGGACACGTTTTATCTCACGTTGTATCTTCGAGTTAGCCACATTTTCTTGTTATGACTAACACATTTTTAAAAGTACGAGCTTTTTGGAAAACATTAATAATTTTATTCTTGTGTTGGTGTGTGGCAGAAGACAGATTACTAAAAATCAATTTTATTTGTTTACATATCTAGATCACACACTGAATGCGAGAAGCAGATCAGGCTAAGTTTGCCGCTTTATGATGGCCACATGACAATGGCCTAACTTGAAATATACAACGCAGCGATTTCTGTAAACATGCCATTCTCAAAAACAATTCAGTTTTGTGACGAGTAATACGTCCCGCAAGCCATCTGAGAATATGCACATCGTAGCATCGGCTGGAATCTTGTGCTTGTTTTGTGCGTCGGAGTTCTCGGCATAGATTACATTGTAAGATGTGTGTTTATTAATATCTTTGCACTGGCGAGATTCGTTGTGCTGTTGTGGCGGCATTTGTTACTGATAGGGCACATCGGCTGCGTCACAGTGTCATTAGATCAGCTGCGCTGACACTACTTCCTCGTTCTGTAGCTGCATCGTGGTAAGTCTTGTTGGCACGGTTCTAAAATGCGCCTCGCGTGCTGGGTCTTAGCGTAAAACTCGATGTTTTTTTATGACTGCAGTCATGTACGTCTTAATTGTTTACAGTAATAGGTGTAGGCCAACTACAAACTGTTTGGTGATCATTTGTGTCAATTTTTTTAGGAGCACTTTCACTAAAGTCACATTCTGTACGTAGCACATTGCTATGAAGCTTTGAATACTCTTTAGGACATTAATTAAAATATGGTCCCCTTTTACACGCAGTTGTTTTTTGTTTACAAGAGGTGTAGCTGTAGCTATATTTTACTGAAACTTCCTGGCAGATTAAAGCTGTGGCCAGGAGTGTTATGTAGAGCCCCGCTCAAGTTGTTTTTTTTTTTTTTTTTTTTTTTTTTTTCACCGTAATACCAGAAATTTCCTGAAATTCATATTCCCTAATTTTAATTTTGAGATCGTCAGAATCTTGTGCTTCATCTGGGACTAATTTTATTTGCGTCTGAATGTACACTTCATACAAAGACACATCTATACTAAATTTCTAAGTCACTCTTCACAGCTTCTTGTGGTGAGGCCTGTATTTCCATATACCAGTTTTTTTTCTCACTTTTGCGAACAGACCGGAAATATGCATGCCATAAAAAATTCTTTTTTTTTCACGTGCGGTGTAAACAGTACACTAGCTATCTGTTTCGGAGGGTGCAGTTCTTAAACGAGTGAAATGTTAATGGCTGCTTCAATACTACGATAGTAATCTGAGGGTCTCTAACATTTTAGGAAAGGAATTGAACTGACAGTTTCTTGATAAATTTCCTATTCTTTTCTGAATTTGTCATTTGGATGAACTACTGTAGTGTATCTTATATTTGATGGTGACAAACTTTTATGCATAAGAATGTTGTTTAGCGCGTGTACTGTATATTTTTTGTCTAGAACATCTTTGTAAATTTATGTAGGTATCGCGAAGTTAGAGCGAGGTCTGGAACGCTTTCCAATGAAATAGTTCCCTGTCCGCTATTAACAGTTCGGGGTTTTTGCTTAAAGTCTTGATTCTGATCTCAATGTTCCTTTGAGCATCTAAAGTTTAAAATCGCCACGGGTGAATTTGACTTTGCCGCATCAAGCAGTTTATCATCATCATCATCATCATCATCATCATCATCATCATCAGTGGACGTTCGGACCCATGACTAATGATGCTATTCCAGAATGTGGCGGTAGCACAGCAGCATAGTAACGTATATTATCGGAAAGTTTGTCAACGCATCGATCTATCATACTAAAATGTAGTCACCAAATGCTTGTTTAGATACAAAACAGTGCAAGAATGCATGATAATGAAATGGGACTATGGTAATTAAGCTGTCACGACTCCCTCCCACCGTTCTCACAATGTGTAATACAAAATATGGGTTTAGTGTTATAATTCGTGTGTTGCATGTGTAGACTTTTTATGTAAACATCCACTTTCGAAAGAATGATGTAGTTATAGATTCCTTTCTACATTGCTGGATATTTGGTTTCATTTTTTGGACCGGGGTTGCTATGTTCACTTCCTTGTATGTCTAGTATAGTTACTGATATCATTATTTGCTCTTCAAATATTTTTAATTAGTCCAGTTTCGTATGATAATATAGGATTTTTCGCTGTAATGCAATGAAAATAAATTGCCCAAATGTAAGGCTGTTTTTACGAACATGGGACAGAGGTGGACAGTAGCCCTGCTGAAGGACCCATCCCGGCATTTGCCTGAAATAAAGGAAAACCGCGGAAAATCTAAATCTAGGCAGCCGAAAAAAGCAAAGTCAGCCCTTCCTAAAATGTCAGTGTGTCAACAACCGTCACTATAATTCGGCCGGTTCCTATTGCACAGTGCTCCTTTGTTCATATACAATTTGCACAAGATAATTGTAATATAAAACAGTTATGCATATTTGTTGTCACCCTCTACACTATCATTGCACTCAATATGGACACCCGCCAGTGATTTCAAAAGACGAACTTATTCTTACGCCTTTTGTACCTCAGTTTTTTCGAAAAACTGACTCCAAGACTATAAACGTGCCACCGTGTGCCATGCAGATCTGTCCTCGCTTCAGTCCTGTCTGGAAAACTCGATTATGCTTCCCTCCACGATATGCTGAGCTTGGAGAACGACATAAGTAACTATGTGCTAAAGATACTGGAGGCAAGATTTTCTTTCAAGAGCATTGCATTGTGATCATATGTTGCCATGTGCTATTGCACCTGCCGTTCCTTTTCGGTATTAATTCCCACACTTTCTCTACATAATCATTTTGTTTGGCTTTCTAGCGAAGTATTTTTTAGCTAACTTCGTAGTTACATGTATTTTAGTAACATTATTCATCTCCCTGGGCAAATAATCATCTACAAAATTTTTCTTGTAGTACTGTTACACACATATGTATATGCGATTATTGACTCCGGTTTTGCCAAACAATACATATTGACTAGGGACAGTGTACCATCGATTCTGAAGGTATATCTTCACTGCCAAGAGGTACTGAACAAGAACCAAGGTTGCAATAACAAGTCATATTTTGAAAATAGCATTTTACGAGCAACATTTTGAAAACGATCATTACATAAAATTCATTTATACAACAAAGAACGTGCACCGCGGCATATAGTTGCACAACAAATTTTTCTTTCTGAAAAAGCATCAGTGTCTGATATTTTTGCTGGTAGTTCCATCTGAAGACTCCCTGGCCGCTTCTCCCCGACTGGAAGGTTGCAACTGTCCTCAGGCGAACAGTTTTCTCTGCTGTAACTTCATCCTCTGAGGTTATTCTTAGGGAGCAAGAATTGAACTGGGACCTGGAACAAAATGTCAGTCGTAGTTGCAGTCGCATATCGTTTCGTCCCTTCCGAAAAAAACCTTAAAAACAAACTATTACCTTGCATAAAGCTGGCTCAGTATACCATTTCTCTTACCGTTTCGGTAGGAGCCATCAGCTGTAGTCCAGAGGACGACACCCAACATCGACCTTAAAGCTCCTCTTCGTCGATCGAAGTCAAGAATGAGAACTCACTGAACGTCACTTTTCCACTGTTGGTTATGGTACCATTGTCGGACACACCATTAACCGCTTGCTAGTGTACACTTACACTAATAGGAGCCAGTGATAGTATACCTTCACTAGTGGATGTGTTTCTTTCGATTTATGATATGCTGTCACCGATCATTTTATAGTGTTATAAATGCTCTAGGCAAACATTATCTTCGCTAACCATCCGCTTCCACTATAATGTATACAACAGATTTGGGCCACCTTCAGGTCTGGGGGTTAGAATAGGCCCGACATATTCCTGCCTGTCGTAAGAGGCGACTAAGGGAAGTCTCTCACCTTTTGGCTTTCATGTGATAGTCCCCTGTAGGGTTTGACCTCCATTCTTCAAAATTTTCCCGAAGATTGAGCCCATTGGGGAAGGGCTCCTTACATGGTGCATAATGTCCACGTGCTGAGATCCTTTGTCGACGTAGATCAGCACTTCTGCTCATTCTCCAACTGTTGGGCGAGGTCACCCTCCTGGGTGCGTTTTCCTCCAACCTCTGTGCAGTATTGCTTTCTGTGGCGTCGACGATAATGGACTTCTTAGCTGTTTTGCGCCTGATATTCAGCATGGCAGCAAGTCCTTTGTGGTGAGGCTTCCTTGTACCCTGTTAGTTGTAGCCTCCTGACCACACAGGGATCACTCTGCTGATGCCTGTGCCGTTAACTCCCCAGGTATGCCAAGGAGTAGATGCCCGTCACACTGGGGCATCGGGACTCCTGCCAGGTGGCCTTTGCTATGGCTGGGTGGAGCCCATGGGGAGGACCTCTGGTCAGAATGGGTGCGATCAAACACCAGCAGTCAAGGTCTAACTTCAATGCTAAGAAATACGGCCCCAAATCGATCCCCTCCCCCTGGCCACACCACAGGAGGAATGCCAGGTTAAGGATGGCAGTGAAGCTTATTCAAACTGGTACCTCTTATGTACCAGAGTTGATGGGGAATCTTTCATGTCAAGATCTTAAATGTGGTTCAGGACATCATACACTCCTGGAAATTGAAATAAGAACACCGTGAATTCATTGTCCCAGGAAGCGGAAACTTTATTGACACATTCCTGGGGTCACCATCTGTTGCTCCTGCACCACCTACCTCAGGAGCAACGACCCCCCAACCATCGGGGACACAAGTCCCCAACTCTAAGCCGGAGAAGCGTCCGACTTCTTCGGCGACTCTCTCTCGCAAGGGATCCCTCAGGTCCCTCCCTTCCCAGGTTTCCACCTCTGGGAAGGGTGACGTCAGCCAATGGCTGAAAAGCAGGCCAGCGGCTGGTCGCAGGGCTTCCCGCTCCTCCTCCGTCCCGGAGACTGACTCGGTGGAGCCCTCCCAGCCAGTAAAGCCCAAGGAGCAGAGAGAGAAGACGAAGAAGAAGGCCTCTAAGGCCAAGGAACGCGCGGTGGCATCCACCCCACCGCTCCATACAGGCTCTGCGTCTGAGGGTGAGGTGGAGATCCTGGCGTCCGCTGAGGACCTGGATCTCGCCATACCCTCAGACGCCAAGGACGCCGATTGTACTGGTCCTCGATCGGTGACAGCAGGTGACCCAGTGACGTGATCTGCCTCCTCGGTCCCTTGACGCCTATTTCGCCCATGGACAAAGTGATTCTCCAGTGGAACTGCAGCGGTTTTTTCCACCACCTTGCTGAGCTCCGCCAACTCGTCAGCAGTCACCCTTTCTTCTGCATTGCCCTCCAGGAAACGTGGTTTCCGGCAATGCGGACCCCTGCCCTACGAGGGTATAGGGGTTATTATAAGAACCGGGCAGCTTATGAGAGGGTGTCTGGTGGAGTCTGCGTCTACGTCCTTAACTCTATCTACAGCGAGTGTGTGCCTCTTCATACACCCTTAGAGGCTGTCGCTGTAAGGCTGTGGACGCCTCAGCCTATTACTGTCTGCAGTTTGTACCTTCCGCCGGATGGTGATGTCTCTCGTCATGTGTTGGCTGCATTGATAGGACAACTGCCGCCTCCCTTTGTGTTGCTGGGCGACTTTAACGCCCATAACCCCTTGTGGGGTAGCGCCGCGATTACTGGCCGGGGCAGAGATGTCGAGACTCTTCTGTCACAGCTTGACCTCTGCCTTTTAAACACGGTAGAGGCGACCCACTTTAGTGCGGTCCATGGCTCATTTTCGGCCATTGACCTTTCTATTTGCAGCCCCGGACTTTCACCATCCATCCACTGGAGGGTCCATGACGACTTATGTGGTAGTGACCATTTCCCCATCTTTCTGTCACTGCCACAGCGTCACTCTTCTGAACGCCCCTCCAGATGGGCTCTGAATAAGGCTGATTGGGACTTATTTACATCTGTCGCAGTGATCGCACCTCCTTCCACTGATCCGATTGATGCGGTGGTTCAGTCGGTCACCACCAGCATCGTTTCTGCGGCGGCATCTGCGATTCCCTGTACATCCGGGTCACCTCGGCGGAGGACTGTGCCGTGGTGGTCGCCCGAGATCGCAGAGGCGATTCGAGATCGCCGGCGGGCTCTTCAGCGCCATAAGCGGCACCCGTCGTTGGAGACCCTCATTGCTTTTAAACAGTTCCGCGCCCGAGCCCGACGCCTTATTCGCCAACGGAAGCAGGAGTGCTGGGAACGTTATGTTTCCACCATTGGCGTCCGTACCTCTGCATCGCAGGTTTGGGCCAAGATTCGGCGACTCCAAGGCTATCGACCACCTGTCTCTGTCCCTGGGCTTTCGCTGAATGGAGCAGTGTGCACCGACTCCGACACGATTGCGGACCGGTTAGCAGAGCATTTTGCTCAGTGTTCCGCGTCAACGAACTACCCGTTGGCCTTCCGCTCCCGGAAAGAGCGGTTGGAAAGTCGGAGGCTTTCCTTTCACACGCGCCACACGGAGTCGTACAATGCTCCTTTCAGCGAATGGGAATTCCAGAGCGCACTTTCTGCTTGCCCTGATACGGCTCCTGGACCAGACCGCATTCACAGCCAGATGCTGAAACACCTCTCAGTGCCTTGCCAGCGACGCCTCCTAGATCTTTTCAATCGCGTCTGGGTCGAGGGTGTTTTCCCGTCTCAATGGCGGGAAAGCATAGTCCTCCCCGTATTGAAACCTGGCAAGAACCCGCTGGAGGTGGACAGCTATCGCCCCATAAGCCTCACCAACGTTCCTTGCAAGTTGCTGGAACGTATGGTGAGCCGGAGGTTGAGTTGGCTCCTCGAGTCTTGGGGCCTTCTGGCTCCGTCTCAGGGTGGGTTCCGTAAAGGCCGCTCTGCCGTCGATAATCTGGCCTCCCTGGAGTCTGCCATCCTTACAGCCTTTGCGCGCCGCCAACATCTGGTTGCCATCTTCTTCGACATGCGGAAGGCATACGATACGACTTGGCGCCATCACATCCTGGCCACACTTCATGGGTGGGGCCTTAGGGGCCCGCTCCCGATTTTTATTCAGAATTTTCTTTCGTATCGTTCCTTCCGCGTGCAAGTAGCTGCGTCGCATAGTTCCTCCCGGGTCCAGGAGAACGGGGTCCCACAGGGGTCTGTCCTCAGTGTGTCCCTGTTTTTAATTGCCATCAATGGGCTCGTTGAGGCGGTGGGGTCGTCCGTCGCGGTTTCTTTATATGCGGACGACTTCTGCCTATATTACAGCTCCAGTGGCATCGCCGCTGCTGAACGGCAGCTGCAAGGTGCCATCCGCAAGGCGCAGTCATGGGCTGTAGCGCACGGCTTCCAGTTTTCGGCCGCGAAGACCTGCGTTATGCATTTCTGCTGGCGTCGCACGGTTCACCCTGAGCCGCGCCTTTACCTTGACGGTGAACCTCTTGCTGTGGTCGCGACGCATCGGTTCTTGGGACTGGTGTTCGATACCCGGTTGACTTGGCTGCCCCATATTAGGCAGCTGAAGCAAACATGCTGGCGGCACTTAAACGCTCTCCGTTGCTTAAGCCACACCAGGTGGGGTGCCGACCGGTCCACCCTCCTCCACCTATATCAAGCGCTGATCCAGTCCCACCTTGATTATGGGTGTGTGGCGTACGGTTCTGCCTCGCCTTCAGCATTGTGATTGCTGGATCCCATACACCACTGCGGGATCCGCCTCGCCACGGGAGCGTTCCGGACAAGCCCCGTCGACAGCATACTTGTGGAGGCTGGTGTCCCTCCATTGCGGTTCCGGCATGACCGCCTTCTGGCCGCCTATGCTGCGCACGTTTATAGCATGCCAGGGCATCCAAACTACCGTCTCCTGTTCCCGCGCTCGATCGTCCATGTTCCAGACAGGCGGCCCCGGTCAGGGTGTCCCATTGCGGTTCGCCTCCGGGACCTTCTCCGTGGCCTTGACTTTTTTCCTCTGCCGCCTGTTTTCCGGGCCAATCTCCGTCTGCCCCCGTGGAGTGTGCCCCGACCGTGCCTTCGGCTCGACTTGGCACAGGGTCCGAAGGTCTCAGTGCCTCCGGAGGCCCTCCGCCGCCGCTTTCTTTCCATCCTGGCCGAGTTTCCGAACGCGGCGGTGGCCTTCACCGACGGTTCGGTGGTCTCTGGACACACTGGTTACGCTCTCACTCTACGGGATTATTGTGAGCAACGGTCATTGGCAGCTGGCTCCAGTGTATACACTGCCGAGTTGGTTGCCATCTATCGTGCCCTAGAGTTTCTCCGCTCCCGCTCAGGTGAGTCCTTTGTCATCTGTAGTGACTCCCTGAGCGGTTTACGAGCTCTTGACCAGTGTTTCCCTCGTTCCCGTCTGGTGATGGCCATCCAGGAGTCCCTCCATACTCTCGTCCGTTGCGGCCGCTCTGTCACCTTTGTTTGGTCCCCGGGTCACGTCGGCATCCCGGGTAACGAGCGGGTTGACGAACTGGCGAAACAGGCGGTCAGTTCCCCGGCCATGGAGATCGGTCTTTTAGAGAGTGACGTCCGATCCGTATTGCGGCAGAAGGTCCTTGCTGCTTGGCGTGATGAATGGCGCACCCTGCCCTCTCCCAACAAACTTCGGGCAGTCAAGGAGACAACCAGTGTGTGGCGCTCCTCCATGCGGGGGTCTCGCAAGGACGCTGTCGTCCTCTGCCGGCTCCGCATAGGACATACCCGGCTCACGCACGCGTATCTCTTGTGCCGTGATGACCCGCCTCTGAGTCGCTGCCGATTGGCCCTGACCGTGGTACACGTCTTACTAGACTGCCCACTTTTAACTGCCCTCAGGCAGACGTTCGCGCTGCCTGATACACTCCCTGCTCTTTTAACCGATGACTCTACTATGGCTGACTTAGTTCTCCGTTTTATTCGAGCAGGGGGTTTTTATCATTCAATATGAGAGTCCCTTTTTATTTTTTTTAGTGTCGACTGTGGCTTTTGGCCTGGGGTTTTAGTTTGTGGTGTTTTAATGTGTCCCTTGGTTGTTGGCCTTTCCAGTTTTATTTTCATGGTCGGCCAATGACCGTCGCACTCTGTGTGTCTTTTAATCTCTTTTCTCTGGTCTTCGTCTATGTCTTTCTTGTACTGTGTCGTGCCTTGTCGTCTCCGTTATGTGTTTATTGCTTGTTGGACTTTTCTTCGTGTATTGTTATGGTCGTGGAACAAGGGACCGATGACCTAAGTAGTCTGGTCCCTTTAACCCCCACAAACCAACCAACCAACATTCCTGGGGTCAGATACATCACATGATCACACTGACAGAACCACAGGTACATAGACACAGGCAACAGAGCATGCACAATGTCCGCACTAGTACAGTGTATATCCACCTTTCGCAGCAATGCAGGCTGCTATTCTCCGATGGAGACGTTCGTAGAGATGTTGGATGTAGTCCTGTGGAACGGCTTGCCATGCCATTTACACCTGGCGCCTCAGTTGGACCAGCGTTCGTGCTGGACGTGCAGACTGCGTGAGACGACGCTTCATCCAGTCCCAAACATGCTCGATTGGGGGACAGATCCGGAGATCTTTCTGACCAGGGTAGTTGACTTACACCTTCTAGAGCACGTTGGGTGGCACGGGATACATGCGGACGTGCATTGTCCTGTTGGAACAGCAAGTTCCCTTGCTGGTCTAGGAATGGTAGAACGATGGGTTCGATGACGGTTTGGATGTACCGTGCACTATTCAGTGTCCCCTCGACGATCACCAGAGGTGTACGGCCAGTGTAGGAGATCGCTCCCCACACCATGATGCCGTGTGTTGGCCCTGTGTGCCTCGGTCGTATGCAGTCCTGATTGTGGCGCTCACCTGTAAGGCGCCAAACACGCATACGACCATCATTGGCACCAAGGCAGAAGCGACTCTCATCGCTGAAGACGACACGTCTCCATTCGTCCCTCCATTCACGCCTGTCGCGACACCACTGGAGGCGGGCTGCACGATGTTGGGGCGTGAGCGGAAGACGGCCTAACGGTGTGCGGGACCGTAGCCCAGCTTCATGGAGACGGTTGCGAATGGTCCTCGCCGATACCACAGGAGCAACAGTGTCCCTAATTTGCTGGGAAGTGGCGGTGCGGTCCCCTAAGGCACTGCATAGTATCCTACGGTCTTGGCGTGCATCCATGCGTCGCTGCGGTCTGGTCCCAGGTCGACGGGCACGTGCACCTTCCGCCGACCACTGGCGACAACATCGATGTACTGTGGAGACCTCACGCCCCACGTGTTGAGCAATTCGGCGGTATGTCTCCACCTGGCCTCCCGCATGCCCACTATACGCCCTCGCTCAAAGTCCCTCAACTGCACATACGGTTCACGACCACGCTGTCACGGCATGCTACCAGTGTTAAAGACTACGATGGAGCTCCGTATGCCACGGCAGACTGGCTGACAGTGACGGCGGCGGTGCACAAATGCTGCGCAGCTAGCGCCATTCGACGGCCAACACCGCGGTTCCTGGTGTGTCCGCTGTGCCGTGCGTGTGATCATTGCTTGTACAGCCCTCTCGCAGTGTCCGGAGCAAGTATGGTGGGTCTGACACACCGGTGTCAATGTGTTCTTTTTTCCATTTCCAGGAGTGTATTTCACAGGGCCATTCTTTTGCGGAAAGACGATGAGCTGTGCACCAATTAAGGGTGGTGAAGTGTCCATTTCGTCTGGCGTGTCCACTGGGATCTGAGTGATAATCAGGTTGCCACTGGTGCCTTCATCTTGACCTTTGAGGGTGACACATTATCCGAGAAGGTTAAGGTGGTTCTGCTGCTGTGACATAAAGCCATATATACCTCCACTGATGCAGTGCTGTAAGTGCTGCAAGTTTGGCTGTAAGTCTTCCCACTGTACTTTAGCGTCACCTGTCGGGTTTGTGGACGTCCTTCACATCCCAGTACTTTCTGTGCCCTGCCTCCCATCTGCGTCAGCTATGGAGAGCATAATTCACCTTGCTCGCAAGATTGCAGGATTCTCCAGTCAGAAAAATAATGGAATACGAGACCCTGGACCGACTGACCTACATTGAGGCTAAGAGGAAATGAGAGGCTACACCCTGCACATACGTCAACCTACGCTGCTGCTACAACAATGGTTCTACAATCTTCGATTCCACTGTGTACAGTAGGCTCTCAGAGCCATCAGGCTCCACCTGCTCCCTTGATGGTGGGGGCATTTCCTTCCCTGTTGTTCCTGCACAACCTACTTCAGGAGCAACACCCCGCCCTCTCCATACTCTTCTCTGCCAGAGAAGTAAAAGTCTTCTTTGGCTCCTCTCGCCAGGAAGGGATCCATTGGGTCAATCCCTTCCCAAGCTTTTACCAGTTGCAAAGCTGACACTTGCCAGTGGCTGAAGCAACCACAGGTAGCTGGTTGTAGGGCTTCACAGTCCTCCTCAGTCCCTGAGAATGAATCAGTGAAGCCCTCCAAGCATGACAAATCTAAGGAGCAGGGAGAGAACGCTAAAAAGAAAACACTGCCAAGAACCAAGGCACTGCAATGGCACCCACATGACCACTACCTACAAGCTCTCTGTCTGAGGAAGAGGTGGAGATTTTGGAGTCTGCTGAGGACCCAGATCTCGCTGGGCCCTCAGACACAATAAATGTCTGTCACACAGGTACTCATCTGGTGGCAACAGGTGACCCTCAGGCGTAGGCTGCCTCATTTAGTGTTTCATGCCTCTCCAGTCTCAAGATCAAGTAATGCTCCAGTGGAATTGCGGCGGTTTTTCCACCACCTGGCTGAGCAGTGACATATGTTAAGAATAACACCTGGCTTCTGTATTGCCCTCTAGGGAATCTGGTTCCTGGTAATGCAGAACCCTGCCGTTCATGGCTATAAGGGATATTACAGGAACCTTAATGACTGTAATAGTGTCAGGTGGAGTCTGTGTCTATTTATTGAACTCGGTATTTGGTGAACCTGTGCTACCTTCAAACCCCTCTTGAAGCTGTGGCTGTCAGGAAATAACTTTCTGCAACATGTGATCTCCCTCCAGATGGTACAGTACCCCTGAACGTATTAGCTGCACTGATTGGTCAACTCCCTAAACCTTTCATTGGGAGATTTTAACACGCATAATCCCTTGTGGGGTGGCGCTATGTTTACTGACCAAGGTAGGGAGGTCGAAAATGTACTGTCACAACGCGACCTCTGCCTCTTAAGTACAGGTGCTCCCACACTTTTCAGTGTGGCATATGGCACATATTCGGCCATTGATCTCTCGGTTTCTACAGCCCAGGTCTTCTCCCATTTCTCCACTGGAGAGCACTGTGTGGTACCCAGATAGGCTTTAAACAAGGCAGACTGAGAAGCCTTCACCTTTGCTGTCACCGCTGCATCTCCCCCACATGGTGCCATCGTATATTGTTAAGCTGGTCACTACAACAATCGTTTCTGTGGCGGAAAACTCGAGCTCTCTTTCTTTGGGTGACTCCAATGAAGTCGCTGAGGTAATTAAAGAGCGTCGGCGAGCTCTACAACGACATGAGGCGGCCCTCTACCCTAGAAACACCCAATAGCCTTTAAGTGGCTCTGTGCCTTTTTTGCCAGCTTTTAAAACGACGGAAGCACTAGTGTTGGAGAGGTACGTGTCGACTGTTGGGTGCCATACGTCACCTTCCTAAGTCTGGACAAAGATCAGTTCCCTTTTTGGTTACCAGACCCCAATAGGTGACCCTGGCATTAGCATCAATGATGTGTTATCTACTGATGCAAACGCGATTGCCGAGCCCTAGAGAAGTACCCTGAAACGGTGGATGGAAAGGAGTCCTCTCTTTCACTACATGCCACAGTGGACCCTGTAACGCCGCCTTTACAGATTGGGAACTCCTCAGCGCCCTTGCACATTGCCGTGGCCACGCTCCTGGGCCTGATCTGATCCACAGTCAGATGATTAAAAATCTCTCAGCTGACTACAAGTGATATCTCCTTGTCATCTCCAGCTGGATCTGGTGCGACAGCGTATTTCCATCGCAATGGCGCGAGAGCTGCATCAGTCTGGTGCTAAAACCCGCTAAACGTCCGTTTGATCTGGATAGCTATGTGCCCATCAGTCTCACCAAGGTTATCTGTGAGCTGCTGGAATGCATGGTGTGTCGGCAGTTGGGATGGGTCCTAGAGTCACGTGGCCTACTTGCTCCATGTCAGGGTGGCTTCCGCCAGGGTCGCTCTACCACTAGTAATCTTGTGTCCCTCGAGTCTGCCATCCGAACAGCCTTTCCCAGAAGCCAACACTTGGTTGCCATCTTTTTTGACTTACATAAAGCATACAAGACCTAGCAACATCATATCCTTTCCACATTGCATGAGTGGGGTCTCTGGGGTCCTCTCCAAATTTTTATCATGTCGCTCCATACTTTGTGTGTCCAAGTTGCTGTCTCCCATAGCTGCCCCGTATTCAAGAGAATGGCGTTCTGCAGGGTTCCGTATTGAGTGTATCTCTATTTTTAGTGGCCTAGCAGCAGCTGTAGTGCCGTCGGTCTCCCCTTCTCTGTATGCAGATGACTTCTGCATTTCATGTTGGTCCTCCAGTACTGGTGTTGCGGAGGAGCGCCAGTAGGGAGTCATTCACAAGGCCCAGTCATGGACTCTAGCCACAGCTTCCAGTTTTCAGCTGCAAAGTCGAGTGTCATGCACTTCGGTCGGCATCGTACCATTCATCTGCAACCTGAACTTTATCTTATTGATGATCCACGCACTTTCTTGGAGACATATCGATTCTTAGAACTGGCTTTCGATGCCCTATTGACGCGGCTTCCTCATCTTCATCAGCTTAAGCCGAAGTGCTGAAAGCACCTCAATGCCCTCTGCTGCCTGAGCAACGCCAATTGGGGTGCAAATTGCTCTATGCTGCTGCAGCTCTACAGAGCCCTTGTTCAATCCTGCCTTGACTATCGGAGTCTCGTTTACGGTTTGACGGCGCCCTCAGCGTTGTCTCCTCGACCCAGTGCACCACTGCGGTATTGGCCTTCCGAAAGGAGCTTTTAGAAAGAGTCCGGTGTCCATTGTCCTGGTGGAGGCCGGTGTCCCTCCATGTGCACAACTGCTCGGCATTTATGTTGCACACTTTCTCCTGAGCATCCGAATTACTGTCTCCTTTTCCCACCCACAGCAGTTCGTCTCCCACATCGGCGGCCCTGGTCGGGGCGCATGATTGCGGTTCGCTTACGATCCCTCATCTCCAAACTCGAGTCCTTCCCTTTACCACCTCTGCTTGAGATCCATTCATGTACACCTCCATGGTGTGCACCTCAACCAAAGCTTCGGTTGGACCTTTTGCATCACCCTAAGGACTCCGTTAACCTCTCTGCTGTCTCTTCCTCTCGATTCTTGATGTGTTCCAGGGCTCTGAAGTTGTTTCCAGCGATAGCTCAATGGCTGATGGTAATGTTGGCTTCACCTATTTCCACAGAGGCCATATTGAACTGCATTATTTGCCCGCTGGTTTCAGTGTATTCACTGCAGACTTTGTGGCCATATCTCGTGCACTTCAGTACACCCGTTACTGTTCTGGTGAGTCGTTTCTTCTCTGTTCTGACTCCCTGAGCAGTTTACAAGCTATCGACCTGTGCTACCCTCGCCATCCTTTGGTAGCGAACATCCAGGAGTCCATCCCTGCCCTGGAATGGTGCACTCGTTCAGTGGTGTTTGTGTGAACCCAGGACATCTCAGAATCCCGGGCAACAAACTTGCTGAGAGGCTATGTGAAACTGCTCCTTGAGATGGGCATCTCTGAAGTTGACCTGCGTTCTGTCTTACACCACAAGATATTCCGGCTTTGGGAGACGGAGTGGCGTAGCAGTATGCACAATAAACTGCGAGTCATTAAGGAGACTGAGAATGTGCAGAAGTCTTCCATGTGGGCTTCTCGTAGGGTGTCAGTTGCCCTTTGTCGACTCTGCATTCGCCATACGTTGCTCACACATGGTTACCTCCTCCGTCGCGAGGACCCGCCTCAGTTTCGCTGTGGCTCCCAAATGACAATCGTCCACCTCTTGCTCGAGTGCCCAATTTTAACCGTTCTGCAGCGGACTTTTGACTTTCCCAACACCATACCTTCAGTGTTTGGCGACAATGCGTCAATGGCAGCTTTAGTTTTAGGCGTTATTAGTGAGGTTGAGTTTTATCATTTGATCTGAGTTTTAGCGCATGTCGTTTGTCCCTCCGTGCCCTCCACCATAGGGCTTTTAGGATGGAACCACCCAACCGACTTAGCTGCTCATGCACGACTCACGACCTGTTCTCACAGCTTTATTTCCGCCAGCACCTCAATAAAAGACCGAAGTTCGGTAGGTAGGAGATAAGGTACCGGCCGAAGTAAAGCTGTGTGGATGGCTCGAGAGTCGTTTTTGGGTAGCTCAATCGGTAGGGCATATGCTTGTGAAAATCAAAGGTCGCGATTTAGTTTTGGTCCGGCACACAGTTTTGATGTTTCAGGAAGCTTTATATCAACGCACTCTTCGCCGAGGATGAAAATTTCAACAAGAACTTAGGTGCCCAATTTATATATAAGCGTAAAAGCGTGGGGAGTGGACTTAACACTGAATCGCATCTACAGCTTTCCTTAGCATTAGTTAAAAACTTAGAGCATGGGTCGAGTATAGATTTAAGTGTCAGGAAGTCGTTTCTGAAAGTATTTTTATGGAGTGTAACCATGTATGAAACATGGACGGTAAGTAGTTTGGACAAGAAGAGAATAGAAGCTTTCGAAATGTGGTGATACAGAAGAATGCTGAAGATTAGGTGGGTAGATCACATAACTAATGAGGAAGTATTGAATAGGATTGGGGAGACGAGAAGTTTGTGGCACAACTTGACCAGAAGAAGGGATCGGTTGGTAGTACACGTTCTGCGGCATCAAGGGATCACAAATTTAGTATTGGAGGGCAGCGTGGAGGGTAAAATTCGTAGAGGGAGACCAAGAGATGAATACACTAAGGATGTAGGTTGCAGTAAGGACTGGGAGATGAAGAAGCTTGCGCAGGATAGAGTAGCATGGAAAGCTGCATCAAACGAGTCTGAGGACTGAAGACCACAACGACAACATTGTCGGAATAATATTAGTTAAATGTGAAATACACATATGCTACTTGATAAAAACTACAATGTGGTTTGTCAGAGGGCAGATGGTGTGTTTCGGGGTCACCCATTTTAATACGTGATCATAAATGTCTCATATAAGTGACACATCACCCATGTAGTACAGATACCAGAATGTAAGCAGTGAGAATGGTAAGCTCTTTAGCAAATTTTTAATGTTAATCACCATAATCGGTACATTGTAGCACTTGTTTACTTTAAAAGAAAATCTGTTTTACTTTTCTGTTTCAATAAAAAGAAATATTAATCTTGTGCTTATTACCTTCATTCTTGCACAACAAAAATTTGTAATTTGTGCTTCTTACGTCCCCTACCTTTGAGTGCTGAAGCACTTTTCGGCCTACCGCATTTGTTTTCAAATGAAACTATGTGTTTGGTTCTAGAGATCTTTTCAAGTCTCAGACACCTACGATGTATATGTGCAGATTGAAGCGACGAATGAAAATTTGTACTAAGGCCAGGATCTGAACACAGTTCTCCTGTTCACAAGACAAATGAGCTAACCATTACGCCAATCTGGCACGCTAGCTTTTGCACAACTCCTATTCATGTCTCAGTTGGAGTGAGGTAGGTTTGCTACGGTAGTGCGTGCAGTTATGAAAAGCCACTGTCCGGTTGGGATACGGTTAGTGCGTCTGCCTTGTGAGCAGGAAACACAAGTTCAAATCCTGGGTTTAATACAAATTTTCATTCGACAACTCAGTCTGGATATGTATGTCATTTTTTCCCTTCGACATTTACTCTGTGTAATCTCCTCGATCCCAGCAGTGCGAACTGATATCTACACTCCTGGAAATTGAAATAAGAACACCGTGAATTCATTATCCCTGGAAGGGGAAACTTTATTGACACATTCCTGGGGTCAGATACATCACATGATTACACTGACAGAACCACAGGCACATAGACACAGGCAACAGAGCATGCACAATGTCGGCACTAGTACAGTGTATATCCACCTTTCGCAGCAATGCAGGCTGCTATTCTCCCATGGAGACGATCGTAGAGATGCTGGATGTAGTCCTGTGGAACGGCTTGCCATGCCATTTCCACCTGGCGCCTCAGTTGGACCAGCGTTCGTGCTGGACGTGCAGACCGCGTGAGACGACGCTTCATCCAGTCCCAAACATGCTCAATGGGGGACAGATCCGGAGATCTTGCTGGCCAGCGTAGTTGACTTACACCTTCTAGAGCACGTTGGGTGGCACGGGATACATGCGGACGTGCATTGTCCTGTTGGAACAGCAAGTTCCCTTGCCGGTCTAGGAATGGTAGAACGATGGGTTCGATGACGGTTTGGATGTACCGTGCACTATTCAGTGTCCCCTCGACGATCACCAGAGGTGTACAGCCAGTGAAGGAGATCGCTCCCCACACCATGATGGCGGGTGTTGGCCCTGTGTGCCTCGGTCGTATGCAGTCCTGATTGTGGCGCTCACCTGCACGGCGCCAAACACGCATACGACCATCATTGGCATCAAGGCAGAAGCAACTCTCATCGCTGAAGACGACACGTCTCCATTCGTCCCTCCATTCACGCCTGTCGCGACACCACTGGAGGCGGGCTGCACGATGTTGGGGCGTGAGCGGAAGACGGCCTAACGGTGTGCGGGACCGTAGCCCAGCTTCATGGAGACGGTTGCGAATGGTCCTCGCCGATACCCCAGGAGCAACAGTGTCCCTAATTTGCTGGGAAGTGGCGGTGCGGTCCCGTGCGGCACTGCGTAGGATCCTACGGTCTTGGCGTGCATCCGTGCGTCGCTGCGGTCCGGTCCCAGGTCGTCGGGCACGTGCACCTTCCGCCGACCACTGGCGACAACATCGATGTACTGTGGAGACCTCACGCCCCACGTGTTGAGCATTTCGGCGGTACGTCCACCCAGCCTCCCGCATGCCCACTTTACGCCCTCGCTCAAAGTCCGTCAACTGCACATACGGTTCACGTCCACGCTGTCGTGGCATGCTACCAGTGTTAAAGACTGCGATGTAGCTCCGTATGCCACGGCAAACTGGCTGACACTGACGGCGGCGGTGCACAAATGCTGCGCAGCTAGCGCCATTCGACGGCCAACACCGCGGTTCCTGGTGTGTCCGCTGTGCCGTGCGTGTGATCATTGCTTGTACAGCCCTCTCGCAGTGTCCGGAGGAAGTATGGTGGGTCTGACACACCGGTGTCAATGTGTTCTTTTTTCCATTTCCAGGAGTGTATATTCTAAAATACCAATGGCTCGCATGTGATAGTTTCTAAGTGAGAGGGGGTGGGGTGAAGCGGTGGCATGACCTACAATTTGGAGACCACTGATGTGGAATTCTGACGCCGAATTGTGTAAAAATAAGTAGTGATTTTATTCCTCGTTGTCGCTTTACTTAAATTCAAACCCAATTATAATATCTGGGTATATGGTATACCATTTTTTGACCAAATCAGCTGTGAACTTGCATTAATCGAAGAGTTTTGTTTGCCTCCAGATCTTTCAGAGGGTGAGTGTATTAAATGGAGATTTGTATCTTAATAAAAAAAAATGAACATTCAGAGAAACTTACATCCTTAAATGCGAGTAACTCAAACTTTGACGCCCATCTCTCCATAAATGTTTCTTTTCGAAACTCAATTTTTGATAGTATACACAAGTTCCTGACACATTTCAGAGGCTACTATAGACATCGTAATAACGAGTTTCCCTCCTGAAAATGTGCCAGAGCGGAAAGTTCGCCTACCAATTAACATATTCACTAATAAAGAGCGAACGAAATGGGCCGGGTACAAGTTAGCTACACCATATTCATTGTGACAGTGGAACACGTGCAGCTTACCGAGAGTTTGCGCAAGTTGGCAGTAATTACGTTTCTGGGCCGCTCGCCCCGTGTCACCACTGGAGCAGACTTCCTCGTCGGCACTGTTGAGGCGTGGCGTAGTGTCAGCCTGAGTGGGCATTCCCACGCCGCAGTGGGAAGAACACTGTGCATCAACTGCCAGTTCTCCTGTCCCTTAATGTCTCTGTATTGTATGAAATACGCAACTCTGCACGTGTTTCTTACGAGTTCGTAAATTTCTTTCTTGTATACCTGAAATGAAACACGTGTTCTGCTTCTGAGTGTGAATGGATCGTACGTAAGCGTGCGCAGCGGTTTAACAAAAATGTGAACCCTCTGGCACTAATAAGTTCCAGAGCTTGTTCACTGACTTAGGAAGGGTTCACACATAAGAGTATAAATATGTGTAGACTCGGCATTAGGTGCGTAGAACGGGAATTCTGTCCGCAGCATCTCCTGCAGCTAAAGTCACGTCATTTTGGGACAACGCATTTCAGCCCGTATAGCGCCTAGTGTGCTGTGTTATTACTTCGCTGCTACATATATATCACCCTGAAACTTTGTATACGTGTTTGACAGATCTTAACAATTTGTTACGAGGAACTGAAGCTGCCTCAAAGATCTGAAGAGCAATGGTATTGCTTTTTCGTCACAGTATCACAGCTCAAATTTTACATTAGCTTTTTCGGTAACTGGATAAGAAGTGACAGCCAATAATACACTCCTGGAAATGGAAAACAGAACACATTGACACCGGTGAGTCAGACCCACCATACTTGCTCCGGACACTGCGAGAGGGCTGTACAAGCAATGATCACACGCACGGCACAGCGGACACACCAGGAACCGCGGTGTTGGCCGTCGAATGGCGCTAGCTGCGCAGCATTTGTGCACCGCCGCCGTCAGTGTCAGCCAGTTTGCCGTGGCATACGGAGCTACATCGCAGTCTTTAACACTGGGGGCGTGAGGTCTCCACAGTACATCGATGTTGTCGCCAGTGGTCGGCGGAAGGTGCACGTGCCCGTCGACCTGGGACCGGACCGCAGCGACGCACGGATGCACGCCAAGACCATAGGATTCTACGCAGTGCCGTAGGGGACCGCACTGCCACTTCGCAGCAAATTAGGGACACTGTTGCTCCTGGGGTATCGGCGAGGACCATTCGCAACCGTCTCCATGAAGCTGGGCTACGGTCCCGCACACCGTTAGGCCGTCTTCCGCTCACGCCCCAACATCGTGCAGCCCGCCTCCAGTGGTGTCGCGACAGGCGTGAATGGAGGGACGAATGGAGACGTGTCGTCTTCAGCGATGAGAGTCGCTTCTGCCTTGGTGCCAATGATGGTCGTATGCGTGTTCGGCGCTTGCAGGTGAGCGCCACAATCAGGACTGCATACGACCGAGGCACACAGGGCCAACACACGGCATCATGGTATGGGGAGCGATCTCCTACACTGGCCGTACACCTCTGGTGATCGTCGAGGGGACACTGAATAGTGCACGGTACATCCAAACCGTCATCGAACCAATCGTTCTACCATTCCTAGACCGGCAAGGGAACTTGCTGTTCCAACAGGACAATGCACGTCCGCATGTATCCCGTGCCACCCAACGTGCTCTAGAAGGTGTAAGTCAACTACGCTGGCCAGCAAGATCTCCGGATCTGTCCCCCATTGAGCATGTTTGGGACTGGATGAAGCGTCGTCTCACGCGGTCTGCACGTCCAGCACGAACGCTGGTCCAACTGAGGCGCCAGGTGGAAATGGCATGGCAAGCCGTTCCACAGGACTACATCCAGCATCTCTACGATCGTCTCCATGGGAGAATAGCAGCCTGCATTGCTGCGAAAGGTGGATATACACTGTACTAGTGCCGACATTGTGCATGCTCTGTTGCCTGTGTCTATGTACCTGTGGTTCTGTCAGTGTGATCATGTGATGTATCTGACGCCAGGAATGTGTCAAAGTTTCCCCTTCCTGGGACAATGAATTCATGGTGTTCTTATTTCAATTTCCAGGAGTGTACTTCAGTTGATCTATCCATAAAAGAGAACAAAAATGTTCACGGAGATTCAGGGATACAGAAATAAGTTACTTAGGAATGAAATTAGGAGGAAGTGCAGAAAGCTAAGGTGAATTGACTACATGAATAATGCGAAGAAATCGAAAAAGGAGTGATTTTCCGAAGGACTGCCTCAGCATATAGAAAAGTGAAAACAACCTTTTATGAAATGAAAAGCAGGAGCGGGAACATGAGTGCTATGGAAATTCCATTATTAAATCCAGTGGAAAGAACGGATGGGTGGGAAGAGTACATTGAAAGCCTCTCTTTGGGGGGGGGGGGGGGGGAGAAGACTTACCTGATGTGATGGAAAAAGATGGCAGAGATAAGGAATCTTGTATTACATTTAGAATTTAAGAGCTTTGGAAGACTTAAAATCAAATAAGGCATAAGAGATAGATAACATCCCATCGGAATTTCTCAAATCGTTGGGACGTTGCAAGAAAACGATTATCCACGTTGGTCTGTAGAATGTACGGGTCTGCCGATATACCATTGACTCCAGAAAAGCATCAAAGACGCAACACCGAAGATAGCAGGAGCGCAAGAGTGCGAGAATTGTCGCACAGTCAAATTAATAGCACAAGCATCCAGAATAATGAAAAGAATAATATACAGAAAAAGTGGAAAAGAAAATTGAGGATTTGTCATATTACGATCAGTTTGGTCTTGGGAAAGGCCAAGGCACCAGAGAGGCAGTTCTGATACTGCTGTTGATAACGTAGACTGAAGGAAAATAAAGATCCTTTCATGCACAATGTTCAGAATTCTAAGAAAAGTGGAGGTCAAACCATAGGAAAAGACGGTTGATACGCAAGATGCACAGGAGCCAAAAGAGAATAACAAGAGAGGAAGACCAAGAACGAAGCGCTCAGATTAAAAAGGGTGTAAGACAGGGATGCAGTCTTTCGCCCCTATTGTTTACACGGTACATCGAGGAAGGAATGCAGGAAATATAATGAAGTTTCAAGAGTGGAAAAAAAATTAACGGTGAAAGGATATCAGCGATAAGATTCGCTAATGACATTGATATCCTTAGTGAAAGTGAAGAAGAATTAAAACATGTATTTAATGGAGTGTACGGTCTAATGAGCACAGAATATAGACTGAGAGAAACTCTGAGAAAGACGAAAGTAATGGGAAATAGCAGAAGTGAGAACAGTGAGAAACTTCACATCAGAATCGAAGACGACATAAAAAGCAGACTAGCACTAGCAAAAAGGGCATTCCTGGACGAGAGAAGTGTGCTAGTATCAAACATAGGCCTCAACTTGAAAAAGAAATTTCTGTGAATGTACATTTGGAGCACAGCATTGTATTGTAGTGAGACATGGACTGTCTGAAAACGGGAACAGAAGAAATTGAAGCATTTGAGTTGTGGTACTGGAGACGAATTTTGAAAATTGGGTGGACTGAGGAGGTATGGATGAGGTTCTCCGAAGACTCAGAGAGGAAAGGAATTTAGTAGTCTCTCTTTTATTATCACGACTTTCCAGGCTAGAGAACTTTATTTTGCAACGGTTTTCATTCTTAATCGAGTTGGCAAAGTGTCGGGTACGCGTGGGGTTTCTACATGTACATCAGTACTTCGCGCTTGCTACCTGACGGTGTGTGACGGAGGGTACTATTGGTACCACTAACTGCCCCCCCCCCCCCTACCAATGCCTTTTATTTACCATTCCTGTATGCTCTTGGTGAGAATGGTTGTAGGCAACCCTCTTCGTCATCTCTAATTACTAGAATTTTTCGTCGTTGCCATCGTACGAGTTACATGTGGGAGGAGATAACATATTGTCCGACCCTAACCAGGAATTACTCCCTCGAAATTTCGACAGCAAGTATCTCGCCTATTTGTCGAGCATGTCTGAAGCTCACGCGCCTACTGGTAAGGATCACGAACTGATAAAAACTGTAAGGGAGACCGTGTAGTATCGAAAACACAAGCGTCTATCAAATTATATTTCCTGAAAGTTACATTGAAGCATTCTTCACGCTAAACGATACTACGATAAGTTATTTAAAACAATCATAAAACTCGTAGATATCAAAAGAGTGTTGTAGTTTTTAATATTTTTCACGCTTTGTATTTCGTAGTTTAAATTTGTGGTAGACTGTGTCCGAAAGATAATTGAAAGGCGATTCTTGTTACAAAAAGTTTTAATTCGGTCGTAAATGACTATAAACTTAAATTAGTCCATCAGCTCAACTATTTCGTCAAAGAATGTCAACTTCCTACTTTCTCAAACCTGCTCCTTGCTACAAACTCGGTGTATTCATCTATTCTCAGCTTAAGTGTTAATCTCTCTTAAAGTCATAGGAAACGTCTTTATGCAGTTTTATTTTTGTCATATTGAACAGATGATTTAGGAAGTTACTCAGTACATTTGGACAATAGATCTATGAGCTACGCTTTACCAAGAGGCAATGTTAATATTCTAAATTTTTAGTTTGGCTGTGGAAAACTTTTTCCTGATCATTACTGAATGATCTGCGAAGAATCGAATTTCCTAAAACAGTTTTTATGGTGACGCCTTTGCTTTCCCGTAAAGCTTCGTCGATACTATTGTGAACGGACTATTTTGTCACTCGCAACCTTGGTTATCATTCCAAGAAGCTAGACTTTTCTATGGTTCCATCCAGTTATTTCCATCCTACGTATGTTCTGGCGTATCTGTCGAAGAAAACAATAAAAAGTTTAGTGGGGTACAACTAGAAATGGATTTCACCGATGCATCTCAAACCTACTGCCGTGGTAGGTCAGCGTTCCCATTGTTACTGGAGTACACGTTATCACAGTTTAAATGCAATACAAAGAATAATATCAGTAGTATCGAAAGATGCAACCACAATATAACATTACTACTAGCAAACAAAATAAAACACTCCAGTGTTAAACTTGTGCATCAAAAAACTCGCTTTATAGAGATAAGTCGTTGACTGTCGGAAAAGTAGTGTCGGCTCAAATTCACTTGAGTGGTACTGTTCCTATACAGAGCACACGTCAGCGGCACTACTTGCATTGTCAACAGCGCCACAAGTTAGAAACATACGAGGTGTGGCTACGAAGTACGGCACTATTGTTGTAAAACATTTTACGTCTAAACCACACACATTCAGTTGCCAACCTCAATATGCTCACCTCAACTTCCCCTACAACGTTCCATGTCAATTATCCGTTGATGGAAACGGTTCTGGAAGTCTTCCTCTGTGAGCTCGTTGATGACGTGTGCCGCTTGTTTCTTTCCGTGTTTCAACGAGCCGAAATATTGTTCCTTTAATACTGATTGAACGCTGCCCTAGATAAGCCACATGGTACTAGCTAAGACGAATATTGGATGGTCCAATACTGGTATGGTGTATTTCACTATAAACCTATTTATAGACAATGCGGTATAAGCCGGTGAGTTGTCTTGATGTGAAACCCTGAGACGTTCTTCCACAATTCGGGTCGTTTCTGATTTTCTCATGGAGCTGAACAAGAACCTCGAGGCAGTAATGTTGATCAACAGGGTCACCTTCAGGAACCGAGTAAAGATAAGAAGTTCCATGAATATGGATTAGCTTATTCGAGCCTTTTTCGCTCTCAGTAAAGTTGGGCTCTTACAGTGCATCGATTGTCGATTAGTTTCTGGATCATAAGTGAAAAACCAAGATCCGTCACACGTTATTACTCTTTTCCAGAAATTAGGAACATTGTCTGTGGTATTCAAAGTGTTAGAGCACACACTTTTCTCATGTTGAAATGGTTATGTAAAATTGCCTTACGGGTCCTTTAATTCGTTCAGTTTGAGCAACCGTTCGAATACTCAGCCGATTTTCAGATAGAATTAGATTACCAACTTTTTTGAAAATTTTGATCAGTTCTTGATGTAGATGGGCGTTCCAAGGGTGAGTCATCTTCAATGTCTTCGCGGCCATCTTCGAAAAGCTTAAACCACTCAAAAACTCTCGTGCGTGATAAACAGTCTCGCCATTCGCTTCTTTTATAAAAGATAGGTTTCAGTAGCAGTGTCTCCGAATTTAATGTGAAGCTTTGACAATTCTATGCTCAATTATTACACTCACTATTTGACGGCAAAACAAAGTAAAGCTCTTAGACAAACGAAGTCCATAGCCGTGATGTGTCCAGACATCAGAGGTGTCGCATTCGAATGAAAAGGCTTTACGCTTGTAATCTCAGCTGCCCTCATTTTATTTGTTGATCGTCACTCACTCCAAGATTGTCTCTTTTAATAAGCTCCCAGAGGAGTAAGATTTACAAATAAACTTTTTATCTTCATTTTCTCGTTGTTGGCTTGAGTTCATAACGTCTAGGGGTTGATTCTTGAGGCTGAAATTGTCGATATTGTTGGTTCCAAATGATAGAACTGCAGAATAATTGCCTGTTTTTAACTTGATTTTTAATTTGTTCCCATTTATCGATCTGTCAATGTCTTACAGTTTCCACTTGTAAAAATTACATTGTTATTGTCAAACATAAAAACACGTCTGATCATATCAGAGGCTTGCCCACTAATACTCCATTCTGCGGTAGTAACAACATTCCAAAGAGTTTACAAATTTTCTTGACAAGGGAAGAATCTTCATCAAGCAATTCTCTTCTTTATCGTCGCCTCGTCTCACGTCACGTAGGGTTAGCGTTGTTCTTCTGGGTCCTTCTCCTCCATGGTACTCTATCCATTGCCTCTTCCTTCTTCCACCCTTCCACCCTTAGGCCCCCGGGTATCTTATCCTTCCACCTCATCTTCGGTCTTCCTCTCCTTCTCGCTTCTTCAATCATCATATCTTCAACTTTATTTCCGATATACTCTTTCCCTTTTCTCTGTAAGTGTCCGTACACCTTAGTCTGCTCTCTTGTATCTTTTCCCCCATGGGTCCTTCTTTCACAGCTCCTCTAACAAATTCATTTCTCCACACATCCAGCACAACATCCTCATTTCCGCCACTTCCATCTTACTTTCCTGGGCTACTGTGACTGGCCATGTCTCTCTCCCGTGTATCATAGCAGGCCTCACCAGCGACTTCTATATTTTACCTTTCAACCCAATGCTCACCTTCTTGTCACACAACACTCCACTCATTTTCCTCCAGTTGTTCCAAACGCAATTTATTCGGTGTTGTATCTCGCTTTACAGTCCTCTGTCCCTCTGTATGTACGACCCCAGGTATTTAAATTTGCAGACCGATTTCAGCTCATCATCATGGATATTGCAAGACCTCATCTGCACATCCTTCAGTGATAAATATTCTTTGTCCTAATTTTCATCCCTCTTTCTTCTAGTGCCTTCCTCCACTCCTCCAGCTTTTCCTCAAGTCCGTCGATGCTCTGCTCACAAAGAACCACATAATCCGCAAACATCATATCCCACGGCGCTTCCTTCTACACATCTTTCACCAGCACATCCATAATCACATAAGTGCAGACCCTTGATGTAACGCTACTTTAACTGGAAACTCCTCTGTCATGCCCAAACTACTTCTCACCCGTGTCATTGCCCCTCTGTACATTTCCTTCACTAACCTCACATACTTCTCTGGCACGCGCTGCTCTCTCATGCTTCTCCATATTTCGTCCCTTGGGACTCAGTCATATGCTTTCTCCAAATCAATGAAATCCATATGTAGATCGGCTTGTAGCTCCCCGTGTCTCTCCACTATCCGCCTTAAAGCATGTATTGCATTAGTCGTTCCTCTTCCAGGCATGAACACAAACTGTTCTTCACACACCAAAGTATCCTTGCGTAATCTTGCTTCTATAACTCTTTCCTGAATTCTCATTGTGTGTGCCATCAGTTTAATACCTTTATAGTTACTGCAGTCCTGCACATCATCTTACCCTTAAATATTGGGATCAGTACACTAGTTCCCAACTCGTCTGGCATCTCCTCCTGTCACCGAATCATCTTCAATAAACCCCAAAGGAGCTTAATTCCTTTCCGAGACACTTCCATACCTCAGAGGTGATCTGGTCTGGGTCAACTGCCTTCCCATTTTTCATCTTTTCAACTGCCCATTCGACTTCCTCTACCTATATCCATCGTTAATGCTTCGTTTGCCCCTCCCTCCACAGTTTTCACTCTCATATTTTCTTCATTCAGCAATTTCTCAAAATAATTCAACCACCTTTGGATTATTTTTCCATGGTCATGCAGAATTATTCCTGTTTCATCTTTTATTTGATTTATTGCTGTTAGATCCTTAGAAGCTTTCTCTTGATCTGCCTATCCGTATCAGTTGTCCCATATATTGATTTTTCTGTAGTTGTTCGTATGCCTCCCTTACTGATTCAGCTTTAGCCGCAGCTCGTTTTGCCTCCTTCTTTGCAGTTTTGTATGCTTGCCCATCCTCAGCACACCCGGACATATCCCACTTCCTCCAGCGTCTTTCTTTTCCTTCACAACCTTCTGCACGTCTTCATTCCACCACCCAGCGTCCTTACCTTTTGGCACCCCTCACCCAGGTGTTAACCAAAACACTTCCTCCCCGGTCTTACTTATAACAGTACTATTTATAAGTAATATCATTTTACAAACGAATCCAGAAATACATTTAATAAATATCGTCAGATTGCGCAATTAATATGAATTTTAAGTGTGGCAGATATTTCGTAATTTCAAATGTGTCTAAAAGGGGAGTAATTTTAACTGTACATTTCGATTGTGGCAAAGAGAGTAAAATAATTTCTTTTCATACATTTTAGCCTGAAATATAATACATCGTATACTAAATCATATGAAATACTTGTAGTTAACCAGCTGAGACAATATTAACCTGTTTAAAAGGTAGAAAGAATTTTTGGTGTCGATAACTTCTGTTGAATAATTGTAATGTTAGAGCAGGGTGTCGCTTTACACGCTTCACAGCTATTAATCGTTCATTTTTGACGCATGAGTAGTTACACCTGTGACAGCATCCGTCCCTTATTTTATAGCCGCACTCCGTATCTCGTCAAATACAATCCGGCTGTCCAATGCAACCCGACCTTCGCTTATACCGCTTACTTTATCTGACTGGGGGAAGACCAGGAGAATGTACGATCGCGGTTGGAGGTAACGGCTGGAGGCGGCAAAGTAATTTTGGAGGCTGGTTCTCGGAGAGTGCAGGAAATGAGCGCGCTGGGCCACGACCCGTCCTTCCTGAGGCAGAGGCCCGCCCTGTTCCACGTCGCCGGCTCCCACCTGCCGTCTCTTCCTTTTTCGCGAATCACTGTCGCTCTGTGATGGAATTACCAGGCGAATAATGGAAGGCTTCCGATGTCCACAGCGTCGGTAGCTGGCAAGAGCTAGTACAGCATTAGATGTCACGCAAATGCTAAACCCAACAACCTATTTTTAGGTTGAGAAGTTGGCTCAATTTGCCGAATCTTTTCAGGCGCTTAGCTGCAACTTGATGTAATCATAAGAACTGAAGACACTAATCGTATACCGAAATACTTTTTTCTTTCGTGTGTAAAGATTGAATCCCTCAGGACTTTACTTTCATTACACTCGCGGAAAAAGTAACATAAAAAAGCAGAGTAAAGAATTTCGGAAATGCATTTGTCTAGGTAACATTTAACAGATTAACATTGCAAGAACACAGATTAAGTGCGAGATCAGCCATTTGCAAATGTGAAATGCTTTTACAAAATGTTGAAATGGCTCTGAGCACTATGGGACTTGACTTCTGAGGTCATCAGTCCCCTAGAACTTACAACTACTTAAACCTAACTAACCTAAGGACATCACACACATCAGTGCCCGAGGCAGGATCGAACCTGCGACTGTAGCGGTCGCGTGGTTCCAGACTGTAGCGCGTAGAACCCCTCGGCCCCCCGGCCGGCCTGTTGTTACACACTACTAGCCATTAAAATTGCTACACCTAGAAGAAATGCAGATGATAAACGCATATTCATTGGACAAATATATTATACTAGAACTGACATGTGATGACATTTTCACGCAATTTGGGTGCATAGGTCCTGAGAAATCAGTACCCAGAACAACCGCCTCTGGCCGTAATAACGGCCTTGATACGCCTGGGCATTGAGTCAAACAGATCACGGATGGCGTTTAAAGGTATAGCTGCCCTTGCAGCTTCAACACGATACCACAGTTCATCAAGAGTAGTGACTGGCGTACTGTGACGAGCCAGTTGATCGGCCATCATTGACCTGACGTTTTCAATTGGTGAGAGATCTGGAGAAAGTGCTGGCCAGAGCAGCAGTCGAACATTTTCTGTATCCAGAAAGGCCCGTACAGGACCTGCAACATGTGGTCGTGCATTATCCTGCTGAAACGTAGGGTTTCGTAGGGATCGGATGTAGAGCCACGCGCCGTAACACATAGGAAATGTAACTTCCACTTTTCAAAGTGCCGTCAATGCGAAGAAGAGGTGACAGACGTGTAACCAGTGGCACCCCTTTCCATCACGCCGGATGATACGCCAGTATGGCGATGACGAATACACGCTTCCAATGTGTGTTAACCGCGATGTCGCCAAACACGGATGCGACCATCATGATGCTGGATTCCGAAAAAATGAAATCTTGCCATTCGTGCACGCAGGTTTGTCGTTGAGTACACCATCGCAGGCGCTCCTGTCTGTGATGCAGCGTCAAGGGTAACCGCAGCCATGGTCTCAGAGCTGATACTCCATACTGCTGCAAACGTCGTCGAACTGTTAGTGCAGATGCCTGTTGATTTGCAAACGTCCCCATCTGTTGACTCAGGTATCGAGACGTGGCTGCACGATCCGTTACAGCTATGCGGATAAGACGCCTGTCATCTCGACTGCTAGTAATACGAAGCCGTTGGGATCCAGCACATCGTTCCGTATTATTCTCCTGAATCCACCGATTCCATATTCTGCTAACAGTCATTGGATGTCGACGGACGCGAGCAGCAATGTCGCGATACGATAAACCGCAATCGCGATAGGCTACAATCCGATCTTCATCAAAGTCGGAAACGTGATGGTACGCAATTCTCCTCCTTACACGAGGCATCACAACAACGTTTCACCAGGCAAGCCGGTCAACTGCTGTTTGTGTTGAGAAATCGGCTGGAAATTTTCCTCATATCAGCACGTTGTAGGTGTTGCCACCGGCACTAACCCTATTTGAATGCTCTGAAAAGCTAATGATTTGCGTATGACACCATCTTCTTCCTGTCTGTTAAATTTCGCGTCTGTAGCACGTCATTTTCGTGGTGTAGCAACTTCAATGGCCAGTAGTGTTTAATAACTGGAGTAACCTACAGAAAGTTGAATGCGAGCATGGAAACGTGTAAGCATTGTGTTTTATAGGTACCGGATGTCAGTTGGTGGGATGGAATTCTATTCCTGTCGCACTTGGTCGGTGAATACAGGGATGGTTAATAATGCTTGTGGATGACGCTGTAGTTGTCCGCCGATGATGTCTCGTGTGTGCTCGAATAGAAACAGCATGTTGGCTTACAACAGTAGTGTGTGAGAAAGCTTTATCCTGTTGGAAAACTCCTCCTGTAGTGCTGTGCATGAATGGCAGCACAGCAGGTTAAATTAGCTGACTGCCCTACAAATTTGCAGTCAGGGTGCGTAGGATAACACTGCCATACCAAATCACATCCAACCATAAATCCAGTCGTAGGTGTGGTGTGTCTAGCACGCAGCCATATCTGTTGCAGGCCTTTAACTGGCCAACACACACACACACACACACACACACACACACACACACACACACACACACACACACACACACACGGCCATCGCTGGCACCGAGGCAGAACCAGATTTCATCAGACCTCCACGCTGCCTTCCAATGAGCTCCCATCTGACACCACTGTAGTCCAACGTGCGTCATTGGAGGACTGAATGGTTGCAGGTGACAAAAATAACTGTGGTCACTCAAATTGACCACACAGTCATGGCGAACTTCGTCAGTGTGACAACTGTGGTCACTCAAATTGACCACACAGTCATGGCGAACTTCGTCAGTTTGACCACTGGATGGAGGTGGTTCTTACCAGGCCGCGCACTGGACACATCCCTTTAACACGTGACTTCCTCTTCTGGTGGGAGGATCCACCACTCTGAGGTTTGCTGTGTGCCACTTTCAGCTCAACATTTTTTGGTAACGTGTGTCCAGCATACCGATACTAGAGCAGTCCTCAGTCTCGATGGAGATCTGCCTACCAGCCTCACCAATACTGTTTCCAGATATAAGAGTGGTGAAATCTTGTGAACTGTCAGGCCTCAACCCTAAATTGGTGACGAAGGGAGGCAGACTTCAATGCATTACAATCGCCTCTTCATGTGGGGACAGCCTTCGTCCCGACCCACGAGATCAGTGTGCTGACTTCCCGTCAGGGCGCTAATGTCCCTGATGTTGAGCGTTCCTCACCTCAAATAATCATCATCACCGACACCACTGAAGTCGCAGATGGCGGTGGTTTGGGGTCAGTGGGTTGCACGCTACAGGCTGTATGGCTCAAGGCTGTCTTTGAAGTAGCAGATTTCTAACTGTTTGTTGTCACGGTGATACCAAGCTGCTTAGATTGCTACTGAAGATGCACTACGATACGCCAGAGCCATTCGCCAAACGCGATGGTATCTATGTAGTACCACGTGGCTGTCCAGAGCTGTCTTCCTGCGACAGTACCTTCTCCTGACCACTGCAGACAGTAACCATGTATATTCCTCTCAAAACTTTCTGCAGTGTCGCAGGATGAACGTCCAGCTTCTCATAGCCCTGTTCCACGCCCTCGTTCAAACTCGGTGAGGGTCTGATAATGGTGTCCTTGTCGCCTTCAAGTCATTCATAACTAATATCAACTCACCACGTCTAATCTCAATGTAATTAATGCTCTCAACCGTTACAGTGAGTATTTAAAGCAAACCTGATTGTCATCCCCATTGTGACGATAATAGTGCCAATCTGATGTGACTGGCACGAAATATGAATAGATGTACCATATGTGCAAACAGTCCTACCGACTTTTTCATATAACACATCCCTACTTAGTGTAGAGATCTTCACTTCTGTTACATTATTATTATCTCTCCTTTCTCAGACGTTATGTCTGGTTAAAAATGGAAAGTGACGCGGACCTTGGTCAAGCGTGACTTCCTTTTAACTGTACGGTATATGTTACATTGCATTTAGGAACTTTCGGGTAATTGAACATGTATCAATAATTACAGATTTCTATAGTTTATATATATGGATGTAGCTGTATTGCGTTGATGTACTGGTTCATATTGTGTGGTATGACTCCTGTAGTTGATAGTATAATTGGTATAATGTCAACTTTATCCTGATGCCACATGTCCTTGACTTCCTCAGCCAGTTGGATGTATTTTTCAATTTTTTCTTCTGTATATGTTGTACTGGATATGGATATTTCAATTAGTTGTGTTTATTTCTTCTTTTTGTTGGTGAGTATGATGTCAGGTTTGTTATGTGGTGTTGTTTTATCTGTTATAATGGTTCTGTTACAGTATAATTTGTTTTCATCATTCTCCAGTACATTTTGTGGTGCATATTTGTATGTGGGAACGTGTTGTTTTATTAGTTTATGTTCTATGGCAAGTTGTTGATGTATTATTTTTGCTACATTGTCATGTCTTCTGGGGTATTCTGTATTTGCTAGTATTGTACAGCCGCTTGTGATGTGATCTACTGTTTCTATTTGTTGTTTGCAAAGTCTGCATTTATCTGTTGTGGTATTGGGATCTTTAATAATATGCTTGCTGTAATATCTGGTGTTTATTGTTTGATCCTGTATTGCAATCGTGAATCCTTCTGTATATATTGACTCTTCTTAGCCATGTGTTGGATGCGCCTTGATGGATGTGTGGCTGTGTTAGATGATACGGCTGCTTGCCATGTAGTGTTTTCTTTTTTCAATTTACTTTATTCGTATTTGTTGATGTTATGTGATCTAAAGGGTTGTAGAAGTGGTTATGAAATTGCAGTTGTGTAGCCGATGTATTTATATGAGTGATTGCTTTGTGTATGTTGCTAGTTTCTGCTCGTTCTATAAAGGATTTTCTTAAATTGTAAACCTGTCCATAATGTAGGTTTTTTATGTCGATAAATCCCCTTCCTCCTTCCTTTCTGTTTAATGTGAATCTTTCTGTTGCTGAATGTATGTGATGTATTCTATATTTGTGACATTGTGATCATGTAAGTGTATTGAGTGCTTATAGTTCTGTGTTATTCCATTTCACTACTCCAAATGAGTAGGTCAATATTGGTATAGCATAAGTATTTATAGCTTTTGTCCTGTTTCTTGCTGTCAATTCTGTTTTCAGTATTTTTGTTAGTCTTTGTCTATATTTTTCTTTTAGTTCTTCTTTAATATTTGTATTATCTATTCCTATTTTTGTCTTATTCTAGAAATTTATAGGCATCTTTTTTTCCATCGCTTCTATGTAGTCGCTGTGGTTATTTAAAATGTTATCTTCTTGTTTATTGTGTTTTCCCTTGACTATGCTATTTTTCTTACATTTGTCTGTTCCAAAAGCCATATTTATAAAATTGCTGAATACTTCTGTTATCTTTAGTAATTGGTTTAGTTGTTGATTTGTTGCTGCCAGTAGTTTTAGATCATCCATGTGTAGCAAATGTGTGATTTTGTGTTGGTATGTTCCAGTAATATTGTATCCATAATTTGTATTATTTAGCAAGTTGATTAGTGGGTTATTATTATTATTATTATTATTATTATTATTTCATATGCTCAGTGGCACATTGCAAATCTCTGATACCATTTCAGTGTCTTTTTGTCCCTAACCTATCAGTGGAGACGACCTTGTCTTCTAAATTATGACCTACATGAGATTACAATGTCCTTGTTTATCCGCCATCTGCCGGCCGCGGTGGTCTTTAATTTCTAGGCGCTCTGTCCGGAACCGCGCGACTGCTTCGGTCGCAGGTTCGAATCCTGCCTCGGGCATGGATGTGTGTGATGTCCTTAGGTTAGTTAGGTTTAAGTATTTCTAAGTTCTAGGGGACTGATGACCAAAGATGTTAAGTCCCATAGTGCTCAGAGCCATTTGAACCATTTTTTTATCCGCCATCTCACGGAGTATTTCTGAACTATCCCCGATATTTAGCAAACAACTTCAGCCGTAATTTCTGCTCTTAACAGACTTTAATCCACGTAATATGATCGGGATGCTTTCTAACATGTGTGAGACTGGTTGTGATCTGTCTTCCTACCACAGTTGCGTAAGGACGCTCTGTGAGTGTTTTAGGAATTTGGTGTTGAACATACGGCCTGCAAGATAGGAAGATGCAATCTCACGCATGCGGAGTTCAGAAGAGTGCAGCAGTACGGATAGTGATGTAATCAGACAACGGTCTTAATATCGGTTCGACTACATTCCCTGTAAATGAGACGTTATCATTAACAGAAATTAGTGTATATGTTCAGGTGCAACTATATGCCAGCAAAAATAAAAAGCTTCGATTTTCGTTATTGAGGTTTATTTTTACTCTAAGAGACTTCATGACATAACAACTTTAACAAAATTACGTACAGGATGGCAAAATATTGATGCTGTGAAGCGAAATTCCTATTTTAAAGTTCTTTAATGGAAAGATTGTTGATGACCATACGTGTGGTTCGATTACTATACAAACAAATTAAATACAGTTGGCCCAAAGATACCAATTACCCTAAAATGCACATTAAACAACCCAAAATTGAACGGGGGTTGGTACAGAGCAATAAAAAAATTACACAATTAAAACAATTCATAACTCTATAGTGACTGATCAGTCCTTTTCGTTAGATCGGACATTTCTTGTTTCTACTTCAATTGGGCCTGACAATCGTGTATATGCTTAAGTACAGGTTGAATGTCCAATAATTCGGGGAGGGAGGGGAGAGAGAGAGAGAGAGAGAGAGAGAGAGAGAGAGAGAGAGAGAGAGAGAGACGGCCGTAGTTGTGAGTGTCAATTGAATATCACTTACTGCTGCGAGGTGAGCGCGTGTGGTTACCTTGGGTAGGCGGTGGCAGTGGCTGCTATCGACACGAAATGTGAATCTGAGAATTTATTCTTAAACTCTCTCTTCGGTGAAGCCGAGACCCTTATTTATTCCCTAGCTAAGTTAACTGGCATCGTACACGCTATTTGGCTGGAATAGTGAATACGTCGTTGCTCTCAAATTGCTCGCAAGCGTTAACTGTCAGTGCTCGGTGCGACTCTCCATACTAGCGGGCGGACTTTGCAGTTCAACTTCTTACGAGTTAAGAGAAGCTTGTGAACAAGTGTTCACATAATAATCCTCGCTATAGCGGCGCCAGCCGTCTTGCTCAAACATTCGCACCCCTCCGGGTCTGGGGGCTACAGTAGGCCCGAGGTATCCTTGCCTGTGGTAAGAGGCGACTAAAAGGAGTCTCTCACTTATTGGCCTTGTAAGTTCACGTCCCATTTTATGCTTTAACCTGCCACTTTCAAAACTCTATAGAAGTGCGGGCAAAATGGCGAAGGACGCCTTACGTTTTACATGAGTTATCCATAGTGCCCTTAGATTCGACCTCCTGAAACTCTTCTCATGCCTTTGCATCTCCACCTGCAATTCATCTATTTGGGCGAGGACACTTTCCTGGGTATGTCATCTTCTTCCGTTGTTTCCTGTCTCCTTTCGCCCCTATGACAATATTGGACTCCTTTGCACCCAATATCAAGCAAAGTCGCCAGTCCGCTGTGGTGGGGTCGTCATGTACCCAGTTGATGGTAGCCCCTGACAACACAGGGATCGCACTGATGATGCCTGAGCTGTAAACAGCCCATGTATGCCAAGGAGTAGATGCCTGTCTTCCTGGGGCATCAGGACTCCCAGCAAAGGCCATCATGCCAGGTGACCTTTGCTGTGGCTGGATGGCGCCCATTGGGAGAGCACCTGATCGGAGTGGGTGGCATCAGGGCGAATGACCAGCAATGTAGCGGACTAAGTCATCTCTAGCTGGTGACTGTACAGTGCCGGTACTCTTTAAGAAGGGCAAGATCGAGTACAATGCTGACAGATAAGACGCTAAATCGTTGCACTCGATATCGCCTCGGTAGTTAGTCTGTAGCAGTGCGGACATAGGAGGCCTCAGTATTTTGTTGGACCTCTTGATAAATTTGGCGAAGTGATAGCACTGTCAAAGATGAGAAACGGCACAGTCTTGATTCAGACGGCATCACCAGCCGAATCTCAGGCGTTACTCACTTGTGGCCAGCTGGGTGATATCCCTGTTTCGGCACTCCCCATATAGAGCTTAAGATGGTCCAGGGGATTATTTTTCATTGCGACCTCCTCTAGGAGTCTGATGACGAGCTCCGCCCCAATGTAGACCGGCGGGGTGTTCATTAATCCAATGCGTTTACAGGGGACCCAAAGACAACAGGGTTGCTACTGGTGCCTTTATCTTGGCCTTTGAGGGTGAGGGTGGGCTGAAAATGTCAAGGTGAAGGTATACCGCTGTGATGTTAAACCATACGTCCTTTCCCCTATGTGGTGCTTAAAGTGCTGGAAATTCGGGCATGTCTTCCCACTGCACTTCCAGCGGCACTTGTCGAGACTGCAGACGTCCACTGCATCCAGATACTCCCTGTGCATCTCCTCCCACTTCTATCAATGTGGAGACAGCACGCTCCCTGCTCACCAGACTGTGCAGTACTCCAAATAGAGTGGAAAATCATGGAGTACAAGACCCTGAACCGGTTGACTTAGAAAGAGGCTAAACGTAAATTTGAACGATTACAACCCATTCACTTGATGTCCACATATGCTGCAACTACATTACCATCTCCATCACAAGTACTAGTCGTACCACAAACTGTGCCACGAACAGTAGGCCCTCTGGGCCTCCAGAATACATCTGCCCCCTTCGATGCAATGGTAAAATCATCTTCTGTCGTTCCTAAAGTACATACTTCAGGTGCAAAGCGCCCCCCAAATGCATGGGACATTGTGGGACATTGTCTCCCCTCCTCCCTCCCCCCCCCCCCCTCCACTGGAGAAGAAGCAACAGCCTCCTCCAGCTCCTCTCGTGCAGAAGGGGTCCCTCTGGACTCACTCCCAAGGTCTCCACTATTGCCACAGCAGACACTCACCAGTGGCAAAAGGAACCAAAAGTTGCTGGATGGAGAACTTCGCAGTCTTCTTCCATACCTGAAGCTACTTAGTAGTTCACCCAGCAAGCCCCTAAAGGGAAGTGAGAAGGCAAGCAAACAAAAGTCTGCTAAGGAAAAGGACCATCCACTGGCCCCAACACCACCACATCCAACCAATTCTGCACCTGTGGGTGAGGTGGAGATCTCAGTGTCCTCTGAGGACCTGGATTTCACTGATACCTCATCCACAATAGGAATGTATACAAATACTCAATTCGTGGCACCAGGTGACCCTGAGGTGTAACCTGCCTCCTTACGTGCTTCATGCATTTCCAGCCTCATGATAACATCACCCTCCAGTAGTATTGCTGTGGTTGTCTCCTCCACCTGGCTGAGATATGTCAACTGTTATGCTTTCAACCCCCTCCCCAGGGGACTCGCCATTCTTTGGCAGGTTTGTGCTTGGCTACCATGGGGCCCCGGCCTTTACAGTATTTTTTCCCTTCTGTGTTCTTGATATTCTTTTTCCCCTCCCTTAGGGAACATGCCTGGGTTATTATGGGGAATGTTATGCATTCTGTCGCTGACGTGCGAGCAGTTTCACCTTGGTTTTTCACTCCCTCCTTTCTTTGTTTCCCTTCTCCTCTCGTTCCTTGGCTTCAGTGTTCGAGGATCCTCAACATCTTCAACCAGATAAAGTGCGATGGCATCTTTCTATCGCAATGGCGAGAGAGCACCATTATTCCAATGCTCAAACACAGCAAATACACGCTTGATCTGGGTACATATCAGCCCATCAGCCTCATCAACGTCCTTAAGAAGCTGTTAGAACGTGTGGTAAGTTGTCAGTTGTTGGGTCCTAGAGTCATGAGGCCTACTGGCTCCATGCCAGGGCGGTTTCTGCCAGGGTCACTCTACCACAGATAATCTAATTTCCCTCGAGTCTGTCATCCCAACTGCCTTTTCCAGACGCCAACACATGGTTGCCATTTTTTTTATTTATGAAAAGCTTACAACACAATCTGGCGACAATATCCTTGCCACATATGGGTGAGGTCCCTAGGGCCCGCTCCCGACTTTTATCCAAAATTTTCTGTCACACCTTACCTTCCATGTCCAAGTTGGTGCTTCCCATAGTTCCCTGTCCCACTCCTCTCCTGTATGCAGGAGGATGAGATCCAGCAGGGCTCTGTATTGAGTGTCTCTCTCTTTTTAGTGGCCATTAACAGTCTAGCAGCAGCTTCCAGGCCATCTGTCTCACCTCTGTATGCAGAAGACTTCTACATTTCCTACTGCTCCTCCAGTACTGGTGTTGCTACACAGCGCCTACAGGGAGCCATCCTTAAGGTGCAGTCTTGGACCCTAGCCCATGGCTTCCATTTCCCACCGCTAAGTCCTGTGTCATGGACTTCTGTCGGCGTTGTATCGTTCATCTGGAACAAGAACTTTACCTTAATGATGATCCACTCACTGTAGTGGAGAAATGTCGATTCTTAGGACTGGTTTTCAACGCCCAATTGACTTGGATTCCTAACTTTCGTTGGCTGAAGTGGAAGTGCTGGCAGCATCTCAATGCCCTTGGCTGCCTGAGCAACACCAACTAGAGTGCGGATTGCTCTATGCTGCTGCAGCTGTGCAGAGCCCTTGCTCAATCCCCCACTGACAATGGGAGTTTAGTTTACAGTTTGGTGGCATCCTCAGCGTTGTATTAACTTGACCCAGTACACGACTGTGGCGTTCGATTGGCAGTGGGAGCTTTCAGGATGAGCCTGTGACAAGTATCCTGGTTGAAGCCAGAGTCCCTCCATTGAAGGTTAGGCATACACAATTGCTTGCCAGTTATGGTGCACACATTCCTCGTTCTCCTGAGCGTCGAATTAACGTCTCCATTTCCCAACCATGGCAGTTCATCTCCTGCATCTGAGGCCCAGTTGATACAATAATACGAACTGATGTTTGGGTTGTTAAATATTACTTTAAATAAACGTAAACATATTCATGATTCTTACGAGCTAATAAGACACATGCTTACATAGCAAAAGATGGACAAGAGGAGATACGAAACACCCTGGTATCTCCTTGCTCGCTGCAGAAAAGATATGAAGACTGTGCCTCCTTTTGTTGTCATAGAAAGATTTAAAAGAACACTGTGGTCCATACATTTCACAAACATAAAGAAAAATTCGGTTTTCCAGCGGTTGAGTTATTCCGAATTACGATGCAATGTCCATTCACAAATGCATCACTAATACGAACATGCATGCATGTCCAAAGGAACAGTGCATCGTAATTCGGAATAACTCAGGCACTGCAATACCTCATTTATCCGCTGACGGCTGGCAAGCGACTGTCAAGTACAAGTCTCGCCTGTACGGAAATATACATAGTGGAAATACTATAACAGGTTATTGACACATTTTTGACGACATACTAGGATTTGTCTCTGGCCGTGAGTCGTGCACAGGTAGCCTAGTGCAAAGGTGACCGCTCACATTAAGCGGGAAATCCTGGTTCGATTCCCGGTCCGGCGCAAATTTTCATTGTCATTACATTCTACAGCTAATGGTTGTCCATATTCGCTATTGCGAATGCATTTAACGTATAAAGAGATTTTTTTAATCTTACACATGCTACTCAATTAAAAAATCAAAATACCTTGATTCTGACAGCTGGTTTCACTTAAAAAGCGTATGTTAATTACTATTAATTAAGACATAGATACATAGATTACTTTCATATTACTTACCTAGACGAAATGTGATGACAATTTCGTAATCGTCTGATCAAATGGTATCAATAGAAGTACATGGTGATAACGTTCTGTTGGAATTTTATTTTGGCTCTTTGGTGTAGTGTCCTTTGTTTTTATATTTTTAGCTGTTCTCCGTTACCAGGTTGGCATTTTATACTGCTATATAGACAAGACGTTTGATCCAAAAACCTCAAAGTTCTTGATCGATGCTTAAAATTTTTACACGATATTCTAAAAAAAATCATGTCATATAGGCTGTATATTTTTATAACAATAAAACACACAAAATTTGGATTAAAACAGAATGTGAAAAAGAAAATTCCATTCTGTGAAATTTGTGCTTTTTCGTTTTCTATCGAGCTGCTGGTTTTAACTGCGATAGCAGAGCATTCAAACCATAAGACAGTTTCTCTCCCAATTTATACTCTCTCTCCGTATACATAATTTTAAACAAAATTTGCATAGTCAGCAATGTGCTGTTTCGTTTCTTCCTCGCAGTCGGTTGTAACAAAAAACCTGTATATTAAGAGCTATTCTGGTATTTGAATTGGCCATGTCTTCTCGCTCAGTAGTTGGTCTTGTTGTTGTTTCCTTTCGAGAGAGTTCGTAAACGTTGCCACGTTGCTACTTTTCTACTGATCATGGTGGGTGTGGAAGCATCGGTCGGATGCAGATAATGAGTTTCCAATTGAACAACGTGTCCTGGGGAAAGGCGCTGGGGATCTCCAGCTTTTTCCTGTGTGGGGCAACTCTTGTACCTTAATCCTTACACCCCTCTCTCACTATTATTATCATCTCTTGGTTTTCTTGATTCTCAGATGTAAGCGGGTTCATCGGGGTTTGCCTTTTGCATCCTTCGTCTATGGGAACTAGTCCCATTTCGACAAGAGAGGATTGAGGGACCGATGAACTTGTATGTTGGTCCCTTTAACCCCATCAGTCAGTCCATCCATCTATCAAATCCATCCATTCTCTGCCGCTGGAGGGCTCCAGTTTGTAGTGTGTGACATTGCAGCATATAACGTAACTATGTCGGTGCATGAGAAAAACTGTACAATAATAGTTTTGCTTTCGAAGAGTTATTCCACCCATGGAGTACCCTCTACTTCAGCATGGCAGTACCAGACCACACACGAGTGCCACAACCTCGACAACAATCTGACGCATTTCGTTCACTTGCATTTATCATCCTTCACACAGTGACGACTTCGCCCCATCCGACTTTCATCTGTTTCCAGAACTTGAAGAACATATCGGAGGACTTTATTTTGTCAGTGATGAAGCGCTGCAAGGGGAGGTGAGGTCGTGGCTTCGTCAAGGAAGCCAAACATTCTGCCGGCCTGAATAGCCGATCGGTTCTCGGCGCTACGGTCTTGAACCGCGCGACCAGTACGGTCACAGGTTTGAATCCTGCCTCGGGCATGGATGTGTGTGACTTCCTTAGGTTAGTTAGGTTTATGTAGTTCTAAATTCTTGGGGACTGATGACCTCAGATTTTAAGTCCCATAGCGCTCGGACCCATTTGAATCAAACATTCTACATCGATGGTATCAACAAACTGGCCTCTCTTTCGGAAAAAATGTATTCTTCGCTAGGGTAACTATGTTGACGAGTAAATATGTAGACATGAAGAAATGTAGAATATCAATAGAGTTTTATGTAAAAAGCTTTGAGTTTTCGTAATAAAAATTCTGGGGCGCTACTTTTCAGCACATCCTCGTAGTACAGAATCGGAATCGTCTGAAACTTCGCAGCCCTACACATTCGAAGATCAAAACTATACGAAATACTGTAATGGAAGCTACTATCCTCGAAAATAAAGCAGCTGGAGACCTACCTCTCATCTCCCGTACACCAGTGATACCAACCAATTCACCACTTCATTTTAATCCACTTCACATTCCGTTTGCAGGAGCAAAAAACAAGGCTGACAGTCAGGTTCCGGCTCTCAGCTGATACACGTCTACAGAGCAGGAAGTTAGGTCCTTACCTTTTTGTGGGTTTTCGTCGTAGTACTTTCATTAAATTTAAGAAGTTTAATCTCACGCTTTTGTAAGTGTAAATTCATTCAGTCTGCAGCGCAGTAGTTGCTCACTGAACAGCCAGATACGTACCTCATTAACGCGTCAGATGTCGTTGGTCACACATCAGGACAGCTAGTTAACACTGAAACGTCCCCTTAGAAAAATTATATATGACTGTGCTTAAACTGACACACAATAGTTTTTAGCGCAACGCAATCTGACTTTCAATAATCCCTACGAAAGAATGGCCCTGATTAACATAAACCAATACGTTTCACAAATCACTTACCTCACAAAAATCTTCGTTACTCAAGCTACTGCGATACAGCGAGCGCCACTACTGCCAGCTAAATAAGAGATTCAAACTACTGAAGGCACTAACTACTGATAGGCACAGTTAGAAAATGAAAGATTTTAATAGAGAACAAACAATGTATTTACCTTTATACTCATAATATGTGTATCAGTTCATGACACCAATTCTTACAAATTTCAAAACTCCGCCATCTCTCTCCCCACGTCCACCACTGCTGGCGGCTCACCTCCAACTGCGCAACGCTACGCGCTGTTAGCATCCAGCTGCCGCTGCCCAACACTACAATGGCAGACAACAATGCAAACCAGCCACAGACTGCACAGGGCACAGCCAGTGATTTTTATACAGAGCGCTACGTGGCGGCGGCGTTACCAAAAAAAAAAAAAAAAAAAAAACCCTAAACAGCCTACTTACAACACAGCAAGTTAACATGTCTAGTATTCTGTCCCTTATAGTTTACTTCTTCAGTTGGTCTTGCTGGGATGGTTAGGCCGTGTGCATACTGGGGAGCAGCTAGCGCAGTTCGCTAACAGCAGAATGTTCCTTTGGCTACAGTCAGTCGCCCTCACGCTCTGCCTCGGGGTGTAGCGGTGGCAGAGAATCTGGCGCATTGCATGGGACACCTCAGCAGCCGCTTGTTTTGCCCACAGTGCGGCGACAAGGTTCTTCCCGTCCCTTCACGACGGACCTGCACTTACCTGTGAACATTCTCAGTAGATAATCAGCAGGAAAGCCGAGTGAAACCTACTGTACTTCGACGTGAACCAGGCTGCAATTAAAGTCACTAATCTACGTTTCGGGAGAAACACGAAATGAAATGTTGGAAATTTTGTCCTCCATATATTCTGAAACTTAGGTGACCAAGTATCACTGACAAGCCCGTGCTAGTCTTAACACAGTCACTCATAATCCCTTTAACTCACGTTAGCAAGTTTATGGTGTCGCATTTCTCGAAAACGTAATAGTTACAAAGATACTGATTGTTTTTGATTGATAATGCTCGCCAAATATTAAGTCTGTCGGTACCAAATGCAGTCAGTTTTCACCCACCGACCTGCTCAATACGCCACGCGAAATATGTCTTTTCTCGTCACAAAATGCACTTAAAAATTCCGAAATTTCTACACACACATCGGAATAATTATGCCTTCACTTTCCAACACTTTTGATGTATGAAAAACTACTAGATTCGGCAACTTTTCACTTCCATCGGAACAACTAGTACACACGTCCGAACTGTTAAATGGCTAGGCTCTCACTCTGTCTTCTCCAACAGCAGAGAAAGGCGCGCGAAGAATATTGCTTTACCATTGGTCGCTTTACTCAACAGCCAATAGCAAAACAACTCTCTCCCGCGTCAGTCCGCGCTTTTCATCAATAACCAATCGCAAAATAGTAAACCTAATGACTGCTCTTTTTACCGCAGTAATTATCTAATACGCTGAAGTTTTGTTTATGCATGAAGTTATTTACTATTGTTATTTATACCTGAATTAACTTTCGCTTCACCATAAACGTTCTTTACAAATCTATTCTACAAAAGTCCTCTTTGTTCATATCCATACTTCCTCGAAATGTTCCCACACTAAATCCTACTACATAGCTCGTTTAACAATTATTTTCATATTAACGTTAAACCACACTCACGCATCATTCATACTAGTAAAACACATGTATAACATTTTACATACACAAAAAGACATAACACTTTATGAAAATACTAGAACAGTTCATGAAAAACATTGTTACTTTAGTGCACTCTAGTGGGCACAATCGAAACTAAATCCTAGTCCCTTATCCAATAGTGTCCTCTATCGGCTGATACATAAACTACGTGCGCGTCCAGTCTCACGTCACCATCTGTCATTATCCAGCCCTGAGACACATCTTCCAGACTACCTAACAGATCAAAATGAAAATTTCTGTTCTGACATTGACAATGTTAAGTGTTTATGGAAAAAGTTCAAGGCTACCGTAAAATGCGGTTTAGACAGGTACGTGCTGAGTGAAACTGTGAGGGACGGGAAAAACCCACTGTGGTTAAACAACAAAGTTAGGAAACTACTGCGAAAGCAAAGAGAGCTTCACTCCAAGTTTAAACGCAGCCAAAACCTCTCAGACAAACAGAACCTAAACGATGTCAAAGTTTGCGTAAGGAGGGCTATGCGTAAAGCGTTCAGTGAATTCGAAAGTAAAATTCTATGTACCGACTTGACAGAAAATCCTAGGGAGTTCTGGTCTTACGTTAAATCAGTAAGTGGCTCGAAACATCATATCCAGACACTGCGGGATGATCATGGCATTGAAACAGAGGATGACACGCCTAAAGCTGAAATACTAAACATCTTTTTCCAAAGCTGTTTCACAGAGGAAGACCGCACTGCAGTTCCTTCTCTAAATCCTCGCACAAACGAAAAAATGACTGACATCGATATAAGTGTCCAAGGAATAGACAAGCAACTGGAATCACTCAACAGAGGAAAGCCCACTGGACCTGACGGGATCACAGTTCGATTCTACACAGAGTACGGGAAAGAACTTGCCCCCCTTCTAACAGCCGTATACCGCAAGTCTCCAGAGGAACGGAAGGTTCCAAATGATTGGAAAAGAGAACAGGTAGTCTGTCTTCAAGAAGGGTCGTCGATCAGATGCGCAAAACTATAGACCTACATCTCTGACGTCGATCTGTTGTAAAATTTTAGAACATGTTTATTGCTCAAGCATCATGTCCTTTTTGGAAACCCAGAATCTAGTCTGTAGGAATCAACATGGATTCCGGAAACAGCGATCGTGTGAGACCCAACTCGCTTTATTTGTTCATGAGACCCAGAAAATATTAGATACAGGCTCCCAGGTAGATGCCATTTTCCTTGACTTCCTGAAGGCGTTCGATACAGTTCCGCACTGTCGCCAGATAAACTAAGTAAGGGCCTACAGAATATCAGACCAGCTGTGTGGCTGGATTGAAGAGTTTTTGCAAACAGAACACAGCATGTTGTTATCAATGGGGAGACGTCTACAGACGTTAAAGTGACCTCTGGCGTGCCACAGGGGAGTGTTATGGGACCGTTCACAATATATATAAATGACCTAGTAGATAGTGTCGGAAGTTCCATACGGCTTTTCGCGGATGACGCTGCAGTATACAGAGAAGTTGCAGCATCAGAAAATTGTAGTGAAATGCAGGAAGATCTGCAGCGGATAGGCACTTGGTGCAGGGAGTGGCAACTGACCCTTAACATAGACAAATGTAATCTATTGCGAATACATAGAAAGAAGGATCCTTTACTGTATGATTATATGATAGCGGAACAAATACTGGTAGCAGTTACTTCTGTAAAATATCTGGGAGTATGCGTACGGAACGATTTGAAGTGGAATAATCATACAAAATTGTTGGTAAGGCGGGTGCCAGGTTGAGCTACATTGGGAGAGTCCTTAGAAAATGTAGTCCATCAACAAAGGAAGTGGCTTACAAAACACTCGTTCGACCTATACTTGAGTATTGCTGATCAGTGTGGGATTCGTACCAGATCGGGTTGACGGAGGAGATAGAGAAGATCCAAAGAAGAGAGGCGCGTTTCGTCACAGGGTTATTTGGTAAGAGTGATAGCGTTACGGAGATGTTTAGCAAACTCAAGTGGCAGACTCTGCAAGAGAGGCGCTCTGCATCGCGGTGTAGCTTGCTCGCCAGGTTTCGAGAGGGTGCGTTTCGGGATGAGGTATCGAATATATTGCTTCCCCCTACTTATACCTCCCGAGGAGATCACGAAAGTAAAATTAGAGAGATTCGAGCGCGCACTGAGGCGAAACCCTACATTTCAGCAGGATAATGCACGACCGCATATTGCAGGTCCTGTACGGCCCTTTCTGGATACAGAAAATGTTTGATAGCTGTCCTGGCCAGCACGTTCTCCAGATCTCTCGCCAATTGAAAACGTGTGGTCAATGGTGGCCGAGTAACTGGCTCGTCAAAATACGCCAGTCGCTGCTCTTGATGAACTGTGGAGTCGTGTTGAAGCTGCATGGGTAGCTGTACCTGTACATGTCATCCAAGCTCTGATTGACTCAGTGCGCAGGCGTACCAAAGCGGTTATTACGGCCAGAGGTTGTTGTTGTGGGTAGTGATTTCTCAGGATCTGTGCACCCAAATTGCGTGAAAATGCAATTACATGTCAGTTCTAGTATATTTCTCAAATGAATACCCATTTATCATCTGCATTCCTTCTTGGTGTAGCAATTTTAATGGTTAGTAGTGTACATATACATGGACTGCTGCACCGCGTATACGAGGTATAAAAGGGCAGCGCATTGACGGAACTGTCATTTGTACCCAGGTGATTCAAGCGAAAATTTTCCCGACGTGGGTATGGCCGCGGAATAGTAGCCGGAGCTAGACACATGGGACATTCCATTTCGGAAATCGTTAAGGGACTTCAGTATTCTGAAATCCACAGTACCAAGAGGATACCGAGAATAGTACATTTCAGGTATTACCTCTCTCCACGGACAACGCAGTGGCCGACCGTCTTCACTTAATGTCTGACAGCAGCGGTGCTTGCGTAAAGTTGTCAGTGCTAACACACAAGCAACACTACCTGAAACGACCATATAAATTAGTGTGTTACGTACTACGAACGTAACCGCGCGGTGATATTTGGCGTTAATGGACTATGGTAGCAGACGACCGATGCGAGTGCCTTTGCCAGCAGCACGACATCGCTTGGAACATCTCTCTTGGGCTCGTGACCATATCGGCTGGACCCTTGATGTCAAGGTAACGGTAGCCTGGTCAGATGTGTACCGATTTAGTTTGGTAAGAGTTGATGATAGATTTAGAGCGCAGCGCAGACCCCACGGAGGCATAAATCCAAGTTGTCAAAAGGCACTGTGCAAGCTAGGTGTGGCTCCATAATGGTGTGGGCTGCTTTTTGTATGGAATGGACTGGGTGCTTTCTTGTGTTCGGTTACTTGGGGGACTACTTGCAGTTATTCATGGATTTCATGATCCCAAACAATGGCATTTTTATGGCTGACAATGCAACATGTCACCAGGCCACAATTGACCCAGATCGCTCGTCATGGATCCCATCGAACATTCATGGGATATAATCTTTGGGTAACAGAAGAAATATTGAATTTAATTGATGAAAATAGAAAATACAACAATGCAGTAAATGAAGCAGGCAGAAAGGAATACAAACGTCTCAAAAATGAGAACGACAGGAAGTGCAAAACGGCTAAGCAGGGATGGCTAGAGGACAATTGTAAGGTTGTAGAGGCTTATCTCGCTAGGGGTAAGATAGATACTGCCTATAGGAAAATTAAAGAGACCTTTGGAGAAAAGAGAGCCACTTGTATGAATATCAAGGGCTCAGGTGGAATCCCAGTTCTAAGCAAAGAAGGGAAAGCAGAAAGGTGGAAGGAGTATATAGAGGGTCTATACAAGGGTGGTGTACTTGTGGACAATATTATGGAAATGGAAGAGGATGTAGATAAAGATAAAATGGGAGATACGATACTGCGTGAAGAGTTTGACAGAGCACTGAAAGTCCTGAGTCGAAACAAGGCCCTGGGAGTAGAGAACATTCCATTGCAACTACTGACGGCCTTGGTAGAGCCAGTCCTGGCAAAACTCTGCCATCTGGTGAGAAAGATGTATGAGACAGGCGAAATTCCCTCAGACTTCAAGAAGAATAATTCCAATCCCAAGGAAAGCAGGTGTTGACAGATGTGAAAATTACCGAACTATCAGTTCAATAAGTCACAGCTGCAAAATACTAACGCGAATTGTTTACAGACGAATGGAAAAACTAGTAGAAGCCGACCTCGGGGACGATCAGTTTGGATTCCGTAGAAATGTTGGAACACGTGAGGCAATACTGACCCTACGACTTATCTTAGAAGCTAGATTAAGGAAGGGCAAACCTACGTTTCTAGCATTTGTAGACTTAGAGAAAGCTTTTGACAGTGTTGACTGGAATACTGTCTTTCAAATTCTGAAGGTGGCAGGAGTAAAATACAGGGAGCGAAAGGCTATTTACAATTTGAACAAAAACCAGATGACACTTGAGTCGAGGGGCATGAAAGGGAAGCACTGGTTGGGAAGGGAGTGTTATTCAGTCTGTATATTTAGCAAGCAGTAAAGGGAACAAAAGAAAAACTTGGAGTAGGAATTTAAGTCCCTGGAGAAGATATAAAACTTTGAGGTTCACCGACGACATTGTAGTTCTGTCAGAGGCATCAAAGTACCTGGAAATGGGCAGTGTCTTGAAAGTAGGAAATAAATGAACATCAACAAAAGCAAAACGAGGATAATTGTATGTAGCCGATTTCAGGTGATGCTGAGGGAATTAGATTAGGAAATGAGACACTTAAAGTAGTAAAGGAGTTTTGCTATTTGGGGAGCAAAATAACTGATGATGGTCGAAGTAGAGAGGATATAAAATGTAGACTGGCAATGGCAAGGAAGGTGTTTCTGAAGAAGAAAAATTTGTTAACATCGACTATAGATTTAAGTATCTTGAAGTCGTTTCTAAAAGTATTTGTATGAACTGTAGCCATGTATGGAAGTGAAACGTGGACGATAAACAGTTTGGACAAGAAGAGAATAGAAGCTTTCGAAATTTGGTGCTACAGAAGAATGCTGAAGATTAGATGGGTAGATCGCATAACTAATGAGGAGATACTGAATAGAATTGGGGAGAACAGGAGTTTGTGGCACAACTTGACAAGAAAAAGGGACCGTTTGGTAGGACATGTTCTGAGGCATCAAGGGATCACAAATTTAGCATTGGAGGGCAAAATGGAGGGTAAAAATCGTAGAGGGAGACCAAGAGCTGAATACACTAAGCAGATTCAGAAGGATGTAGCTTGCAGTAAGTATTGGGGATGAAGAAAGTTGCAGAGGATAGAGTAGCATGGAGAGCTGCATCAAACCAGTCTCAGGACTGAAGACCACATTAACAATCGAGATGTCAGTCCGTACACAAACTTCTGCTCTGGAGACACTTTCGCAGATACGGACAGCTATAGAGGGAGCATGGCTCTGTATTTCTGCAGAGGACTTCCAACGACTTGAGTCCGTGCCACGTCGAGCTGATGTACTAGCCAGACAAACGGGGATACGACACTATGTTCGTAGGTATACCGTGAAGTTTGCACATTGTAAGCCCGATTGCGTAGGCTTTTGATACACAGAATGGCCGGGTCGTTCCGTTCAACGAACACTTCTAAAAATGGTCACTTCCCATCCTTTTCCATTTGCGCTGTAAATTTGAAATTCCGTTGCATGCTGCTAATATAGTAGTTGCTGTAGCGCCTCACTGTCACGGGGCCGAATGAAACACACCTGGAAATTTACTGATAGATTAAAACTATGTTCTGTTTGTGTCTCGACCTACAATAAAATATACTACTTCCCATTAAAATTGCTACACCACGAAGATAACGTGCTACAGACGCGAAATTTAACTAACAGGAAGATGCTGCTGTGATATGCAAATGATTAGCTTTTCAAAACATTCACACAAGGCTTGCGCAGGTGGCGACACCTACAACGTGCTGACATGAGGAAAGTTTCCAACCGATTTCTCATACACAAACAGCAGTTGACCGGCGTTGCCTGGTGAAACGTTTTTGTTATGCCTCGTGTAAGGAGAAGAAATGCGTACCATCACGTTTACGACTTTGATAAAGATCGGATTGTAGCCTATCGCGATTGCGGTTTATCGTATCGCGACATTTCTGCTAACGTTGGTCGAGATCCAATGACTGTTAGCAGAATATGGAATCGGTGGGTTCAGGAGGGTAATACTGAACGCCGTGCTGAATCCCAACGGCCTTGTATCACTAGCAGTCGAGATGACAGGCATCTTATCCACATGGCTGTAACGGATCGTGCAGCCACGTCTCCATCCCTGGGTCAACAGATGAGGTCGTTTGCAAGATGACAACCATCTGCACGAACAGTTCGACAACGTTTACAGCAGCATGAGCTTTCAGGTCGGAGACCATGGCTGCGGTTACCCTTGATGCTGCATAACAGACAGGAGCGCCTCCGATGGTGTACTCAACGACGAACCTGGGTGCACGAATAGCAAATGTCATTTTTTCGGATGAATCCAGGTTCTGTTTACAGCAGTTTTGCGACATCGCGGTGATAACACATTGGAAGCGTGTATTCGTCATCGCCATTCTGGGGTATCACCCATCATAATGGTATGGAGTTCCCTTGGTTACACGTCTCGGTCACCTCTTGTTCGCATTGACGGTACTTTGAACAGAAGACGTTACATTTCAGATGTGTTGTAACCCGTGGCTCTACCCTTCATTTGATCCCTGCGAAACCCTAAATTTCAGCAGGATAATGCACGACCGCATGTTGCAGGTCCTGTACGGGCCTTTCTGGATACAGAAATGTTCGACTGCTGCCCTGGCCAGCACATTCTCCACATCTCTCACCAATTGAAAGCGTCTGACCAATGGTGGCCGAGCAACTGGTTCGTCACAATACGCCAATCACTACTGTTGATGAATTGTGGTATCGTGTTGAAGCTACATGGGCTGCTGTACCAGTAAACGCCATCCAAGCTTTGCTTGACTCAATGCCCAGGCGTATCAAGGCCGTAATTACAGCCAGAGGTGGTTGTTCTGGGTACTGATTTCTCAGGATCTATGCGCTCAACTTGTGTGAAAATGTTATATGTTAGCTCTAGTATAATATGTTTGTCCAATGAAGACCTATGTATCATCTGCATATCTTCTTGGTGTAGAAATTTTAATCGCCAGTTTTGTATGTATCAGCATAACGGAAGATGCATAATGGACGAGGGCAGGGGCTGCATTCATCACTTTGAACTGATGACTGCAATTGAGACAATCATCGAAAGTTAGCAGTACCCATATCTTAGAATGTTCACAGGGCTTTCTATTTGTATCTGTATAGTTATTTCCTCGGAAAGGAATGTAATGAGGCGGAACTAGAGCTGAGATAGAGAGAAATAAGGAGTGTCCTTGCGGAGAAAACCATCCCAGCATTAGATAAAAACTAGTTTATGTATCATCTTGCCAGGAACCTTAGAAAACTTCGTCTTACTTAAATGCCAGTCTCACATTTGGATTTATTCAATTAAGAGTTTTGTCTTCTTATTGAGTATTCAACTGTAATCATCATAACGTGCTGGTCGTATAGCGTGATAAGACATACTTGTGCGTCGTTCTTGTACCTTATGAGACCGTTTTCGTAGTACCAGTTCGAAACGGCGCTGGTTACCTCGTTTCATGAATGGCGTGCGAGAACAGTCGTAACTTTTTCTACCGGCGTTTGCCTCCTCGCTGCGTCCATTTCCATTTCCAGCTCCGCGCCACTGCATTAACACCCCCGCCATGATTGATGAGGTGGTTCCTGCTGCGACCGCTAGGTGTCTCGTAGCTTATTGTCGAGCCGCTAATGGCGGCGGCAACAATGGCGGCCGGTTTGCTCCTTTTGCCGCTGTGTCGTCTGCCGCCAAAGGAACGCGCCCCGCTTTTCATTTGTTCGCCTTGGCTGAGGCAAGGAAGATAAAAAAGCACCTCGTAGGGGAGTATTTACATAGCAATGGCACAAAAGGGCTGCTACTGATGGCGTTGCCCCCCACCACCCCTCCGTCCTTTGCTGAAAACTGCACCTGTCATTGCCTCCAATTTTTGTTTCCCCCCGACTGATATTGTGCGGCACTCCATTACGGCGTGCAGCTATCATTTATATTAGGCGGGGATGATACGGTCACAGTCGGAGAGACCTCAAATGAAGCGGCGCTCTTTTGTCTCACCAAAGTATATATCCCCTCACGCGCGGCGTGCGATCACTTTTTTTTCTGCTCGGCGCAATCGATGTCGCTACTATATTTCTCAGGCCTTCTAAATGGATTATTTATTCTCCGTTCCGAGAAGGCGAGTTATGAGCGGGAGGACTCTGGCTGCGGTCTCGCTGCTGTATGGTAGCGACGGCGGCGTCCGGTACAAAGCAAGTTACTCCCACCTGCATTTCCATTAGGTAGCAGCCGGTATGCGTGACTCGTCGCCACGGCAGTAATGTTGCTGCAGGTATCAGAGCCGCGACGGCTTATCGCCGGTACCGCCGGCTCGCTGGTGGTGTTACTGGGGGTAGTTGCTGGTTATTTAAGAATAACGAGTGATAGAGCAACTACAGTCCACATCGTAATCTACAACCATAGTAGAAATCAGAAGCTGACCGAGTAAGCGTCTAATGATGGGGTTGCATATTTCACAAATCAGTTACATCGGTGCTAACGGACTTCCATCGTTCCCCCTCTAACTCCGCGAGTATGTCGAGTATGAGAACTGTGGCGCTGCAGACACACACACACACACACACACACACACTAACACACACACACACACACACACACACACACACACACAGACAGAGAGAGAGACAGAGACAGAGAGACAGAGACAGAGAGAGAGAGACAGAGAGAGAGACAGAGAGAGAGAGAGACAGAGAGAGAGAGAGACAGAGAGAGAGAGAGACAGAGAGAGAGAGAGACAGAGAGAGAGAGAGACAGAGAGAGAGAGAGACAGAGAGAGAGAGACAGAGAGAGAGAGAGACAGAGAGAGAGAGACAGAGAGAGAGAGACAGAGAGAGAGAGAGACAGAGAGAGAGAGAGACAGAGAGAGAGAGAGAGACAGAGAGAGAGAGACAGAGAGAGAGAGACAGAGAGAGAGGGGGGGGGGGGGCAACCGGACGATACGACGGCCATTTTTCTGCCAAACTGCGGGTGGTACTTTTGAATGGCCAATAGGGGAGTACACACCGAATCAAAAGCACAAGACAATATGGCGAAATCATTCGTTAAATGCCTTTGTTTATAAGAATGTGTTATAATAACTTTCACACAGCCAATTTACAGGTCTGTTTTCAAATTTCACTATGTATATTGCAAGTTGTTTTATGTGTTGTAAAAAGCAAAAAGGACTTACTTCGCAAAGACAAGAGTACTTAGTTGGTTTCCACAAGGCTCCTGTTTGATTTATGCCAGCCCTGTTGACTGTGACTGCCCACTGCTTTCGTCTTTCTTCATTGCATGGAAATGCTAACATGCGAAATCCACATTCGCTTCTATTAGAACAACCAAATGCAGCACAACCTAGCATCGTTTGCGAACGTCTGCAGCACGAATTACAGATGTCAAAAACAATACTGTGCAATTACTAACGTGTTTACTTCAAACATGTAGGCCTACCAACCTCATCACAAAACGCTTCATTATTTCAACTCGTATTTAAGATCGCAAACGCTAATTACGTACTAAAAACGATATACAACTAAATTGAACACGCATGCACAACCCATAACAAGTCTCTCAATAATTCAAATACCTTTTAATCGTTTCCAAAAGTCATCCGAACTTCAATTCAATTCAAAAGCACGGCGAACAGAGGAAGTGCGAGAGACGTTTGGCGCCATATTTCTGCTAAAGCTAATCAACCAATCACAGGCAACTTCACTTATGGCCACTCTCTCCCAATACAGGCTCTCTACTCCTACTCGTAGACTCGTTCTGTCTTGCCGAAGCATGCATAAGTAAGTGTAAGGCTAGTCGTGACTTACTGTTAGTAGCACGGGAGATGGGTACACGACCTTGCTCCTGTAACGCAGCGCTGACAAGGCGAAATGACTGACTCTCGGGGTCAGGTTTCCTCAAACGGAGATGTGTTCTGTGAGACTCTGGAGGGTGTAAGACGAAAGTATTGATCCGAAGTATACAGTTGCAAATGCTAATTGATCTTTTCGTAGGTGACTGTCTCACACTGTCAGATAGCGTGAAAAAAATGTTTACACCATCAGCTGCATAGTTCTATACTTACTCTCTACCAGTTACAGTTTTTACGATCATCTTCACAGGAGTAAAAGGGTACATCAGTGGATCATACACACATTTGCGTCACATGTTTCACATTTCGTTGGGTCATATTTGATTAGATTAGTACTTGTTCCATAGATCATGAATACGATACTTCGTAATGATGTGGAACGTGTCAGGTTAATAAAAGATGTCTGTACAAAGATATTACATTAGACAAAATATTACATGACACTCAATAATTTTTATGTGGAGGTTGAGAAATTACCCACTTACTATATCCAAAAATTCATTTAATGAGTAGGAGTTACCATTAAGAAATTCTTTTAATTTCCTTTTAAATGCTATATGGCTGTCAGACTTTTGATGCTATTAGGTAAGTGACCAAAGACTTTTGTGACAGCATAATTTATCCCCTTCTGAGCCAAAGTTAGATTCAACCTTGAGTAGTGAAGATCATCCTTTCTCCTAGTGTTGTAGTCATGTACACTGCTATTACTTTTGAATTCGTTCGGATTATTAATAACAAATTTCATAAGTGAATATATTTATTTGAGGGTACAGTGAAGATCTCTAGCTCTTTAAATAAATGTCTGCAGGATGATCTTGGATGAGCTCCAACAACTATTCTGATTGCACGCTTTTATGCAATGAACACTCTTTTACTCAATGATGAGTTACCCCAGAATATGATGCCATACGAAAGCAGAGAATGAAAATAGGCGTGGTAAGCTAATTTACTGAGATGTATATCACCAAAATGTGCAATGACCCTAATTGCATAAGTAGCTGAATTTCAGCAGATTCTCAGTGTGTTTTTCCAGTTCAGCCCCTCATCAATGCATACACCTAGAAATTTTGAATATTCTACCTTAGGTACAGATTTCTGATTGAAGTCTATATTTATTAATGGTGTCATTCCATTTACTGTGTGGAACTGTGTATACTGTGTTCTGTCAAAGTTTAATGATAGCCCATTTGTGGAGAACCATTTAATGATTTTGTGAAAAACATCGTTCACAATTTCACCAGTTAATTTTTGTCTGTTGGGTGTGATAGCTATACTTGTATCATCGGCAAGAAGTACCAGCTTTGCATTTTCGTGAATATAGAATGGCAAGTCATTAATATAGAACTGTATGATTCATCCATTGCCGTACACTGTTTTGCGCCTTTGAAGAGGATTGTAATAGTTGAAACTGGTAGAGAATAAACAAATAGTTGTACAGCTGATGGCATAAATATGCCTTTTCTAAATTGCAAATGTGTTTCGTTAGAGGAGTTGTTCTGGAATAACTGTGCTGCCGCACTTCTCCGTGCTCGCGGGGGCAATACACGATGTTAGGCAGGTGTACCAGCTTTTTTTCGTCATTTGTGTATGTTCCTGTGAGAAAAAGCGCACTATCTCTGTATTTATGGCAACTTGAGTTTATAGGCTAGCAGGAAATTGTGTGTGTTTAATAATTAATTGCCATTTAGAGACAGCACTTCATCCTTACGTTGCATTTTATGGCAGTGCCGTTATACACTCGGCTCTACAATGGTGTTTAGCGCGTGAAGTTGGAGCGATATGGGACCTCTGATACGTCTGGAAAGCGTGTATATGACAACGTAATTTTTGGACATTCTTCGAATTGGTATGAAATATCAAAATATATCTACATCAGTATTCGAATAAGTTTTATCCGTATAAACTTACGTATAAACATAACAATATTCACTGCGAAACGCTCATTCTGTTGGTATACAGGGTGTTACAAAAAGGTACGGCCAAACCTTCAGGAAACATTCCTCGCACACAAATAAAGAAAAGATGTTAAGTGAACATGTGTCCGGAAACGCTTAATTTCCATGTTACAGCTCATTTTAGTTTCGTCAGTATGTACTGTACTTCCCCGATTCACCGCCAGTTGGCCCAATTGAAGGAAGGTAATGTTGACTTCGGTGCTTGTGTTGACATGCGACTCATTGCTCTACAATAGCAGCCATCAAGCACACCAGTACGTATCAACAACAGGTTAGTGTTCATCACGAACGTGGTTTTGCAGTCAGTGCAATGTTTACAAATGCGGAGTTGGCAGATACCCATTTGATGTATGGATTAGCACGGGGCAATAGCCGTGGCGCGGTACGTTTGTATCCAGACAGATTTCCAGAACGAAGGTGTCCCGACAGGAAGACGTTCGAAGCAATTGATCGGCGTCTTAGGGAGCACGGAACATGTCAGCCTATGAGTCGCGACTGGGGAAGACCTAGAACGACGAGGACACCTTCAATGGACGAGGCAATTCTTCGTGCAGTTGACGATAACCCTAATGTCAGCGTCAGAGAAGTTGCTGCTGTACAAGGTAACGTTGACCATGTCACTGTATGGATAGTGCTACGGGAGAACCAGTTGTTTCCGTAACATGTACAGCGTGTGCAGGCACTATCAGCAGCTGATTGGCCTCCATGGTTACACTTCTGCGAATGGTTCATCCAACAATGTGTCAATCCTCATTTCAGTGCACATGTTCGCTTTACGAATGAGGCTTCATTCCAACGTGATCAAATTGTAAATTTTCACAATCAACATGTGTGGGCTCACGAGAATCCGCACGCAATTGTGCAATCACGTCATCAACACAGATTTTCTGTGAACGTTTGGGCAGACATTGTTGGTAATGTCACGATTGGGCCCCATGTTCTTCCACCTACGCTCAATGGATCACGTTATCATGATTTCATACGGGATACTCTACCTGTGCTGCTAGAACATGTGCCTTTACAAGTACGACACAACATGTGGTTAATGCACGATGGAACTCCTGCACATTTCAGTCGAAGTGTTCGTACGCTTCTTAACAACAGATTCGGTGACCGATGGATTGGTAGAGGCGGACCTATTCCATGGCCTCCACGCTCTCCTGACCTCAACCCTTTTGTCTTTCATTTATGGGGCATTTGAAAGCTCTTGTCTACGCAATCCCGGTACCAAATGTAGACTCTCTTCGTGCTCGTATTGTGGACGGCTGTGATACAATACGCCATTCTCCAGGGCTGCATCAGCGCATCAGGGATTTCATGCGACGGAGGGTGGATGCATGTATCCTCGCTAACGGAGGACATTTTGAACATTTCCTGTAACAAAGTGTTTGAAGTCACGCTGGTACGTTCTGTTGCTGTGTGTTTCCATTCCATGATTAATGTGATTTGAAGAGAAGTAATAAAATGAGCTCTAACATGGAAAGTAAGGGTTTCCGGACACATGTCCACATAACATATTTTCTTTCTTTGTGTGTGAGGAATGTTTCCTGAAAGTTTGGCCGTCCCTTTTTGTAACACCCCGTATAACTTCATTCTGCCATTTAGGGAGGTCGGACTTTCCATGATACTTGAGTTTGTACTTTAGACTGGCTATAAAGTCGAAATCATGATTGCGCTAAATAAACGAATAGTAAGTCACAGTTTAATAAGGAATTTTTTTTTTTTAAATCAGTTACTTGTGTAGCGGGAACGCCGCGAGTCCGCGGTCATGCTTACGCACTCGTGCAGTCGCTCTCCTTCGTGAGTAGAGACCACTTGCGCCCGACAACAGACTCAGGTGACGAGTGGGTGTGGCGGACGCTCTGGAGTCGAGCCTGCCAGTACACGGAGATGGCGAGCACGGAGAAGACGTCACAGGACTCGCTGGCGAGTTTAAAGCTATCATAATCATACGGAGCTCGTGCTTGACCTCCAATCCGTATTCCACAAACTGCCTTACGGTGTGGTGGATGCATACTTTGCGTGCCACTCTAACTTCCCTTTTTCCTGTTACAGTCGCGAACAGCCGTGGAAGAATGATTGTTGGTAAGCCTGCGTGAGAGATCTTTTCTTTCTGATTGTACCTACAATATCCGTGTGATACATACGTAGGAGGATGTGGAAGATGTATGACACAGGCGAAAGACCCTCAGACTGCAACAAGAACGCAGTAGTTCAATTTTTCAAAGAAATCAGGTGTTTACAGGTGTGAATATTACCAGACTACCCGTTTAATAAGTCATGCTTGCAAAATACGAGGCGTGCTTTTTAAGTAAGTACCGTTTTGAAATTAATAAAATACGTGCTAAGATATCTCAATTTTATTTTTACATGAAAGCCTGTGCCTTAATCTACATTTCTACATAATTTACGTCAATGTTGAGGCACTTCTCATAAGGTTGTACTAGTTTTTGTATACCCTCCTCATATAAGTCTGCCGCCTGACTTGTTAACCACTGCATCACCACTGTTTTGACTTTGTCATGAAGCCGCTGACCGCCCAGGTGTTTCTTCAAGTGCAGGAACAAATGGCAGTCACTTGGCGCAAGATCGGGGGTGCACGGAGGATGATTTCGAGTTTCCCATCGAAAAGATGTGAGGAGATCTTTGGTCTCATTCGCCATTTGCGGACGGGCATTGTCTTGCAGCAAAACGATGCCATTGCTCAACTTGCCACGTCTTTTGTTCTGAATTGAACGGCGCAGATTCTGCTATGTCGTACAGTAAGCTGCTGCATTGATTGTCTCATTACGAGACACAAATTCCACAAGCAATACTCCTTTTCCATCTCAAAAAAACAGTGCACACGACTTTCCGGGCAGAAATTGTTTGCTTAAACTTCACTTTTCTGTGTGAATCTGAATGCTGCCATTCCATGGACTGTTGCTTTGATTCTGGTGTGATGCAGGCTATCCATGTTTCATCTTGAAGAAACACCTGGACGGTCAGCGTCTTCAAGACGATGACGAAGTCAAAACAGTGGTGATGCAGTGGTTAACAAGTCAGGCGGCAGACTCCTATGAGAAGAGTATTCAGAAACTGGTATAACGTTGTGACAAGTGAATCAATATTGACGGAAATTATGTAGAAAAGTAGATTAAGGTACAAGCTTTCATGTAATAACAAAATTATTGAGATCTCTTAGGTCTTTTTGTAATTTCAAAACGGTACTTAAAAAACACGCCTCGTACTGATAAGTATTTACAGAAGAATAGAAAAAGCTTTTGGAAGCCTACTTACGGAAGGTCAGCTTCGGGTTCTCAGAAGTACTGGAACATGGGACAATACTGGCGCTACTACTTAAGGCAGTTTACGCGCAATAGTAGACTTAGAGAAAGCTGTTGGCAACGTTGAATCAAAATCAATATATATCTCGCGATGTCTCCTCCTCCGATGGATCCTTTGATCGCCAGTATGGGGCGCCTCCCTCCTCCTGCAGTTAGCTTTCTGCTCCGGCAGCTTACGTCCGCAGCTCGTGGTCTAGTGGTGCCAGCACGGTAGCTCAGTGTGTTCGGTCAGAGGGTTTAGCTACCCTCTGTAACAAAAAAACTGAGTGAAAGGATCAACGATCAACCTGAACGGATGTCATCGGACGTCCGCCACGAACAAATTCAACGAACAGTCTAGAACAAAATTAGATCAACAAAAAAAGTGGCTATCGTAGCTGCTTCTCGGTCACGGGGTCCTGGGTTCGATTGCCGGCAAGTTTGGGAATTTTCTTGGCCCGGGGACTGGGTGTTTGTGTTTTCCTCGTCTATTCATCACTACCCTCATTCGTGCAAGTGGTTGGATTGGACTGTGGAAACATTGGACCGTGTAAAAATTGGGACTTAGTACGGGCGTTGATAATCGGGCAGTTGAGCGCCCCACAAACCATCGTCATCATCGTCCGTTAGCTTATGCCTGCCTCTTTCCCGATGGGTGTGAACCCTTTACTACCTTGGCTTTGTGCTGCGATTCCTGTTCACCTTGGTCTTCATTCGCTTTCTAAGGACTCCACTCCAGCCTCGTTCTATCGCCGTTTCACGACCTCCTCCCGGAACTTTCCGATAATACACTGCTCTCGGACGACTGACCGTGGTGTCGGGCGTGCCTTCGTCATTAGCACCAACGATTTACGATGTCGGCTTCTGGAACACTAATCAGTATTTATAGCACATCTCTTCGCCCTGTATCAAGCCATGTAGTACATCCGGTGACAGGCTTTTCAGTTGCACTCTGTGTCCTCCAATTCTCTGTGTGCTGTACACCGTCCATACCTTAGTGCCACGGATCCAGGAAAGCTGTTACGTGCTCACTCTTGGCGGCCACTTTTATGTTTATGTGGGTTCCTGGTCACGTCGGTCTGACGGGAAATGAGGCCGCTGACGCGAAGGCTGCAGTCCTCGTACCTTAGCTTGGTAGCTCTTCCATCCGTGTGTTGCCGACTGTCAGCAGGTGGTGTCACTTTGGCATCACCACTGATCCTCCCTTCATGGGAACAAGCTCCGTGGAATGAAGCCTCCCCAGCGGCTTGGACGAACCTCCTCTCTGTCCTCTCGCAGTGGGATCATATAATCTAGGTCGCGCATTGGGCAATGTCTTTTTAGCCATCGCCATATAAGCGGTGCTCCCCCGCCACTTAGTGCTCATTGCCCTCAACCCTTGACGATTCGGCATTTCCAGACGGAATGCCCTTTTTTAAAACCACTTACTTTCTCATTTACGTGTGCCGTCTCAGTTGTCGGTCATTTTAGTGAACGACGCGCGTTTTATTATTTCTCCGTCGTAGCACTATGGAAAAGGAAATTTAATCTTTAGTTCAGAGCCTCAGTTGTCTCCATGGTGTATGTTACGGACGTTTCTCAAAGTCCCTGTTTTTAGCTGTCTTTCCTTTCGTCAATTGGGCTTAACGCGTAGTCGATTTTAACCCCTTTTTCGTCTTCGTTTTCTACGATTCTGACATAGGCGTGTCTGACCCTACTTCTTTTTTACGCCCTAAAACAAAACAAAACTGAGCAAGCGTGAAGGAAACAATCCAAAAATTGGGGAAGTTGTTAAATGTCAAGGAGAAGAAATAAAAATTTGAGATTTTCGAACCATGTAATCGATTCACGAGATAGCAGAGGACTCAGATGAGCTGCTGAACGGAATGGATTGTGGTTTGAAAAGATATAAGAACATCAACAAAATCAAAATAGGGATAATGGAATTACATGCACATATTCTTAAACGGCGAGTGAAAGTTTGTACCAAGGCCCAGAATCGATCCGGGTCTCAACCAACTTAGCACAGCGGTTTGCACAACTGCACTGATTAGCCTAGCATGGCTCCCTTCTCGATCCAAATTCTCACTGCTGCCCCAGTCTTTCAAATTTCCCGTTAGACGCGAACAGAATTTCTGAGGCTCTCCATGTTCTGGAATAGCGCCTCAGCATCAAACGTAGATGGGATATCAAGCTGAAGCCCAGGTGCAGGTATTTACACAAATGGAATGATGTACATGATCTCCGTGCACTTGTTTAAATCGCTATGCCTAGGTGGCTTAATGGCTAGCGCACCTGCCAGTAAGCAGGAGGCTCGGGTTCAATTCCCGGCTTTGGTACAAACTTTCACTCGCCGATTGTCTATACACACAAAATCATACCTGTATGAGGCCAAAAATTTCTCTGAAATTGTCATTTCATTTGGGGTGATGGAATTTAGTGGAACTAAATTGGGCAGTGCAAAGGGACTTGGCTTAGCAAATGAGAAACTAAAAATAGTAGCTGTTTTGCGAAATAATTATGATGGCTGAAGTAGAAAGAATATAAAATGTAGATGAGAATACCAAGAAAAGCGTTTCCGAAGAAGATAAATTTGTTAACATCGAATATATGTTTAAGCATTAGTAAGTCTTTTAAGGCATTTGTCTGGAGTGCAGCCATCTACGAATGTGAGGCGTGGAGATAAACATTTCAGACAAGAGAAGAAAATAAGCTTCGATATGTGGTGCTATGAAAGAAAACTGAAGATTAGGTGGATAGATCGCATAATTAATGAGGAGTCGCTCAATCGAAAAGAGGAGAAAAAAGTGTGGCACAAGATGAGTAAAAGAATGGCCAGGTTGACGGGACACATTTTGACACATCAAGGAATCATTAGTTGATTATTGTAGGAAAGTACTACAAGAGACCAATGCACATCATTTCTGAAAGTACTAAACGTAAAAAACGAATGAACGGGAAACAATTTTTCACACCTTTCGATACGTGTTCCATATACCCCCTTGAGATGCACGGCATATGTGAATGCGGTATTCATATTGTTCCCACGCAGCAGCGAGCATGTCTTGAGTTACAGCTTCCACTTCTTCTGTTATGCGATGTATCAGTTCATTCATTGTTGTTGGTAAGGGAGGCATATAAACAGTTTTTCATAAACCCCCCCACCAGAAACAATCACATACAGTCAGGTCCAGTGACCTTGGAGGCCAGTAATGTGCCCCATCCTGTTGGTAAATAAAGTCATTCGAATCAGTCTCCAACTGGGGGAAAAGAATGTTCTCAAGCAGGTCGAGATACGTGATTCCTGCAACAATGTTCTCGGCAAAGAAAATTGGATCATTCATCTTTTTCCGCGAAGCTGCAAAAGCACATTAAATTTTAGACTCCCTTCTCATGTTGCACAGCTTTAACTGGTTGTTCCGTACCTAACATTATCATAGTATGATGCTTCACCTTTCCATTTAAATAGAATGTTGCCTCATCACTAAACACTAAGCGTGGAAGAAAACTATCATCCTCCAGCTTGTCAAGAACGAAATTACAGAACTCTACACGTTATTGTCACCTTCACGAAGAACTTGCAGTAGCTGAATTTCGTAAGATTTAATGTGTAAACGTTGACGGACATCGGGGACATGTTGAGCTGTCGAGCTGCACGGCGACCGGATATTTGCGGACTCCTTGTGAAAATGGTGTGTGCGTTCGACGTCTCTCTCTGGCACTCTAGGACGGCCCGGCGATTTGCCTTCACACAGCCACTCTCTTCTCCGAACTGTTTGTGCCATCGTCTAATGCTCTGTGCTGTAGGAGGATTCACACTAACCTATTACGAAAGTCAAGGTGAACAGTTATTACTGACCCGCACTGCGCGGGACGTGGAACTCGGGACGTGGAACATGGGACGTTTTCTGTTGTACCTGAAACATCCCCTTGGAAAAATTTATGAGTTACCATGCTGGTAAACGTCTTGCGTTATTTGATTTTCCAACCGCTGAGCAAAACTGAACGTACTCGGACATTTCTCTCTTTACTTATTCTGATCATTACTAAACTAACACAATATTTTTAGCGCAACGCTATCTGACTTTCAATAATCCCTACAAAAGAATGGCAGACACTTCTGACCGCCAGACAGAGATACTGTACACATCTTAGCTCATATCAGATGTGTCGCTGGACGATAGCATGCACTGCACCGACGTATTAACCTGAACAGCATGCACACGACTCTCCCTGGTGTCATTTGTCCATTGCGTCAGACAGCTTGTGGTCTGTCCGTGTTGAGGTGTGTTACTGTATACTGTGCATGACGCGTAGTCAAAGATGGAACATTACTCGTCGTGAAAGTTGGCAGACATGTGCTTAACGTTCGGTGCGGCGGGATGTAGTGCCCGTAAAACGATACGAACATACAGAGAACACTTTCCCAACAAACGTCATCCTAATTCGAAGACGTTGATCTCCTTGGATACCAGCTTACGAGAGACGGGCTCGTTCACGCCACAGAAAGCCAGTCAAGATTGCTGGCAAAGACATGTCCGAACACCAGACTTCGAGGATATCGTGTTGGATCATTTGGTCGAAAACCGAGCAATAAGCCTCGTCAACTTATCCGTGAAACGCACACTTCGAAGGATTCAGTGTGGAGGTTATTGTTAGAGCATATATTACACCCCTATTATAAAGAACGTGTGAAAGTACTGGGACAAACGGATTTTGAGCCCTGCGTTCAGTTCTCTCGATAGATTATCATCCACAGTGCCGAACTTCCTACATTTTGGATTGTTCACGAATGAGACCTCATTCACCCGTGACTGTGTTTTGAACAGCAGCAACATCGAAGTCTGGAGTGAGGACAGTCTCCAAGCCACCCACATCGGTGGCCACCATCAATGGGTCTGTCGCGCGTATCGACGGTCATTGTTGAAGATTACCAATACGACCTTATTTGCTGTCTCTGCGTTTGACTGTTCCACGTTATCTACTGTTCCTACGAGATGTGCTGTCATAGTCCTTGGAGACTGTACCCCTTGGCCGCGAAAGGATGCGGTTTTAGCAATACTGTGCCCCAGCCCATTTCTACGTTAATGTCATTGAGCGCATAAACAACACGAACCCATAGTTGAATTGGAAGGAGAGGTTCTGTCCTATGGCCAGTGCGATCACCGGATCTCTCACCTCTGGACTTTTTGCTCTGGGGTTACATACCCGTAGTGAAGGATGAAAACCCATTTGCTAGGGTCCAAGCTGCCTGTCTCTTGGTGCCGAATACTCCACAGACCTTTGAGAGAGTGCGACAGAACTTCACATGCCGCTGCCATGCATGCATTGAGACTAGCGGTCGTCACTTTGAATAATTACTATGAGCTACGTTGCTGTTACACGATGTATGCAGTGTGTTCATAAAGAAATATTCACTTCCGACTGTTGGGTCCCTTCCTCAATACAACTGTTCGTTGACCGACTATCAATTCTTTAAATTTGATCAAAAGGTTTCAGACACCCTACATACAATGTGAACACAAAATAACATTTTCGAGTATTCATATGAACGAAACTGTGCAACTCATTAGCTTCTAACCTTATCCTGGTAATAAATTACCTCTGGAATTTTTTTGGGTTACAGTGAATCGATATGTGCTCCTCGAGTCAGAGACAAACATCGAGATGATATTCAGACTGTTCTCAAACGTTGTGCAACATGTTGGTGGCGATGGACTCTGCGACTAGCCGCCGTAGCTATCGCGACGACCGCGGCAAAGAAGGGAAACACTTTCTTCCACATAATCCTATGCGAAATCATGAGGGGTGTGGAAGTGAGGAGGTGCACCATCTTCATGAACGTTAAACTTGTTGCACACTTCTTTCAGTAGCGACAGAAGCCACAAAGAAAGCCTATCATGGTAACAAATACTTATGATCGTTTTCTCCACGAAAAAGGATGTCCATAAACCTTCTCCCTCGACATAGCTCGGAACACACGAACTTTTGAATCTCCTGAATGTTCAATGGAGAAATTGGGATTTTCTGTTCCTTGAACGAACACTGTGCTGATTAACTTTACAATTAGTGTGAAATGTTACTTCGTCACTAAATATTAACTTTGTGTCGTTGTTACTGTCCATCCTCGAGTGCCGGTGGACAAGAAAGATCGTGCAACGTAATCTCTTAGAGTGGGTGCCTGGACCGACTGCAGTCCATGCTGTTTCATATGCAAGCATTTACGCAGGAGTTCAGAAACAGTTGTTCGTGGGAGCCAAAGCTCAAGACAAGCTCGATCTTCTGTTTTGCTTTGCTGGAACGCTGTCAACATTTTGTTCCGACCCAGGGGGCTGACGAAGCCTTTCACGTTTACAAAAGCACCCCTTCTCTTTAAACTGTTTGTGCTAGGCATAGATCAAGATTTTGCTGGGTGGTTCCTGGTGAAAGTGTGAGTGAAATAGTAGTTGAACAGCAGTTAACGACCTCTTTTTACTAACGGAAGGAGACACTAGCTGTTCTGTAGCAGTGCAGTTTCCATTTTCTACACCAAGTGGTCTGTGGCGGTGACAGTCTGTAACAGATGAATTGCGCCGATACGTGAAAAAAGGTTTCAGAGGATAACAGGTTAAGGTTTAAAGCGAATAAGTCGAGGCGTTTCTTTTGTAGAACTTTTGGAACAGTTAAGTTCTTTTGTACTCGCCTTGCATTTTGCGGAAAGTAATCTGTAGTACTACGTAAAGAGAAATTATTGTTCCATGTTGTTCCTAAAAATTTCAAGAGGTTCTTCACCGTTTCACCTAAAATTTTTACATAATTATTTAATAAACGTTTCAGACTTTTATACGATGCTGTAATAAACAATTGGACGGACATTCATTATACAAACATGTACATAATTTACAATATAGAAAAGTTACCAACAAAACTTTTGATTTACTTCAGATTTTCACCCTATGATCCAATAAACATTGACAGTTATTTACTTTTTTGTAGAACAACGTATAAGATTTCTCTTAAAACTGTGTGAATGAGAATGCAATGCTGTACTGAAAAACTGCGTTTTAGTTCCTTTTCAGGCAGTGAGTTTTGACGACGTATGAAAGCGCCACATTTAAAGATTAAACAAATTGTAGCTCCCGTATATATTCTCCATCCTTGGATATAATTTCTAACGAAAATTGTATACACAACTATGTAAGCAACTTCAGTTCCCACTAAAGAATTCGTTTGCAGTAAGAATAAACAATGCTCAAGATCAGAGGGGAAGCGCAGTAGAGGAGCATTTTGAAGTACAAAACGCGTTCTTTTGATTTTCAGATAAGTTGCATATATTACCCCTCTCGTGAAAAACCCAAGTTTTATACCTTATCCCCTCTGAGCATTATCCGCCATCTTGGAAAACCTCTAAGAAACAGCACGTTTTTTCAGGTTTTCCTCAGTAACTTGCCTCCAGTGCATTTTAGACAAAATTATTTCATTATTAGTTTTAAAGAGTGTTAAATTTCCTGCAAGTTTAATTTATAACCTGTTGGAAAAGTTGAGAAATTGCAAAAAGTTACATATGTCAATAGTTAAGCCTAAATTTTTTAATGCAGTTTTATGCACAATGCGTAATAACCAGTGTTGGAGAAGATTTAATTTCCTTAAAGAGTCGTACAAAATACTATTATTTACTCCGTATATACGTCAAGAAATATTGCATTAATGATACTATTCGAAGTGGTCTTGAAACTGAAAATACCGTCCGTGGTCAAAAATTAATTTAATATCATTAAGCGATAAAGGGCGCAATATAGACATTAGTTCATGAGATTAATGTAATTTCTGGAGAATAAGTATTTTTAAAAAAGAAAAACGAACTTGCTACACTTTCACTTATAGTTACATTTCAACAAAATAGTTTTCAGCCCGCAGTTCTTTCTTTTTTCGAACAATCGCATCTCAACAGAACTAATTTGTGCCAATAAATCTTCAGACATTTCGTAACACGTTGAATATTTTAGTCTAGGACCACAAAGGTGCTTGGAGAAAGATATAATATCTCTCAATCCATAAATGTACCTTTCCCATTCAACGTGTTAATGTTGAAGTCAGCATTATCAAATGACAATTGACAGAATCCATTCTTCTTGAGGCATTGATCTGAGAGAAGCACAGGAGGTAGCTCCAATTTAGAAAGTACTAGAGATTATGATGTATTTACAAGAAGTCGAGATCGAGTTATTTCGTATAAATAACTTCCTACTCCAGAGAGACGTGATGACAAAAATGATCGTGGTCTTGCCGTGGATATCACTGACTGTGAAATGGCGCACACTTTCTCCTCCATCCATCCAGCTCGCCATTCTTGTTTCAGAACCAGACATTCTAGGAAAGAAAGTATCCCAGATACCATATTCTGAATGAAGTCAGCTGAATGTGTATATACACTATTATGATTAACTTGAGAACGAATGTGTTCTACAATAATGTCAGCTAATGCCTTGAGAATTCGAAAACGACCTTCTTTCAAGTTGCTTTTCCTTTTGGAGTGCCAGTTATCACTGAGAAATTTATAACAAGTCTTTCTGAAACATTGATCTGATACTTGGCAATGCGAATCAGCAAACAACACATAATACCCAGACGAAACACTACTACTGCTGTGGTTGGGTGTTGCCTGTGGAGAGCGAGCCCCTGATCAAAGTGGGTAGTATCACGGTAGATGGTTTGCACATGAAGGATATTAAGCTCAAAAGACTTGGCCATTCTCCTATGTCTGTCTCTTTGCACGTTGACGAATCATTGAATGCTACTCGTTAAGACCCTAAGGCCACCTTTTCCCTGGCTACGCCCTGGGAGGAGGACAAGCCTCCCCAACTTGTGCTGAAACACTTCCCCGCTACCTGATCTGTACTAGGATGGACTGGGACCCATTCACCACCACAACACTGTTATTTTTTGTGTAAAATGCCAGACAAGTTTGGTGAAGTGGAGTCTTTAAGTAAGATGCAGTCAGGTTCCCTGTTGATCAAAACTACTTCTGTTGCCCAGTCCACAGCTCTTGGTGCTTGTGATCATCCTGGCGATGTCCTGATGTCCATTACACCCATCCAGTCTTTGAATACAGTGTGGGGAGTGATTGGTCAAATGGACTTCATCTTCTATACTGATGAACTCTAGACCAGTCAGGAACAATGAGACATTCATTTTGTCTGTATGCAGAAAGGTCATAAAGGACAACCATGCCAATACTGGCTCCTTTATTCTGTCTTTCAAGGGAGATACTCTCCCAGAGGTGATCAAGGTTATGCGTTATTGGGGTGTTCTGAAGATGTACATCACACCACTCACGAGTTGCTTTTGGTGCTTGCATTTCAGGCACATCTTCCCAATGTATGGTAGACCCTCTAGGGGTGACTGTGAACAGCAACTCCATGAGGGGAGCCCCTGTGTTCTGCCATCCATGTGTGTGTGTAAATTTTCGCCAGCCGGAGTGGCCGTGCAGTTCTGGGCGCTACAGTCTGGAGCCAAATGAACACTACGGTCGCAGGTTCGAACCCTGCCTTGGGCATGGATGTGTGTCGCCTCCTTAGGTTAGTTAGGTTTAATTAGTTCTAAGTTCTAGGCGACTGATGACATCAGAAGTTGCATAGTGCTTAGAGCCATTTGAATTATTTGTAAATTTTCATGACAATCACTCACCATGCTAACCAGATTGACTGGCTGATAAGAAAGAAAAAAGATCCAAGAGTATAAGTTCCTGGATTGTTTATCTAGCACTGAGGCTCATCAGAAATTTGAGCAACTTCATCCTGTGTCAATGACTTCTAGTTCTGCCTCTGTTACATCCTTTCTCCTTTCTCCTTCCTCCCATTTCCTTACTTCAGTCCCATCCCCCTCCCCTGCAGTTCCCATACCCTTACCTCCATGTGCTGCTCCCCATGCTTGACAGTAGTAGTGCCCCCCCCCCTTCTTCAGTACCCACTAGTGATGGGTCTCCTTCCTGAGACCCCTCCTCCAGGTATCTCTCAGGCTTGAGGCCTGCTACCATGACACAGCTCCAGGACACACGGCCTGTGTGCTCCAAGGTCACACACTCTTTCAGTTCCAGATCTTGAAGAAACCTGCTCTCCCTCTCTGCCCTGCCATCCTCAACCTGTGAAAGGGAGAGGAGGAGAAACAAAACTCTCAGGAAAAGGGTGCCCCCCCTCCCAAAAGAACTCACCAGAGCTGCCATCTCCCCCCCCCCTTTTCACCTGAGTCTGGGATCTTACCTATGGATGTGACCCCAATATTGTTAGTAACAGATGATGACCTAGCAGTGTGACTGACCCCAGCCCTTACACCATCAATTGGGATACCTGCTACATGATTATTCAGTGGGATTGTCATGGATATTAGTGTAATGTCTCAGAGTTGCAATACCTTGTTACCTTTTACTCAGCAGCTTTTACTGTTCTCTAGAAATATTTTAGTGATGTTCACTCACCAACACTTCATGTGTTCCATGCTTTCTCTCGGAACAGGGTCAGACCTTCGAGGGCTTCCAATGGCATCTGCACGTTAGTCTGTATGGATATTTTAGTACATGGATCCCACCTTGTACCCCATTGGAAGCAGCAGCTGTTTGTATCCACCTGATTTGCCTCTCTACTGGCACCCACCAGGGGGTTCACAGTTCTTTTGTTAGTTCATGCATGGTGCACATGGGGCCACGAACTATCAAAGACCATTCTTTCTTCCTGGGCTGAATTTCGTTTCCAGTACCGCTCCCTCCCCACATTGTGTCCTTTCTTGCTGCCCTCCTTTCCCTCTCTTGGTGCTTTCATTTATGCGACCTGGCTATCCACATGCTTCCCTGTATTGCTTATGATTTGTTCTTGTCTGTTCTCCTTCATTATTTTTGGGGTTTCACCTATACTTCTAAATTACCACTTTAGTGTGAGCTATTTGGGGAAGAACTCCCTCCCTAGCATCAACAGTGTGGATCCATCACCCCGCCATCCTTTCCCCTCTTCTTTCCCTGCTTTAGCCTCCCTGTGCCCTGCTAGATCACCAGAATGTGTAGTCAGTCCATGTGGTGGGCTGTTCTGTACCCATCTGGCTGATCCCCCTCACCACCAGGGACCACACTTCAAATCCCTGAGTTGTTGCCTCCACTTCTATGCCTAGGGCGGATTGCTTGTCATTCTTTACTCCTGGCAATGGCCCATGATCCAGATGGCCCTTGCTTTGGCTGGCTGGCACTCATGGGGAGAGCCCCTCATGGGAGTGGGTGGTATCAGGGTGGATGCTTGGAGCGTAAAGTGTATCAAACTGCCAAAATCTGGCCATTCTCAAATGGCCATCCCTTGGAGTGGTAGTGGGTCACTGGGTGCTGCTTCTTGTGAATCTGGAATCTTCCCTTCCCTTCCCTTTCCTTGCTGGACCCTGGAGGAGGGCAAGGCTTATAATCTTAGGATGAAACACTTTCCATGCTACCTGGTCAGTACCAGACAGATGGGGACACATTCACTACCACAAAGCTGTTGTTTTTTGTAAAGAATATAAGGACAAGTGTGGTGAAGTGGAATCTCTCAGTAAGATGTGGTAGAGCTCCCTGTTGATCGAAATTTCTTTTACCAACTAGTCTGCAGCCCTTTGTGCTTCTGGTCGCCTTGGCAGTGTCCCAGTGTCTATAACCCTCACGAGTCTCTGCATACAGTACAGGGAGTGATTCCTCATAGGGACCTCATCCTACAAACTCCTGAACTTCAGGCTAATCTGAAGTGACATGGTGTTCATCTTGTTCAACATAGGCAGCACGGTCATAAAACAACTGAACCAATACCAGAACTTTCATTCGAGCTTTTAACAAGGGTATCCTCTCAGAGAATGTCAAGGTAGTGTATTCCTGATGTGATGTGGTGCTTTCCAAGCTTAAGTTTTGGATATGTCTTCCTGCTGTTTGGCAGATGCACTGTGTGATGAATGTGGCCATCCACTCATGAGGAAAGCTCCTTTCTTCCGCCATCTTGGTGTGTAAACTATCATGGCCACCAATCTCTACACTCTCCAGATTGCACAGTTTACAAGAAAGAAAAGAAAATCTTAGATTACAAGTCCCTGGATCATCTATCTTGGCCATGGCATGCATGGTCTGTTCGCCCCCAAGGCCCCTCAACCTCTAAAGGAGAACAAGAAGAAATGTAATTCTCAGGACAACGCCCCTTCTGGTACCGCCAGAGGTGCCACCTTCCCATTCACAACCAGAGTCTGACTTCTTTATGGATGTCACTCCATCCTCTGTGACAACCACTGACCTGGTGACATGACCTTCCTCTGGCTTCTTTGTCTAACATGGACTCTTGTCACACGATGATTCAGTGGAATTGCAATGGATATTTCCATCGCATACCAGAAATACAACAACTTGTTTCCTTTTCCTCTGTATTCTTTCTTGCTCTTCAGGAAACAGGTTTCTGTAGCGACCACTCTCCAGCATTTTATGGTTATTGGGCATTCTGTTAGACCCATGCCAGCCCCAGGTTAACATTTAGAGGGTCTGCTCTTCAGTCCACACCAGTGCCATTAGTGACTGGATTCCCCTTCATGTTGTTGTTGTTTTCAGTCATGAGACTGGTTTGATGCAGCTCTCCATGCTTTCTATCCTGTGCGAGCTTCATCTCCCAGTACTTACTGCAATCTACATCCTTCTGAATGTGCTTAGTGTATTCATCTCTTGATCTCCCTCTACGATTTTTACCCTCCACGCTGCCCTCCAATACTAAATTGGTAATCCCTTGATGCCTCAGAACATGTCCTACCAACCGATCCCTTCTTCTAGTTAAGTTGTGCCACAAACTTCTCTTCTCCCCAATCCTATACTTCCTCCTTAGTTATGTGATTTACCCATCTAATCTTCAGCATTCTTCTGTAGCACCACATTTTGAAAGCTTCTATTCTCTTCTTGTCCAAACTATTAATCGTCCATGTTTCACTTCCATACATGGCTACACTTCATACAAATCCTTTCAGAAACGACTTCCTGACACATCTATACTCAATGTTAACAAATTTCTCTTCTTCAGAAACGCTTTCCTTGCCATTGCCAGTCTACATTTTATATCCTCTCTACTTCGACCATCATCAGTTATTTTGCTCCCCAAATAGCAAAACTCCTTTACTACTTCAAGTGTCTCATTTCCTAATCTAATACCCTCAACATCACCCGACTTAATTCGACTACATTCCATTATCCTCGTTTTGCTTTTGTTGATGTTCATCTTATACACTCCTCTCAAGGCATTGTCCATTCCATTCAACTGCTCTTCCAAGTCCCTTGCTGTCTCTGACAGAATGACAATGTCATCGGCGAACCTCAAAGTTTTTATTTCTTCTCCATGGATTTTAATACCTAGTCTGAATTTTTCTTTTGTTTCCTTTATTGCCTGCTCAATATACAGAATGAATAACATCGGGGGTAGGCTACAACCCTGCGTCACTCCGTTGACTCTTATAACTGCCATCTGGTTTCTGTACAAATTGTAAATAGCCTTTGGCTCCCTGAATTTTTTACCCCTGCCACCTTCAGAATTTGAAAGAGAGTATTCCAGTCAACATTGTCAAAATCTTTCTCTAAGTCTACAAATGCTAGAAATGTAGGTTTGCCTTTCCTTAATCTATTTTCTACGATAAGTCGTAGGGTCAGTATTGCCTTACGTGTTCCAACATTTCTGCGGAATCCAAACTGATCTTCGCCGAGGTCGGCTTCTACCAGTTTTTCCATTCGTCTGTAAACAATTCGCGTTAATATTTTGCAGCCGTGACTTATTAAACTGATAGTCCGGCAGCTTTCACGTCTGTTAACACCTGTTTTCTTTGGGATTGGAATTATTATATTCTTCTTGAAGTCTGAGGGTATTTCACCTGTGTCGTACATCTGGCTCACCAGATGGTAGAGTTTTGTCAGGACTGGCTCTCCCAAGGCCGTCAGTAGTTCCAATGGAATGTTGTCTACTCCGGGGGCCTTGTTTCGACTCAGGTCTTTCAGTGCTTTGTCAAACTCTTCACGCACTATCATACCTCCCATTTTATCTTCATTTACATCCTCTTCCATTTCCATAATATTGTCCTCAAGTACATCGCCCTTGTATAGAGCCTCTATATCAGGGCTTCATAACATGCGTGCTCGCGGAGCAAGCTGTGAGCAGAAAGGCGCGAGCACGGAGCAGCGCGAGCACGCTACCCCCACTACCGGACCAGAGCGGAGAGTGGGGAGAGACGCGTGTGGCAAAGAACAGCTGCCGCCAGGCAATGTAAATCCGCGGCCACCTGCAGGGATATCACTCACGAATTATTACTGCGACAAATGAAACAAATAATACACGTGCCACATAATTTTATTAGCTTAGTGTATGCCTCTATATTCGTATTAATTTGTGAACTGTTACACAATAAAAGGCGTCACTGAAATCTGGGGTTCTCGGTTATCTTGTACTTTTTGCCCTTTACAATTGCGATTATGTTCGGAGTAATTGTTCTTGTGCATTGTAGGCGCAGCGTGCAGTTTAAATTTCGATGAGACAGTGTGTTTCTCAGGCGCGTCTTGTTACATTTCATTGCAGAGAACAGTTGTTCACAAACATATGTGGAACCCAACATTGATATTATTGTAGCCTCCAGTTTGTGCAAACGAGGAAGTCTATCCGGAGGGAAGTGTTTGTAGAATTCCAAAATGGTTTTCTTGTTGTGAAATTTATCTCTGTATTCTCTGTACAACTGCAGGTCAGTAAGTTCTAGTTGCAGCTCAGGACGAATCTCTTAAATATTCGCTGAATATGGAGAGGGAACAGATAATCACTGTCTAGTGCTGTCAGATCTTGAAAGCATTGATCAGATGCTTGCTTAAGGGCAACTAAACTGTGTGAATAACGTCCACATTCTTTGCGAACATCTTGCATAGATGATAATTTAGGAAAATGAGCTAGATTTCCTGTTTCCAGCTGACTCACCCAAAGTGTCAATTTCATTTTAAAAGCTCGTATTCGATCTATGAAATGAGTAATTAGCAGACCTTTACGTTGTAGTGAAATGTTCAAAGCATACAGATGGCTAGTTAAATCTGCTAAGAACGCGAGATCACAGTTCCATGAGGGCTCTTTCAATTCAGGAACACACATGTTATTTATTTCCATGAACATATTTATCTCATCTAATAGGCAAAAAATCGATTTAATAATTCGCCACGACCAAGCCAGCGGACTGTGTTGTGGACCATGCTTTCTTGCATAATTGGTTGTACGAACAACACCACTCATCACATTTTTTAGAGTGATACTCTTTGCACATACGTTTTCCTGTTGGATGACACAGTGAACGACCCTTATTTCATTTGGCACGGTCAGTGTTTGCACTTTCTACTTCAACAGCACAACGAAACCTGATTTTTTTTCCCTCCTGTAATCGCTGGTGCACTGTCTGTAGACACTGAAACTAAAGAATTCCACGACAATCCTATATTTTCAACACTTTCTTCAACACTACTTAAAATATCACTTCCGGTTGTAGTCTTCTTCATGGCTACTACATCGAGGAGCTCCTCCCTCACCTGAAGATCTCTATTAACACTCCCAATAAATTTGGCAAGCTGCGCTGTTCCAGTGATATCAACTCTTTCGTCCAGAGCTAGAGAATACGCTATAAAATCGTTACAGTTATTTGCAAGCTGGCTCTGGACGTCGTCTCCCATGCCCTGTATGCGACGCATAATGATAATGTTAGATAATGGCACAATCCGAAACTGTTCAACTTGAGATGGACACAAATGTTCCGCTGCAACTACCAAACATTCTTTTATTAAATCGCCATCAGTGAAGGGGCGCAGGGATTTTGCTAAAAGCAAAGCAGTTTTGTAACTCACTCTGAGTTTTTAACCATCGTCATTTGTTAAGTGGCGCTACCCCACCACTTTGTACACATTTCACCCAAGTTTTAACTGTCCACCACTTGCTGATGGAATGCCCATTATTTAACCGTTTACGTCCCTGCTTGGGTCTGCCATCTGGTTTATGATTTATTGGCTATTTTAGCAAATGACACACTGGCTGTCGACCATGTTTTACTTCTTGCCCGCCAAAGCAGTATGGCGAAGGCCATCTTTTTTAGCCCTTTCTCCGCCTGCCTGTTCTTAGCTGTCAATTGGGACTGACATATAGTCGTTTTTTTAACTGCTCTCTTAATGTTCTCTAGTTTTGACTTGGGTGCATGTGATGCCAGTTGCTTTTTGCGCCATAAAGCAAAACAAACAAAAAATCAGTAGGCCTGTACCCTCTGTTGGGCCTTTGGTTAACCAGTGTTGTACGTCGACGATTTTTGCATGTGGTGCATCTCCCACTCGGTAGCATTTGAGGAACGCCAGCTCCAATGTGTCATCCAATGTACCTCGGTGTGGGCGCTCTCCCATTGCTGCCACTTTTCTCCCTCCTAAACGCAGGTTATGCATTTTTGCTGTCAACCCACTGTACATCCCAATCCAGAACTTTATTTAGGGAATCAGTACCTTGATGTAGCATAATCCCATTCCTTGGGCAATACGTTTGATAAAAAAAATTGATGTGGCTGCACCATAATCGTCACCTGAGAACTATCTGCATGTGAAAGCTTAATGCTCTCACCCTCATGGGCCACACATTTTGGGGTGCAGACCTTGCTACTCTTCTCCATCTTTGCTCCACTCCGGCTTTTGTCAAGATTAGATTATGGTTATCAGGTTTATGGCTCAGTGGCTCCTCCTATTCTGAAACTACTTGAGCCTGTTCATCATTATGAGGTACGTCTGGCTATTGGTGCCTCACACACCAGTCCTGGCGACAGTCTCTTGACAGAAATGGGGATACCCCCTCCGCAATTATGATGGAGCCAACTCGAGTTTCTTATGAAATCGCCGTTCGACAATTCCCTGACTGCAGAATCTCCATCTCCACCCACTGAAAGCCCCTGTGTATTTTCTCCCACTCTCCTCCCCCTTGGCTGATGCCTCAACCATGGATTAGGACTGATCTACTGCACGATCATAAGGTCTCTGTCGCCCATAAGATATTCCAGCGTCTTGTATATTCCATTCTTGAAGAGTTCCATGGTGCTACCATCTTCTACATTGATGGTCCTAAAATGGTTGATAAGGCAGAATACGGTTTTATGTCTCCTACTGGCTTGGAAATCCATTTGCTGCTGTAATCAGTGTTCTCAGAGGCGCTGCTCGCCATTAACAGGGCACTGCATTGTTTTTTCTCATGCCTCCCTTCACAGTGCCTTAATATGTACAGACTCAATGAGCAGCTCGAAGCCTACAAACTGATGCTACTGTAGTCACCCTGTGGTCTCCGCTATCCATGACCACCTCTCTGCTGTTGGACATGCCATATGCTCCATTGCCTTTTTCTGTGTGCACAATCTGACTTTGGAGTCAGAATGATGGTATCCCTTATTGTGACACTTCATACTAAGTATAGCCTTCCTGATTCCTTGTCTTTAATATTGACAGACAATTCACAGATGGTTGAAACGGTCTTCAGTTTCCTATGTGAAAGTGGATTTTATTTTCAGTTACAGGGTTTTTTTTACTCCTGGAGCAGAAGTGGGGTGGTTGTGGTTGGTGTCTCTCTTCCAGGTTATTAGGTCCAGGACCCATGACCGCATCTCCACGTAAAGACCACTCTTTTATCCCTCTGCTTCTATAGTTTTTAGATTTTGTCTACCATTCTGCATAGTTTGACCCCTATGACTGGATCCCCCCACTTTCAGCAGCTTATCCATCTTACACTAGTAACTTTTGAATCATAGGACTAATAACCTCGCTGTTTACTCCCATAACCCCCTCACTCAATCAGTCCCTCCTAATAGTCCACCTGTATCTGCTGCCATAACTGCTCTCCTTCAGCAACTTACTCTTCCCTCCCCCTCCTAGATTTTAGTGCCCATCACCCTTTGTGGGACAGAGCTTCATCTATTTGGGGGCTCCTCATTTACTAATTTCTTGCAGACCACAAGCTGCACCTTCTTAATGGTTCCCCTAATCATTTTAGTGTTACATATAGCACTTTTTTGCGCCATTGATCTTTCGCTCTCGTCCCCTCCCCTTCTTCCTTCCTTAAATTGGTAGCCACGCGATGATCTCTGTAATAGTGACTACTTCCTGTTGATTCTCTCATCCCCTTCCCACCTCCCACTGACCAGGTTACCCTGCTGGGCTTCACATCGTGCTTATTGACCTCTATCTCCCAGGTCATGTTTCCACCGTATTTGTCAGGTGGCAGTGAAGCAGTCGTCGGTGATCTCTCCAGTAAGACAATCCACACTGCTGGCATTGCCATCCCCTGCTTAACAGGGCTCATTTGTCATCAGCTATTGCCGCCTCTATCTGTGATCGTCACGCCTTGCAATATCTTAAGCAGCGCCAATCCTCTGCTGGTCTTATTATCTTGAAATGTCTTCACATTAAAGCTGGTTACTGAATCACAAAGAGCAAACAGATGTTACGAATGCTTTGTCTCCTCTCTTGGTTCTTCTGTCCCTTCATGTGCGTGGGTTATCCTCCATAGCCCCCAATGTTGTCAGCAGCAGTCTTCCGTTCCAGGCCCTCCAGGTGGCCTTTGTGCAGATCCATCAATTCTTGTGGAACACATCACAATCCGTTTTGCATTGGCGTCGGCATCAGCCTTCTATCCAGTAGCCTTCCTCCTCTGGAATCAGTGCATAAAAGTTTACACCTGACGTTTTACCCCTTTTCAGATGGAATACTGCAATGAATCTTTTACTGAACGGCACCTTCTTCTTCCCACAATTCAGCCCCTGGCCTGATTCCATCCGTAATAAATGGTTTCAACAAGTCAATCCTCCATAACGCCAGTATCTCCTTCAGGTGTTTAACGTAATTCGCTTATAAGCATTTTCCCTTCTCGATTGAGGGACAGTACTATGGTTCCTGTCCTTAAAACTGGCAACGATTCGTCGACCCTTGATAGTTTCCAGCCCATCAGCCTTACCAAAGTCCCCTGCAAGTTAGTAGATTAGGTGGTGGCTTGTCATCTCAATTGGTTCCTCAAATCTAAGGATCTTTTATCTCCTTACTGGTGTGACTTTTTGGAGGTACAGTCTCTATTCGATCAGCTATTTCCATTGGATAGCACAGTTTCGCAGGTATTATTTCAACACTACCGTCATGTCACATTCTCTTTGGTCTTTGTGAGGCCTACAACACAGCTTGGCTCCATTTAATCCTCCTTATGCTTAATGAATGAAGTCTTCAAGGCCGCCTCCAACTTTTTTCACCAGTTTCTGTCCCATTGATTGTCCAGAGACCACTCTGGCACTGTTCTAAGCACTCCAGACCCAGGAGAATGACATTCCACAGGGCTCCGAATTGTGCCCTTCCTCTAATCACCGCTAATGGATTTGTGGCATCTGCTGGATCGTTTTTCACCCCTGCTCTGTATGTGGATGATTTCTGTTTTAGAGCTAGCTAACAATCAATACCATCTGCAGAACGACAGCTCCATAGTGCCATCCACTCCAATTCAACATGGACACTCCAGTACAGTTTTCAGTTCTCTCCTCCTAAGTCGAGGTTGGTGCATTTGTCACCATACTACTGTCAATCCTGATCTGGAACTCTACTTAGATGCCCAGTGCCTGACTCTAGTCCCCAGTTCTGTTTCTTGGATCTTCTTCTTGACAACAAACTTACTTAGTTGCCTTGTATCCATCATCCAAAAGTGGGCTGCTTGAGTTTACACAATGTTCTTCGCCCTCTTGCCCAAATGTCTTGAGTTGCAGATCGTTTTTCATCTCTGCATTTACTGGGCATTAGTTCTGAATCGACTTGACAACCAAATTCAAGTTTATGGATCAACTGCCACATCCATGTTGCTCCTCTTGGAGCTGGTTCATCATCGTGGGATCCATTTAGCAACTGCTGCCTTTTGCACTAGCCCTGTCAATAGTCTTCAGGGTGATGCTGGGATCCCTCCCCTTTCAGTTTGCAGTTGTAGCTTCTTGTTTCCTCTGCCTACACTATCCACTCCTCCTCTGCTCACCCCTCCTACTCTATTTTTTCTGCTACTTTCAGCCTTTGCCTGCCCATTGCTAGCCCTCATGTGGGTTTAACAGTTTGGCTCCACCTCACTTCTATCTGCCATGACTTCCATCCCCCCCTCCTTGTCCTCTTAACCACATCCTCTCCCGACAACCCCCCGTGGTTAGTTTCTCAGCCACATATTTGGTTGGATCTCTTCCAGGGTCTAAAATCTCCACTCACTTCAAAGGTGTTCCATTGTTTGTTCCAAACACTCATATAGGAGTTTCAAGATGCCACTTTTTTTTATACTGATGTCTAAATCAGCTGATCATTCGAGGCATGCCATCATGTCTTCTACTGGCACAGAACACCATCTCTTGCTCGCCACCATGGGGTTTTTACTTGAGAATTGATTGCCATTTATCGTGCCATCTGTTTTATGAAATGGACCTCCCTCATCAGAGTTTTGTTGTGTATGGTCTCAGCGATAGTCTGACGGCCACTCACTTGTTGTTTTTTCCTGGCATCCCTTGGTCATGTTGCTCATGTGAGGCTGCTTGTTTTGTCAACTTCCTTTGAATTCCTGGCCATGCTGATAACCCAGCCAATTAACGTGCTGATTGTCTGGCTGGGGAGGTAGCCATCTACCACTCCATTCTCCATGACCTCCTTGGAAGCAGATTTATATCAAATCCCTTTCTGTTTAATCGTGGGCTGACTCTCTGGAGTCTACCCTCTAACAAACTTGGCGCCATCAATGAGACTCCCAACATGTGGCGTTCTTTCCTCTGCCTCCCCTGGTGGGATTCTACCAACCTCTGCATCTTCTTATTGGCCATACTAGGTTGAACCATGGGTTTTTCAATGAGCTGACTCCTTTGCAGTTGTGAGGATGAGCTCAAGGTGATCCATAGTTTGCTGGGTTGCCTCTGCCTTTCTGCCCTTTACGCTAAATTTTCTCTTCCATCTTCTTTCTCTCAAGTGTTAGTGGACACCCTCTCACATTGTTACTTCTGACCTCAATTTTATGACAGTGGTTTGTACTTTCAGATAGAAGTCCTTGAACTGCTCTCCAGAATTTGAGGCCCCGAGTTGATGTAAGCCTTAGTTATGGAGACCTCAACCTTGCCTCCCTAACTGCCAGGTTCTTCCTGCCTTTCACTACATTTTGTCTAGCCTGTTGGGCTGTTTTGTTTCCTCTTTTCTTGTGTCGATCCTTTGGTGTGTCCTTCCCTGGGTGCTATCCCCACTGTATTGTGATAGTGGTGTGTGTGTGTGTGTGTGTGTGTGTGTGTGTGTGTGTGTGTGTGTGTGTGCGCGCGCGCGCGCGCAGGCGCGTGTGCGCGTTTGCGTGCTTTAGTGGTGGTACTGGTACACCACAACAGTAGCATTTCTGGGGCACTCCTGCCCTCCCTGTTTTCACCTACTCCCCTCCTGCTACCCTGACATCTGTTGTCCCTCTTTGTTAGCACGTTATCTCTTCTCCTTAACTGGAATGTGCTGTTTGTGTTCTTCATCCCTTGATTTCTGCTATCCTAGCTTATGGGACTTATGACCTTGCTGTTTGGCCCCCTCCCTCAAAACTACCAACCAACCTACTGACTTTATTATTTCTCTCACCTCATTTATTCCTCTGTTCTTGCAAATCCTTTGAAGTCTGAGACAGAATTACAATGACAGCTACAACGCTAAAGGAATTGTACGTCTTCTTCCAGAAGTTTAATTCATTTCCCAAATTTCGCCTCGTTTTGCTATAGATATCTGTAGGGGACTATTAGACATAATTTTATTTCCATCTTGTTCTACTATCTGAAACTTTTTCTGTTTCTGTAGGTTTGTTACTTTTGTACTTCTGTCTGTTCTGTTAACTCGTGGGGCAAATAAAAGTGATACGTTTAATTCAAGGTAGCCAACGTTTTGAAGTAAAGCTATGATCTAGCTTACGGTTGATTTTAACATGAAAATGCTTTAATTGTAGTCCAATCGTAGGTGAAGTCTTACCTGTCTTTACCTGAGAAATCTGTTTAGTCCTAACCACGATAGAAAACAATCCTTTTTCATATACAAAATTCTATGCCAGAGGTGATTTTAGTTAATGAATAAAAGCCTAGGGCCAACTGGTGACAGAACGCCAGACCTTTGGGCTACTGATGACACAGAGACATTTTCGCGAAGACAGTTTCATTGTTGAAAGATAGGAGCGTCACAGAACTGAACGCACTCTTTGCTTTGTTAGGTCTGGACACCCTTACAGTGACGTCGACGCCGTGCAAACCTTGAATGTATTGTTTCAAAGTAAACTGCCAGCTTTCTCCGATTGCTTCCTAAATTTGGAAAGATTTACTAATGTACGATCTGTTGAAGGCAACATAATGGTATCTGCGAAAGATATTTGTGAAGTGTCTCACGAAATTACAACCGAGAGAATGTTGCAGAGAAAAATTTAGGAATGTCAAAATTTGCTTATAAGGGATTTTGTACTTTAAAAAAGTTGTACATTTGCTTACATATATGATACTAGTAATGATTATAACACAAGACCTGCTAGCGACCGAGGAACCTGTAGAAGCACTGTTGTTTTAAACTGCCGTGCCTAATATCGTGTAAAATTGTGTAAGAACAAGTAAAGATCTGAAACAGTCACAGTAATTTGCGGTTGTATGTAATGGGCAGTGCAGTGCAGTGAAGTAAAAAGCCAGTTTGGTGTTAGAAGAGTGTGGGTCGTGCAACAAAAGGAAGCCCACGTGCCACGTATTGACCCGCTCTACTGGTAACGATCTGCGCAGTCGCTCTTGTTTGTGCCGGAAATTGTGCGCGCAGAATGGGCTGCTCTTTCGGCCGGTTTCCTCGGTTCACCGTATGCGCTGAAAGCGGTAGCAGACCAACAACCGCAGCGCAAATACCGGCCGTGAATGCGACCGGCCGCACAATGCTCTGCGTTTCACGCCCTTTTGAAGGCGCTTCCCCATTGTGCCCTCAGATGTCACTAGCGGCGACTAATTTATCATCGCCGCCGCTCTTTTGTGCGCTACACGCTCTTTTTTAGGGGTGAGATAGATGCAGTCACCACAGTACTCACGGGCAGTGATGGGCTCGCGACTATTCCAGTATCCGCCGTTGGGGAATAAGTTTTCCAGCCGTTTCTCCGGAAACGGGCCGTGGCAAACATGTTTTGTTCCACAGAAAAAAGTGCGGCGCCCGCTGTGGGACGTAACGCTACAATGAACAAGACAGCTTTGTTCATTTCGGCATTCTAGCATTTATGCTGCTCATTGTTGTATTATTCCTCTCTCCCGAGTAGCAGCGGAATCTTTCTGTAGAAGTTGCTAGACTTAGAAGATACAACATCTATAGTGGTGTACTGCAACCGATAAAAATTCATAACGGCTTAGTGAAGCTGGCAACGCTTCGCAATTGCTAAACACGTAAAAAAAAATTGAATGTACATCCAAAATTCCTGGCTACCCACCCCCTTTCTAACACGCGATCTAGTGTCTCTTCTCTCTCTTCTCTCTCTCTCTCTCTCGTCCTCTCTCTCTCTCTCTCGTCCTCTCTCTCTCTCTCTCTCTCTCTCTCTCGTCCTCTCTCTCTCTCTCTCTCTCGTCCTCTCTCTCTCTCTCTCTCGTCCTCTCTCTCTCTCTCTCGTCCTCCTCTCTCTCTCTCTCTCTCTCTCTCTCTCTCTCTCTCTCTCGTCCCTCTCTCTCTCGTCCTCTCTCTCTCTCTCTCTCGTCCTCTCTCTCTCTCTCTCTCGTCCTCTCTCTCTCTCTCTCTCGTCCTCTCTCTCTCTCTCTCTCTCTCGTCCTCTCTCTCTCTCCTCTCTCTCTCGTCCTCTCTCTCTCTCTCTCTCTCTCTCGTCCTCTCTCTAACACGCGATCTAGTGT